>NC_136541.1:2004979-2219979 GCF_910591455.1 Pholis gunnellus
GCTGAGGAGGTCTCGTGACCAAAATAATCAATATTTAAGTGAGTGCAACTTGTTATTTAAGCATTTATGGTTGTTTTGCTTTGCTCCTGTGAACTGCAGCCTCTTTTCAAATGTTTTAACACCTCATTTACATCTTTTATTTTGTCGTTCACAGGCTTCAGTTCAGTCATTTACAGTGTGAGGTTTTGTTCTCATTTCCTCACAGAGGATGAGACAACAATGAGTGCAGTGTGCTGCTGCTGCATGTTGGACTGCACCTGTTCATGTGGCTGCAAGATGAAGCCGCCATTGTTCAGTTTAAAACGCCGCCACTGTTTCATCAACAGCGGCCAGAAACACAAGAGCAAACACTGAAACCAAGTCGTGAAATTAGTTTGTTTCCTTATTATTTTATAAAGAAAATAGAAAACTTTCCGTTCAGTTGGCGTCTTATAAAAACCAGGCGACAAACTCCGGTTCTCACAAGTGTCTCAAACCTGCATTCTCTCTAGTGTCCACCAGGGGGCGACTCCTCTGGTTGTATAGAAGTCTATGAGAAAATGACTCTACTTCTCTCTTGATTTATTACGTCAGGGAACGTATCCTCAAACAACGGTTTGTATATCTGACAACAAGTTGCTCCTAATTCTTCGTGAGTTTTCCGACAAAAACCAGCAACACGTGTCAATTGCCGTTCGTTACATGCATACAGACTTTTCTAAATAAACTTCTAACTTCACAAAAAACTCAGTTAGGTTCAGGCAACAAAACTACTTCATACACAAGTTATGTGACTAAAACAACTATTCCACACGGGGAACAGCAGTCTCCTGGCTGAAAGATCGTTGAAAATGTCTGAAATAAAAACATGAATTTGCACTGAAGTTATTAATGTTTATTAGCCGATAGACTTACGGGCCTTAAACTGACACACAGCTCACTAAAAAACATGATTTGTGTCCCCCTTTGTTCAGGTGTTAAAACACGTTGTTGGCATTAAACAGTGGGATTTTCCACCACTTTTCCTCCTCAGTCTGCAGAAGGAAGTGACCTGAACACCTCCTCCAGTCAGACACTCACAGAACGGGATCATTCCCTTTATCGGTTTCCTCTCCGTTTCCTCAAATGTCTGTGCTTTTGTCAAAAACAATCTTCATTAACGACTAGAATAACATGTTGCATCAGAAAGTGATGCACAGTCGAGCTGTCCTAAAAACCTGACAAACACAAACCATTCAACTTCATCTTTGTTCCATCTGAAACAGACTCAAACAGACGTACTGTTGTTTGACTGAAACTTACCTTAAAGAAAGGAACTGTGCTAGCACACCAAAAGCAAAAAGCAGCTGCGTTAGTTACGTTGAAAGTTATAATAAGTTCTTAAAGCATGATAAAAAAAGGCTGTATAAGTTATGCAAAAAGAATGGGTGAGCAGGAAAAACATGTTTAAAAACATTATATTTCAGTAACTGCTGTAAAAGGCTGAAAATAGCTACGATGCTAATATCTAAATAGTACACTTGTGTTTCCAGCTATAGGCTCAAATAATACCAATAATTCTTTAATGAGATATTTTCTGGCGTAACTCTTACAGGAAGTTAGCAACATGCTAACTAGCCAACTGAGTTGCTATTGTTCAAGCTAATGCCTTTCATTAGGCTAAAGGCCCATACACCAGGACTAACCCACTCTTATTGAACATTTAATCTTGCAGGTAGCTATGAAAGTGCTAACCGTCGACCCAATTAGCCAACGACGCAAACGATTGTGTATTTAGTGAAAGATTAGGTCTATAAAGTACTTAAATACTACGTTTTACAGCATGAACACAAAGAAACTACTAAGCTAAAGTGTAACTGTAAACCTCTGGGAATAAAGATTTCCTTTCTTTGTCCTTCGTGAACAAAAGCAGCTCTGTGCGTCTTCAGTTGACCACACAAAGTTTCTTTTATCAGCATTCAGAACAATGAACATGAGACCGAGGAACCGCTGGACTGAAACAGACTCAGAATAAAGTCCTGAGGATTAAACATGTACATACAGTCTGAGTTCTGCTCTGTGAGAGGTGCATTCTGGGTGTTTTTCACTCTGCAGACTCGAGCTACGAGAGAGAGTGTATGTTACTGCTTGTGTGTTTGTGAGTCTGCAGCACATGACTGCAATCATGACAGAGAGGAGAAGAAGAAGAAAGGAGGAGGAGGAGGAGGAGGAGGAGGAGGAGGAGGAGGAGGAGGAGGAGGAGGAAGGGAATGAAGCAAGTAGGAAAAAAAAACAGGAGAGAAGGAGACAAGAAAGGAAGGAGGGAGGGAGGATTGAGCAGATGAGAGAAGAAACAGAAAGAAAAAGGAAACAAGGAGGTGATGAGAGGGAGGAACTAAAAAGTAACAGAAGAAGGAAGGACGGGTGAAGGACAGAAGGAGAGAGGGAGGAAAGGAGGAAGAGTTGATAAAATCACGGAAGATAATAAAAGGAAGGGAGACAGGAAGGATGACATTAAAGAAGGTGATAAAGAAAGAAGAGAGAGGGAGGCGAGCAGAGAAAAGAAAGGAAACAAGGAGGTGAGGCAAGAGGAAAGAGGGAGGAAGTAAAGAGAGGTAGAAGAAAGGGGAGGAAGGACGTATGAAGGAGACAAAGTGGAGAGAGGGAGGAAAGGAGGAGGAAAGGAATAAAGCACAGAATGGAAAGGGAGGGAGGAGGTAGGAAAAGAAAGGAGGTGATAAAGAAAAAGAGCGAGGAAAGTAAGGAGGGAGGGAGGAGGGCGGAGGGAGGGAGGAGGGAGGGAGGAGGGAGCAGATGAATGAGAAAAGACAGAAGGGCAGGAAGAGACGAAAACGAAGTGAGGAGTGAAGAAAGAAAAAGGACAGACAGGCGAGTATGGAAAAAAAAAGGACAAAGTGAGGGAGTCAAATGGACTACAGCACCCAGAATGCACTGCACACACACTCTCCAGCTGCAACACAACCTTTTTTGGAAACTTAAACTTTTAACCTGAACTTTAACAAGACAGTAAAAGGCAGAGAAACAAAGACGCAGCATGTGTGCAGACGGGAACGTTCGCTGAGAGTGGATCGAGCTTTGACAGAGAACTGAAGGGTTCTCTTCCCCCTGCTGTACGTCTGAGGGGCTGCTGTGCCTCAGTTAACGAAGGCACGCATTAGCATTAGCATTAGCATTAGCACATTTTCAAACATACATTTTAAACGTTTGTGAGTTTGTGAATCGAGAATGTGTCGGTGCTACAAACCACGCTTGTCCTGTCTCTAAACATCTGAACTTCCTTTAAGGATCTCATACGATATGTTATCTTAAAAAGAAGTCACTAAACTACTTCGTTGTTTGTGCGTTTTCTTACAAACGTCCAGCAACACGTGTCAATTTCCGCTCGTTACATGAAAACAGTCTTTTAAAAAATAAACTAGAGGATATCTGCGAATGTTCGTATGTAGAGCTACCAACGCTGTACGAGAACAGCCTGAACATAATTTAAACTCGTAAAAAGTGTTGAAATCTGATTTTCTATTTCAACCAAGTGAAACATAACTTTAATTAATTCCATTTAACCTTTAGAGTCCGGACGTTCATTTGTCAGGACGAAGCCCCCGCTGTGCAGCCACACGTTGTTCAAACCTAAGGAACTTAGTTTACAAAAGATACCAAATATGTCAGGATATGTTTTGGATAAAATATTATAAAACGGTGAAATCCATAACAACAGGCTTCATTGAAGAGATGGAAAAAAAGCCAAAAGACGAATGTATGGTGATTTTTTAAAAGGGTCAAAATCAGGCAACATTGTTGATGCTTGTTGAATGAAAACATTGATTTATTTCCTTTAACATTGAATTCACAAGAGGAAATAATAATCTTTTGGTATTTTTGGCGGTGCAGAGCTCATTTGTGATCCTTGTTTTCTGTTCCCCGCGGCTTCTGAAACGCTCCAACACTCCTCTTAATCTGCTTCTTTCTTCTCTCTTTTCTTAAGTGCGTGGCGTCTCAATCAACCACCCAAACAGGCTCGGGCTGTTTCTGTGCAGAGTGCTGCAGCTGACATCACATGGCTGCACATTCAGCCCCGCCAGCATTTCAACTGGATTTCAGGGCCTGAGTCACGGTCGACGTCAGCAAGACAAGTGAGGAGAAGTTTGCATTGGCACATGACTGAGGAGAACACACCACCTCCTCAGAGACACAGGAGCGTGTCATCTGCAAAGAAAATCACTTTAATGTGGTGCGGGCCGATCAGCTCGTTAAGGGAATCTCCGATTATATCCACATTAAATATTTTAAAGAAATATAAAATGAGCTACTATCAGCCAGCAGGAGTGTCTTTCCTACAGGGACGTGACCTCTGACCCCAACGGGGGGAGGGTGGGGGGGGATCATGGGAACTAGAGTCCCAAAGTGGCCGTAGAGAAGCCCAGGGGAGCTGTTCAGGTTTTAAAAGGAGAGCTGGAAGTCAACAAGCAGTCCGCCTGGTAGCTGCAGAGCGAGCATGACAGTCATAAGATGCGTTCATGAGTGTGTTGAGAAGGAACGAAGTGTGACTGCAGCTAAATTTAGAAAATGAGAAAGACATTTGTTGTACTTATTTCAACAGTTAGATGTGCAGACGTTCAGGGCTTCGTCCTTCTTCTTCTTCTTGCTCGGGTGGAACTACACATTGGAGTTTTAAAACAAGTAACGGGAAACTAAAAACGTTGCTTATCAAAGAAAATGTTACTGTAAAATGTAAAGGAGCTTAACTGCAGTCATTAAAGAAAAAAAGCACGGAAACATTTAATAATAATAATTATGATTTTCAATGATAATTACAAGAGCTCTCGCTCAGATTTGTATCTCATTGAAAATATGTCATAATAAAGAGCAAAGAGGTCATAAATATATATATATATGTTTACAGACAGTTTTTGTGTTTTGTGTTGATTTTTCTTGAGATATTGAGATATTTCTCATAATAATGCTATTTGTCATTATCTAATGAGATCCCATCTGGTAGTTAAGAAGATACTCAGTCATTCTCACGAGATACAGAAATAGTGATAACGAGATAACAAATGTAGTGCTTGGACTATTAACAAAAATATCAGTAAACAAAGACATTTATAAAAAAATTAAAAACTGTTGATTAGACACGAGGGTCCAGTGTCTGACAATCACTCATCTTTGGCATTAAAGGTTCTTATTTAAGCACAAAAGAGATAAATAAGCTGATAAATAAAACTCTATAAATTAAAAACATAAAGGGCACATCCACTGACGTGTCACACGTCTGAGTATATAAACTCTAAAGATGAACACATGAATAACACCCCAGGATCATAAATAGGGAAGTCAAGATGCATCAGTATTGATGAGAACCGTGATATTCAAAAAATGAAATTTTGATATCATGTTAATATTACACATATGATGATAATATGTAAATAATCCAGCAGCTCTTAAATCATTTATACAGCGATGGTTTCAGACTCTCCACCAATCTGCTGAAGATATTGCATTTCTGTCTCATATTGCCCCAATAACAAGGCAGAGATCACACTCCCCAACAATACTTATTTGGAAATTATGGAGATTTTTTTAAAAGGGGGGGGGGGGGGGGGGGCGCTGCAGCGGTTTACGATGCGTCATCACATTTATACCCCTCGTTCCCAAAAGAGGCGGTTGCTAGGCGCCGTCACAGTGTGTGAGTGTTCATGTGAGAAGATTAAAAAATAATCAGATTGTAGTGACAGCGAATTGAGTCAAATGCACATATTCTGCAAAAGAAACTGAAAGAGTGTGTGTGTGCGTGTGTGTGTGTGTGTGTGTGTGTGTCAGCAGTGCTTCGAGTGAACCAAACTCAACAGCAAACACACATTTCTGGGTTCGGACTCATTAGGAGGAGAACTAGCAGTCGGAGCCGGAGCTCGACCGAGTTCTGAAGCCCGGAGGTGAAAGCCAGCGATGTCGTGACGCTTTTATGAAACACACCGAGCTGCAGACGAGCGGGGAACTATCTCAATCTGACGGCGAGAGAATGCTGAACACAGCGTTGCTCAACGAGCGACCTCCTCGGTGTTAATCCAGAATGATGCGTATGTTTCCTCCTCAGCTGCACGACTCAATGACACAGTTCACGACTACCAGTGGCTGCAAATATTAACAAAGATGGCAGGACGGTGGAGTAGAGAAGCTTTTCTATATTTATCTTGTCAGAGATTCCTCCTTGTTTCTTTGTGAATTACAGGATAATTATTAATGTCTCCAAATATTACTCGATGAGAACTGGGTCAGATCCAGGTGTCGCTGTCGGTAACAGGACGGAGGAAGTCGGGCTGTGATTCCTTGAAAATGTTTCAATTAAATGAAATCTAAATGAAATGCAGAAGTTCTGCAGGGTTGGAAGTAAACCGTGTGACCTGTGTTTAATGAATGCACCGACAGGTTTGAATACGGTTAAATCCCGACTATCGGCAAACCTCTACCACGGGAAGGAAAATCCAATATTCCAAACTGATCCGCGAGAACCCGGTTATACCGGAGATTCGTTTTCCTTCGAGCGCTATCCGCTCACTGCGATCGAAAAGTCCACCAACACCAACGGTAATCTGTGCCCGGGAGCAAAGCATTCTGGGAGATCTATTAGACGATGGCAGAACTGAGTCAGTACAGATGACAAACAATAGACTTCGCCTTCTGTCCTGTTTTTCTCTGCAATCAGCAACAATCTATTGTTATTATTTCTCCCACCTTCTCCGTCTGAGCTCTCTCTTTGCTGTTTTGGGGGATTAAACACATTCTCCCAAACTCATTAATTCCGGTCTCATTATCTTTCCCGTCTCCTGTTTTGCCGTCTTGATTTCCTCCCCAGCAGTTTGCGCTCACTCATTTTCTCTTGAAAGAAAAACTGTATAAAAGACGAGAGTCAAGGTTGAGTGCTTATTTTCTATCAGCTGTGAGGAGAAAGCAGAACAACAAGAACAATCCAACAACCTCCCTCCTCCACGTCATTAAATACGCTCTCATCTTTCTATGGAAACACTCCTGTTTGTGCTGAAGTTTGCTTTAAATGAAGCAACAGCTACTGGTTACCCAACATCCCAGTGAAGAGAAAAGCAAAGATTATTTGGCTGATTTTAAGGATTTTAAGGCCTAAAGCGGTAAAAGTACTCGTAGTAATCTCAGATTTCTCTTTTACTTCCTTTGGGGAGTTTGGGAAACATCGCTGCATGTGATTAAGCTCAGGTGTGCAGTAATATATTAACATATTTCAAATGACTTTTTTGCAATGTTTCTGGACTCCGTCCATGTGAGAACCTCTAACTGGGTTTCTAGATCAAGTTCTCACCGCCATGAGCCAAGTCCTTCTGTAAACCCCTCGTCCCTCTTTCTGTTTGTTCTTTCTTATTTATACTTTTTAGATGATTGTAAATACTGTGTGCATGTGTGTTTGTGCAGCAGAGGGCTGGAAGGGGAGGGGGGTCAGAAACGTGACCTCGGTGACCCGAGTCTGTCGACCTCCGTCACCTCGTCTGCACACGGGCGACTCGAGGCGACATGTCAGGGAGCTGACGGCGTGATGAGGGAACGTGGAGGAACATCTGAGCTGATTTTAGTTCTAAGTATAAAAAGCTCATTTATTTATTTTAGCCCTTAATCAACTTAAACAGCAGTTTAATGATGAAACATTTCCATCCTGGTCATATTAATAAACACGACATATGTGTCATATGTTGTGTTTATTAATATCACACCGAGGCCAATAAACGTATTATATGAGTAAAATGTAACTAAAACTTTTTATTACTTTCACATACGAGTCCTTGCGTCACGTTTGCATCATTCCAACTCGGCCGACTCTCTTTCCCCAAGACGAGGGTTGAGACAGAAGGGACGAACATACGGAGCCTCTCTGAGCCTGCAGCAGAGAGAAAGGCATTGTGGGAGGTGTTTATGGAGGGCAGGGGGAGGGACGGGGGGGGGGAAGAGAAAGATAGAGAGAACCTTGGTGGGAGTTTGTCACCAACTGTCTGAAGTATACTCGCTCTATGAAAAGTCTGTTTTAAAGACGGCGTTATCGCATCTTCTCCTTAAATGATAAGAAATGTTCCACCTCAGCCAAGACGTTGATTCATCAGTAAATCTTACATCAGTGCATCTATTTCATCATTTGCTTTCAAACAGGTAACTGTAACTAAGTAATCCTGAAGTTTTGAGTCTTCTACTTTGTACTGCAAAACAAAAATTACAATCTGCTGTAATTTGCACCTCTTTTCAAGGTTTTTATTGTTTTTTTTCACCCAACAAAAACACCCAGAAAGACGCAGTTCTTTATGTCCCGGTGTGTTAAATATGGATTTTGTCAAGAAAACACTGTTTGGGGCGAGGAAAGCTAAAAAATATGCTTCCACTGATGTAAAAAGATTATAGTTCAACGTCTTTCAAAGTAAGTTAAAAAAAGAAAAATAGTGTTTTTTAAGCTGCTTGTTGTTAATTTTTGCTTGCCAAGTAAATGATCACATCATCAACAGAGGATTTGACATGATTCAGATTCAGAGTACAATCAGTTTGATCCTGAGGAAAAAGTTTGAGTTTGGAGCATTTAGTTTAATCAAGTTTCATTACGACTACAGAAAGAAATGTTGCTGCTTCCTAAACGCACAGCGGGAAAAATAAACGGATAAGAACTCCAATCTCCAAAGATTTTAACTGGCAACAAATTGACCCTATAAACTGCCCTCACGTGCCGGTTAGAGCAGCAGATGCCATGTTTTTCTTGGCATTGACGACAACTCACAGTCTGGTCGGCGATGACCTAATTCACCAGCCAACCTCCGTCCCTAAAGGGCAAAGCTGCAGAACCGTAAACACTCTGCACAGCTCCTGATGGCCAACGAGTCGCGCAATGTGGGAAACACCACGCGAATGTCGACCAAAGTCGATGTAACCGTCGGGCCTGAGACTACCGATGGATTCTGAGATCATAGTAATAATAGTTTATGACTCAGCTAATGTCGGCTAAACTGTTGATTATTCTCTCCATCAATCAATTTGTTGTTTGTTCTTTAAAATGTTTAGAATAGTGAGAAATGTTGATCAAGGCCCAAGACGACGTCCTTTAAAAGTCTTCTTACGTCCTCAAAGATATTCAGTTCACCAGAAAACATTCACATTTCAGAAGCTGGAATCAGAGAATTTTTTTGTGTTACTGGAAGTGAATACACAGTAATGAGGGTTTTTCTAAAGACTGAATTACGGTCCACAAACGCTTTTAAATGTGTCCTTCTTGTCTACATGCATAAAAGAATGTGGAAAAGGAATTTATGTTAAAGTTTTGAAAAAAAGTTTTTACATTTTTCAATAAAAAAAAGTCCAGACTTTAACCATCAGATCCGACCAACTTAGCAGATAATTCTAAAAAGAAACCCTGTATTAAACACATTAACACTGGTTTTGTACATTAATTACAAAGAGTTTAAAACTGATTTGATGCTTCTATGTGTCCCACTCCAGTACGGTGAAAGTATGGTTAAGGTTGTTAAGGATCATGGTCAAGGTTTGAAAATAATCAAAGTCTGTTATTTCCACCCGTAGTGTGACACAAATGCAGGACTTTTCTTAAGGACACTGGTGCAGCCGATGCTAATAAATTAAAGATTTTTTACACAGCATATCAGTGACATATGGTACAAGGGCGACAGGAAGTCACATTCAGTACCAAAGGGACAGCGTGGGACACGCCGTACGACACACGACGACTCGGCCCCGACCTCCATCCAAAGCCAAAGCGACCATCTGCTCGGGGAAGCGTCTTCCAGTCCGGTGGAGACGGAGGGACGGAAGCAGACTTCTCACTTCTTTAACAAGACGATCGGAGTGAAGCGGTTCTGGATCGCACACACTGACCTCGGGGCCACGGCCTGCTGCGTCAGCGACATTAAATATTTAGCACCGACCGGCTGGATTGAGACGTGATTATGAAAATAAAAAAAACATGGAGATAAAGGAGTGCTCGGGTTATAAATAATTACAGCTCGGATGTTTTTTAAATCTCTCGACAATCCAGAAAAAAAATAAAATAGGATTTCTGTCTTTGAGAAATGTGAAGGAAAGAAAAGCTTCATCCCACAGATGTTGGTTTTTGAATAGAGAGAAAAAAACAACGACGATAAGAGCCGCATGGATGAGAGGAAGAAAGGGAGAAAAGATGTGGGAGGATCGGGACAGGAAGAGAAGAAAAAGTGGGTGGAAACCGGCGAGGCAAAGGGAATACCGGAGAGAGAGAACACAGCTTTAATTGAGACGTGAAGGCTCCGCCGATCTGTTAAAGGCCACCGCAGAGAGAGGGCGACGCGCCCATCACCGCCCTTAAAAGGTCAACGATCAACATCTCCCTTCATCTTCCTCTGATCCAAAACAACTGAATTAGATAAAAACCAATCAAAGCTACTTATTAGCAAAAGGTGCTTGTTAAAGAACGCTTGAAAAGAATCCGTTTGAAGTCATGAACCTTCAGAGTCGAGCGTTTTTATACGTCTGTTAACTTTATCATCATCATTATTCATTGCACTTAAATCTTACTCTATGATTTAATCCAGCTGTGCTAAACCACGTGCTGTACTTGTTGTTTTCTACTTTCACCCTTAAACTCTTTCGTTCCTCGACATAACAATGACTATGATTATAAACTGTATCTGTTGTTGTTCGCATGGTTGTGGTCCAGCGTTATGTGAGCTTCCCGCTCTCCGGCGTGTGACCGGACCACTAGCAGGTTAATCCTCTCATCTGTGCAGCTCAGTACATCCTGGATTTATACAAATGCCTCCCGTGTGTGTAAACACACCCTCCTGTCTGTCTCACTCAGTGCAGCATCAGCGATGAGAAAAGGGCTTTTATTAGCTTGTGGGAAATAAAACTGCTTTCAATTTCTATTCGTGCACAAAGTGCACATTCACACCTGTAGTGAACAGGAGCCCTGACCCGATGCATTCCTTACACATCACTCCAAAAAATGCAGGTTTTGGATAAATGTGCAGTAGTGATTTGTTTTAGTTACATTTTTAACAATATTCCTGATTATGAGTTTGTACTTGTTCAGATTTAATTCAACAGGCCAGTTATGAAACCAAATGTTTTTATTTGAAGTGTACACTTTTAAATTTTGAAACCAAAATTTCAAAATTTAAATGTGTAAAGTGAATTGAATCTGAACAAGTACAAACCTTTGAAAAATCTGCATATTTAAGTTTGTCTTGCTGTGTTCAAAACCACACACGCGTCGTGAAACACTGGCTGCGTCCCGTTATGAAAAGTCATGCATTTGTCAGGTATTTTGAGGTAAATCCATCTGCAAAATTTGATTTCTACATTTGATTTTACTACCTCCGTGATACCCGAGTGTAACGTCTGCACCATATGTAGACAAACAATGACCCTCAATGCAGCGTAGTTTCAATTCTAAACTCCATCGACGGTTTCTAAATAACAGTAAAAACAGTCTCTGGGAATCCCTGACAGGCCTATCAGCGTGTGTTTACGAGTGAAGGAAGGCGTATAAACAGTGTGTGGGCGCTCCACAGCGTCCTCACACTGTTTATACATCTTCAAACCAGAGCGACCCGAGGTCCCCAAACCCTCTCACAGAGAACCACGAATCCACCTTCGACCCGCAGACCTGGACGCTACCTGGACGCGCCTTCTGCTCCTGTCACTTCCTGTCTGTATTTCTATTTATTTGTCCACCTCTTTGTTGGTCGGTCTTTTATTCTGCTGGTTCAGTTTCGTTCTGTCCAGTTTATTTGTTTTAACAGAAGGTTGTGAAAGAAGTGCGTTTAGTAAGACGTGGGCTGTTTAATCTCATCTCCAGAGATTCTACGTGACGATAGCTTCTCCTGTAACGACTCAATTTGTTACATTTAGGACAAATGTGAGTCCATGTTTTGACTGCAGGAGAAACAGCGGCTTAATTGGCGTCAATTTCCTAAACGTAATCTAATTCTCCCTCAGTGTTTACCGCTTCGTTTGAGTGGTTTAAAAAGGTGCGTTTCTCTACATTCTGAGGCGTTATTTCATTATGAAGCTGTTAATTAAATCACCACCAGCAGTCTCAGAGATCCTTCTACATCTCGAATGGTTCTGGAGAAACACTCTTGACTCTGTTGCTAGCACCTTCTCTGACGCTCATCATTGTCTGTTTGAACACAAGTTAAAAGCTGCAATATTTAACGTGTGACAAAGGAAATAACACATCTTTCAAAATAAAAGTGTAATTAATAATCAACATTATTCCCTCGAAGCTGTCGGGGGTTTTTACTGCTACAACTTTACTCCTTAATGATCAACAAACAAACTATTTGTTTATTTCGTCTGCTACAGTTTTTGTTTTAATAATTGCTAAATATTCTGAATTTCTCTGCAAAGCACTTTTGGTCAAACAGATAAATGTAACTCGGCTCTCATGCTGGGGTACACCACTAGCTCATGGCGGCTAACGTTAGCATGAATTTAACTAGATAGTGTCCTGCTTTTGATCGTATTCAGGATATAAACCTGGTTATTACATCATCAGAACAGCATCCAGGTGAGTCTTTTAATGTGTGTCCTGGTTTCTAAAACCTCCAAGATGTTTACAACAGAGAAGAACCAGATCGTTAGCAGCCATCGACTCTCACACTACATTTTAAGTTTAACATTATGCCGTAACTTTCACACAGTCTCGCTTTAAGGGTTTTCAAAGACTTTATGAAATAAATGGTTTCAATCTGTGCAGGAAAATGAAATTGTTCAAAACTATTAAATTATTCAATTTCACAGATTTTACTTCGGCTTTTCATCAATTTTCTCTATTTATTTTTAAAAGGCAAACCAGTGGTGTCAAAAAACACTTAATATGTGTCACACACACACACACACACACACACACACACACACACACACACACACACACACACACACACACACACACACACACACACACACACACACACACACACACACACACACACACACACACACACAGTTTTGTCTGGGAGATCAAAATAAAACGTGGATCCGGGCCGAACAACATGTTTAAATCCCTGAAGCAGAGAGTGGGAGTGATCATCTGGATGAGACGCTATCAGACAGAAACACGACGGCTGTGGATGGATGACATTTTAAAAACAGATTCATTATTGGAGCGAAGCCACTGCGAGACCGGAGCGTCCTGTAACTGAAAAGGCCGGGGGTTTGATCCCGACAACAGCTGCTCACCGTATCGTACACAAGATAAAAAGTGTGAGAATGCGCCAGAGAAACCAATAAAACAGCATGATGTCGTAGAAACACGTGTTTCTTCTGGAGCATCATCTTGTTAAAACTTAAAACACTTCAATGACTTCATCCCGATGTGAAGCCGCTGGAATCTAATCACGCAGTTACTGTGGCGCAGTCGGGTCGGAGGACATGTTGACACGTTCTCTGTACTTCTTAAACATTTTGAGGAAATAAACACTAGTTCGCTGTTTTGTCAGGAGTCATATAAAAACGTTTTCTGCCTCTGTGCGTTCAGGACAAAGATTGGTCCAGGATGTGTTTGGGTTAGCTTAGCATAAAGACTGCTAGCCTCCACTTACACTTTGCGTACTTTGTCTGCATGTTTGTCTTACTAGCTATTATAAGAGGTTTGTTTATGGTTGTTTAAAAGTGTAAAAAGCTGTCGCGACTCCTGAGAACAAGACTTCATTCACTATTTGTGCTAAGCTAAGCTAAGCTAAGCTAAGCTGACACAGATATATATATATATCCTTTTAGATGGCAGTAATCAGCCGGATCCCTCCGGGGCTTTCTTAGCATGACATAATACCTCAACAGCTCATTACATTTAAAGTAGGCCAGCGTTGTGTAACTGTGACAGCATGTCTGTTGTTGTTGTTGGCTTAAAGCAGTCAAACTGTCACAGAACAATCTGGGGTAACATTTGCCATTTTGGTGGATCCTTTCATCCAAATCTCTTGTACAATGCAACAGGATCACACAGCTAATCAGCTTCCTCCACGGTCTCCCCGACTGACTCACAGCTCTCCCTGTTGCCTGGTTATGTGAGGAAACAAAACATAAAGAGAAGAGAGGCCTGAGTAACGCAAGACTTCCCAGAAAAAGGGGAAAAAGAATCAGACAACGGCTCATTTGAAGCAGCACAGAAAAGTCTCATTGTTGAGGATTACACAACGGAGCGAGGAGCGAGGAGGAGGTCATTCGATGCTATTGGTGAGCAAATTGGGGGCGTGGGGGAGTGAGCAAAAAAAATTAAAAGAAGAATATGGAAAAGCTTTTATTTTATCGTTTTGTTTTCAGCCTGAAAGGAGCAAATGATGAAACCCCCGTCCTTCAACGTGAAGCGGAGCGTCGCAAGTGAGAGCGCCTGGAGGGAGGACGACTACAAATCATCCATCTTCATCATAAACCGGACTTAGATAATCCTGTCACCGCTTAGCGGGGGAGACATTGACACCACACACACACACACACACACACACACACACACACACACACACACACACACACACACACACACACACACACACACACACACACACACACACACACACACACACACACACACACACACACACACACACACACACACACACACACACACACACCCTTTTAACCCTCTGAACCCCGAAACAGTTTGGTGGCGTTTTTTTAGTCCCGTCACATTTTTTTCTCCGTGGTCTTGATTTTCAATATAAAAGTCAGAGGAGCAGGACTTTTATACTGAAAATCAAGAGGACGTTTAAACCGAGGAAACAGAACGACTTGTTTCCAGGGTGCCACAAAGTCTTTTTGTATTTCTGTTGTAGCGATAAAACCCGACGTATAAAGTTACAAGTGAGGAGAATGGACATAAGAGGAAATAAAAGAGAGACAATACACCATATATACCAAATATATACCCCAAAAAATACGTATTCTTTGTGTTTACATTTCATAAACTGCATTGGCCCAAAAAACGCCTTCTTAACACAACACCGCTCCTGTTATTTTAAGCTGGATTGTAAACCAGCAACTATTTTTCCACATGAGCAGTTGCTGCAAAGTCATTTTCATGAGTCCTGATCGTGCGGAGACTGTTGCTCTTTGTTCACGTCGATCACTCTGAGATAAACCCGCCCGCTGGACATGGAGCCCGGCCAACGGCACGAAGATGCAAATTAGGTTCTTTCTCTGTTAAAACAAACAGGTGTTAGTGCTTCACTACAGAGTCAGATTTTAAGAACCCTGAACTGAAAATTACACAAAGAGGGGAAGAAGAGAGTGCATCAAAAACACCATTCTGTCATCCAAACAGACACAACGTTCAAAATCGAATTTAAAGTTACTGTGAGGAACTTTGAACTGCATGGTCCTGAACCAGTCTCAGTGTAGTCCTGATCCTCTATCAGACCTCCATCAGTAAAGAGACCACCAGAGAGAAGATGGTCTGTTTCTATAGAGTTGTTCTTGATGCTCGTCATCGGAGCCACCGGGTTGGATTCTGGTGAAACCAGATGAACTCATGCAGGTTCACCAGAACCTCCTTCAGCTCAGACTCCAGCAGAGACCGGTCCACCGTGGACAGACCCAGATCCTCCAGCAGAGACCGGTCCACCGTGGACAGACCCAGATCCGGCTTCACCTGCAGCCTTGGACCTGCAGTAGTCTGAATCTTCAAAGTAACTAAAGTTGTCGAATGAATGTTGGAGTAAAAAGTACAATATTTCCCTCTGAGAGTAGAAGTACAGCAGAAGAAAGGTAAAGTACCTCAAAATTGTCCTTAGTTACATTCCACCACAGCTCAGGAGTTTATGAGGTAAAGTGTAAAGTAAACCCTTCGAGGTGATGATGTAGTTTGACAGGTGTTTCTATTATTCTGTCCATCAATGAGGGTTTGGGTAAAGAACAGAAATCTACGAGGACACAAAATAAACACACGGCTTGACATCGAGCTTTTACGGCCACTTGTTCTTTGAAAAGTAGCTGAAGTGTGTTAGTTATAAAAACCGGTTTGTCCCAAATGCAAAATGTAAGATATTTAAAAACTAATTCAAATCAACAAAGATTTGGACAATTGGACCAAAAGGACAAAATGTTATCCTTTCACTTTCTTATTGTTATCTAAAGTGGTTATTTGCATATAAACACACAATTCAAGTGAAATCAATCGTATTTTTGGTTCATTTCTTTCTTTTTTATCTGAATATTTGCTTTGATTAGACGTTCTTTTTGGGGCATTATTGCTTCTAATTATGAATCGTAAGCTTCTTCCTTGTCATAATTCCCTCTTTGTTGTCTACTAGTTTGTATATGTTTGATAATGCCGTATTAATCAGTCCACCTGTACAAAGAAGTGAACCTCTCACCCTGCTAACGCCACAGAGACAAGTGAGCACCTGGGAGTCACCGAACAATGTGAGGGGGGAGGTTTGTCAAGTTCAGAGGCAGTTTTATTTACATATGTAAAAGACACCATCTGGAGTACTGTAAACCTCCAACGCCCCGCAGAGCCACACTTGGCCGCGCTCCAGACTCCCAACAGTCGGCTCCGGGGGTTCGATCCCGTCCTTAAACAGAACACGGTTTGTATACAAAGAGGGAGGAGGAGGCCGGAGCTCTCCAGCGGTTCCTCCTACGTCAGAGGCTTCTTAAAGTCTGAGCCAAGTGTGTCCTGGACTCTTTATTTACAGGGTTTGTATAATAAAGAAGTCCATGAATATGAGATATGAGTTTACAGTTAATCACAACCCATCCTCTGCATCGTGGAGGTTTATTATATATGTTGCTTGTCCGCCGTTTTAAAGAATAATGCAACAAACAGCGCGTCAAGCTTAAAACACCTTAACGACGCTTAAGAGGTGTTAACGTTCAGTTTCCTGTCCGTCTTCCATTGTTGCTGCGCGTGAGTCAAACTTTCCGTGACAGCCGGCGGTGCAGATACTCCAGCTGCCTAAAGCCTCTACAAACAACTGGTGGTGTTTAGGATCTTCTTGTTTTGGCAGTTAAGCCGATTGTTGCACGACGTCCCGTTACAAACGGCCTTTTTATGCACCGCGTGGTCCACGTAGTACTGCAACTAATCTGCCGGGCAGCTTTTTCCTGGCAGGCCCCCCCCTTCGGATCTGCTCCGCTCCAGAGAGGTTTATCACCCCGACATACCGAGAGACAAACACGCAGCCAAACCTCCGACCGGGGGGGGGGGGGGCAGCGCATTGTTAACATTCGCAGCACAATGCTGCTCTTATACCTCCTCTAGTCTCTGTGAGACTACGTTCTAATCTCCAGAGGGGTTTCAAGCAGTTTTGGAGATTTAAGGATGAGGGCTGTTTGTTGTTTTTTTTTAGGTTTTTTAGATTCCAGGGATAAGAGGAAGAGACACAGATGGAATTCATCACTCGCACAGTTTTTCTTTCTCCTGCTTCAGATGTTAAAAACCTGATCCAGAGTTTTGGAACAAGAAGTTCAGTTTGATATCTGTAACTATCTAGACTCCTGTCCTTTGTAAAAAAGGTGGAACAATACGTGTTTTGGTATTGAACCGCTGGCTGCAGGACGTTTGGGTTTGGTATGAGACAACCTCTCGGTTCCCCCTGAGACCTAAACAGAAGAGAAGTCCGTTGTGCTCGCCCCGCATAAACAATCTTAAGCTACAGGAATTATTAACAGCTCACAGTCCAGAGACAAAACTTCAAATCAACGTTCCTTAGAGTCTGCTGGATGTCCAAACGGGTGACTGGCTTTATAAAAAGGTAACAATGAGTCCAAGTTGAGTTTATTGCCTGTAAACAATCTGTTATCGCTGCTTTTACTAAACACCTTCACTAACAAGGTTCCTCGGGTTGTGGGGCTATTTCTTTGAGGCGGTCGACAGTTTGCTTTTGAAGGCAAAGTCTTTGGGGATTCAAGTCTCACAGCAGTTCAAGTCCAAGTCCAGTTTCAAGTTGTTATTCTTGAGACTCGAGCCTCGAGTCTCCATCTCTGGACGAACGCCTCTCTGAAAGTCAGAATAACATCTGAACATCATAACCTCCATGAAGGCAGCACTTATTGCTGGACTGTTGCATTAGACCGCACTAGTTTTTAGCTAAGCGTACCTAATAAACTGGCTGCACCACAGACCTGCTGATGCGAGTCTTTAAAAGCACATTTAACCATCTATCATGTTCTAACAGAGCCGGTTCCCACAGAGAGCACAACGTCCGTCTGAATGTTGCTCGAGGACACTTCAGCAGGCCTCACCGGTTGTTCATTTATCTGATTAATCGCCTACAGAAAGGACTCACGAGGAACGATCGCTCCCGCTATGAGCAGACCTTCTCCCACACTACAAGTGATATCAAAGACCTTTTAGATTAGCTACTCTGCAAAGAATGTGTGAGGAAGAGGAAGAGGAGAGTCCACGGGAAACGCCGGCATACCTCTGTGACAGAAGGCGGCTGACAAAGCTCCAGTGTTCACCTGCAGAGAGAGGAGCTTGTTTAACCGGGCAAACACAGAGCCTCTATTGACCCGCTGGTGCTGCGGGAGGTTTCTCTTTGGTTTCAGATGGTTAAAAATAGAGTGTGCAGGTGCGATGAGACAACGAAATGCAGCATAAATGGCATCAAAGAAAGCCCAGAAAAGGACACGAAAACATGCTGTTGCCGAGGCAGAAAAACAAAAACTGTAATCGGGCGGCCTTCAGGGGGCCCAGACGCATCCATCACTCGGGAGATCCGCTTCTCGTTCCTCTGCAGAGGATCTAATAAAGCTGTGCCGTTTAAACGGATTAAGAGCCTCATTGTCCGACCCTTAAGCCCGACGCGGAGCACAGTTCACCTCCCTCTCCCCTCCCTCGCCCGGCTGGAGGAACTGTGTCACCCCCTTGGAAACATTGATTAAGTGTATTTGTGCTCCAGAGAGTTCAAAAAACGATGCGTAACGGAGCTGGAAGGAAGTTTTAAAAATAACAAAAATAAAGGTTTTGAACATAGAAACATAGACCGTACATAAGAAGTGGACGTAGTCATCACGACCTCATTGGTTTGATGACTGATGTTTTGAAGCCTCGAGTTCGCCATCTGTGTATACGGCCGTCGCCATGTTGTTTATTTCGTAACCAATAAACAGGAAGTGACCATATCTGGACTGAGGAGGAGTGACATAGAGACGCCGTATACGTCTCTGGTAGAGACCTGTCAATCACTGTGCAGTTTGACTCTAAATGGACCATCATTTACTAAATGAACATCATGCTGTATTGAAGAAGACTTGAAACTAGAGATTGAGACCATAGACTCATGTTTACTGAGGTAATAAATCAAGTGTATTTAGGAGGTTGCCTTCTGCATAAAAGTAGTTTTAAGAATAGAAATCTGGCGCAGGAGCTGGCGGTAAATAGCCGCCATCATCAACACGGAAAGAAAAGAAAAGCGAGTGGAGAGGGATGCGAGGGGTCACGGGGTCAAGGCTGGAGCTCAACTGTTACAGCGAACACAAGCAGGATGGAGAGAGGAAACGCATCGACCAACAGGCAAATATTTGTGACGTGTGTTTGAAAAGTGTTTCCTCATCAGTTTCATTTATTTTCCCAGCGAAAGAGCAGAGGAGGTTTTCTTTTCTTCTGCTCCCTTCACCTCTCGAGACCTCCCTTTCTCCCCCTCGCAGCACGCCGGCTTCAGCGACAGCCAGGAAGTGTCAAAGAGGGGAGAAAACAGGCGAGAGAGGGCTGAAAGTGCCCGTCTGAGCGGCTTAATGATGCAATCTGCCAGAAACACCCTCCCTCCCTCCCTCCCTCCCTCCAGAGATGACATCACCTCCCAGAGAAGCAGCATGGCAGAGAACAGTTGCTCGGCTGCGAGCGGTCGTTGGCAGAAAAAGACAATTTCCAACAGCAGTTACGTTACTTTAAGCTGTCGCGAATTGTTTCCAAGATTAGTGAGTTCATGTGTTGTAATTCCCCAGAAGAAAATGAAAACCCACTAATTAAAGCTCTACTAAAATCTGCTCACCCACATTTTTTGTGTTGTTTTTATGATGTGGGTTCATTGTGCATCACAGTAAGCATGTCTGACATATGAGAATGATGTGAAAGAGCTCGCTTTGTTCAGAGGAATACGCCTCCATTATCAGTCATTTCTAAAGTCTGCTGCTTTTATTCTCGGTGGTAAAACTCGTGATGATCAACTGGAGGTCATCAAAGAGAGTCCTAAAAAGACTGTTTGAATGTGTCTGAAATAAGGTCTGTGTCTAACACAAACTGAAGAGATTTTTAACGCTTTGTTGAATATACGAGAAGTCAGTAAAAACTCCTCAGGTGAATTTAGAAGCTTTTACGTTTCTTAAGAAACTGTTGAAATAAGACTAAACGCCATCATCAGAACATTAGTCCTCCTTTAGCTTAGTGGTGGAGACGTGAACAAAACATGTACGTATAATGACGAGTCACCGTAGTATTAACGAGTGTAGTCCAGTCACTGTAGTATTGACGAGCGTAGTCGTTCACATGCTGCCTTAGAGTACAGATGGGGGGTTTAAATGTTCTAGTTATGGCAGAGAGTGAACGGGATTAACAGCAGTCTGAACGCCACCGACTCTCCTTCAGCACAGAAACAAACAACTCCAGTACAGCAGATCAATAAATCATCAAATGTGCTTTTGCAGTCTTTATACTTCCTTGTTCATGATTTGCATAACATACCAAATAATTTCGTCGGATACCTGTGAATTAAGTTGCTTTTTTTCCCCCCATAGGTAAATCCAAATTCCTTTAGGTTTCGGAAAAGGTTGCAAAATACTTAAATAGGTAAGTGACCTTACTTAAGTACACAACATTTTACCCAGAAACCCTTTCTCAGTCTGCATTCCTAAACAAAGCCAAAGAATCTGCCAACAAATGTATTCATTTAAAAAACTAAATGAAGTCATGGCACGACGCAACTTGCACAATCACCACAACTGTAATCTCATTAAGCTCATCAAGTGTTGATTCTGCAGGAAACTCCAACTGTGTTGTTATGATCAGCACCCGGCCGTTTGCTAAAGCCAATTAGGTGATTGAGAGGCTTTTTGTAAAACCAGGCTCAGAAAATCTGACATTGATCGGCCGGACACGGGAGGTGGAGCCAATGAAAATGCTGATTGAGGGTCTTCTGATTGCTCTAATGGCAGATGGAGCGTCCGAAGCCCATTACAACGAGCAACCAAAGGGGTTTCTCTTTTACAAATCCCCCGAGCAAGCACAAATGTCATCTCCGTTCAGATCACGAGGAGGAGGATAAACACTCGTCTCGTCTCAGACATGTTGAGAGGAGCTTTTTCTCACGTTGACGGAAGCAACTTCTGCATCTTATCAAATTATTTCTGTTCAGAATCGAATCCTAAAAAAAGGAAAATCTAAAAATGCAGTTTGAATATTTAAATATCAGAGAGATGAAGCTGTTTATGTTAATCTGTCCACAACCTTCTCGGCTTGAATTAAATTAAAAAGGTGAATTAAGCCCATTTTTAGACTAATAAGTAGCAAAACTGATCTCATATTTCACGTTTATTAAAATTATCTTGTGCATAAGAAACGAAGATTAAGACAATAACTTTGCAACACTAAAGTGAATGTAGGAAAATAAGCACATTACTTGATACATCAATCTGACGACGTCCAGTTCAGACTTGTGATTCTGAAATATAAATCTGGTGTTAAAACTGCCTTCAGATTAACATAAAGAGCTTCACGTCTGAAACTGTATTTTCATTTCTAGCTGCACTCAAAACTGATTCTCTAAAGCGTTTGTTGTTTTTTTGCTCCCTCTTCTCTCGCTGTCAGTTTCCCCGGCTGGACGTCAACCTGTCCTCGGTCTTCCTGCCGAGAACTGACGACCTGAAACCCGGCGGCTGTTCGACCCGCTGACATCTCCAGCCCTCGGATTTGTTGAGCTGACAGCGAGGGAAGATGAATATTTATGGCGCTTCATGCCTCCCGCGAGAAGCCGGGGACGACAGCTGATGACAAACATGAGCACAGACTGCATGTTTAAATATCTCCACTTCATTGGTGTTTCTAAGCTTTGTTAATCCACTGATGCGTTTGTGTTGGCGCTGCAAAGAAAGCAGCTTTTATCTGTAATTAATCAATTAAAAGTATTGGATTCAGGCTTTTTGTTCTCTATTCCAGTGCATTAGTATTGTTTCCATTCTTAACAATCTTTTTTATGAGACATTTAGAATAAAGCAAATTTGACGGAAGCGTTTGTCACACACGATGTGTTCAAGGACCCTTGAAGGAAAGTTGAACATCCCACCATCACGTTTGTTTAAAAGAAAACATACTTTTCAAACCCACAACTGTGTTTTTTGGGGGTTCAGAGGGTTAAGATGAACTATATCTCAGAGAGGAAACAAAGTTGACCAAAGTGTTGGTCCCAGTTTGTGTTTAATTCTCAGAGAGTATAACTCTCTCAGTGGCCTCGTCCACCGACAGCAAAGTGCTTCATAAAGAAGGAGACGAAAAGGAAGAAGAGGCCACTCAGGGACGAGTAAAAGATGATTTGCATTCACCTAAAAAAAACTGTGTTTGTGGGTAAAGACGGCGTCGGCGCTCTGGGGAGTCCGACTCAGCTGCTGTTTGCTGAAGAAAACACAACTTTCACTTTGTTTTTACATCCTCTTCTGTGTGCAGAGTGAGTTTTAGGACCCTGTGGGCTTCTGAAACCCTGTTCAAATAATAAAAAGTGAGGAAATAACAACTCTTCTGCCTCTTCTTCCACCCGTCCACAGCTGCATGCTCGGTGTTTGTTCAGCTCCAGAGGCTGATCATCAGGCTGATGTCTACTCACTAGATGTGAAAGCGTTGCTCGCCTCAGCCTGGTTTGTTTTAAACAACAACAACGTGACAGTTTCAGCGGATCTATTTCTCCGGCGGGAGTCAGACGAGGACAAGCAGACTCCAGACTGCTCCACTCGCTCCCGATGTTGAATTTAGGATTTACTCTGCTGCGTGATAGAAGCTCTGAGCCTCTAAAGCAGAAGCAGCCGCTCTGCTTCCCCACTGGTCCTCCTCCTCTCCCCGGGAGGGAGGGGG
Organism: Pholis gunnellus; assembly: GCF_910591455.1. Classification (NCBI taxonomy): domain Eukaryota; kingdom Metazoa; phylum Chordata; class Actinopteri; order Perciformes; family Pholidae; genus Pholis; species Pholis gunnellus. The sequence goes on from NC_136541.1 coordinate 2,028,009, forward strand.
GAAATAACATCTCTATGGCAACTGCCGGTGGAAAGGTGAAGACGCTACGATGCAGGAGGAGACACGGCGACCACGACGTGTATATATATATATATATATATATATATATATATATATATGCACACACGTACACGTTCTCATCCTGCAGCAGATTGATCTTTAAATACAACACTGAAGCATCAGAGAGAGAAAGAAGCAACAACAGCAGCAGGAAGCATCGATCTGTACATGAACATTAAAATCATTTATAAACAGAAATCTTCTTCCAGAGTGAACTGAGTAAAAATATAAAACATGTCTGCTGAGAAATAAAACGCAAAATGAGAGAAAAAAAATCACTTCTAAGGTCATAAAATATTCTAAACTTAAGTTTAACTTACAAGCTTTTTCCGAAGCTTTCGAGCGATGCTCGTGCTCACTTTGAACGGAATTATTCAAAGCGATGGAAAGGTGACTGGGAGCACCAGGGGCTGATGGGAAATGCGGTCTTGTTTGCCACAAAAGGTGGAACTAATAGTGTGAGATCAGTAACTCCCACTACGGCGTCATGTTAAAGTGTGTTTTTAAGATAAACTAGTCGCTAAACACGATCGCACAGATTGTTAAATGGTTCGTCCAGATTATTTAAATGTATTTGTTTTGAGGTCAAACTAAAAGTGAACACAAAAATTAGTTTTTATGTAAATATAGAAGTCTGTCTGGAGACTGTGATGGATGTTTATAACGGATGTGATTGTTACTGATAGAATGGATTCGATATTGCACCTTAGTGATATTTAATGTTGCACTTTATATTTGCTATACTTTGTACTGAATCTGCTGCGTGTCACTTTCACATCTTATCTCACACACATTCGTGTAAATGAAACCCGAGCTGTAAATAAGCGGTACTGTCCCTTTAACTCAGATTCACAGGACACATTAGAACTCGGTTCTCTGCAGAAACCTGGACTTTCTATTTACACCTGAGCCACATCCACACACAGTGTCACTGATAAGGTGTGTGTGTGTGTGTGTGTTAAGTAATACATATATAATCGGTTACATGCTCCCATCCAAAGGTCGGCCCCACCCGGCCCCACCTGTCGCAACATCCAGGATGACGCCTGTATGAACTGACTTTGATCAAGCAGCCTGTTAGATTCTCTTGCAGCTGAATTTTGGGAACGTTAACGTCAGAGTTTCAGTTCTGCAGACGATGTGAAACTTTCATGTCACGGTTACCCTGAAAATAATTGTGATTCACGATATTATTCAGATTATCATCAAAATAAAACTCTTAAAAACGGCACAAAGACAGACTGGAATCCATTTAGTCAATAAGCAAAGAGTTACGATCAAACAATCGTCAATGAAGTCATAAATCATCAGGATCCTCTGCAGGAATTACAAATAACTTCATAAAACAGCAACAATGTGTCTAATCTTTCTTAACTCCACGACAGCGAGCTCGTCGATAAGAACTATCACCCCGATAAATTCACCACGACTAACTTATTGTGAGTGTTTTTAATCTTCATCTACGATAAAATGTCCGATATCGTCCCATCAATATCTGCCACATCGTAACAGTCTTCATACAGCTGCAGTGGAAACATGGAGATAAATGTTGTTAATGAGGTTTTTGGTCTTTTTCTGGACTTTGTGTCCATCAACTGATCGGATGAATATCAGTTATCAGTTTGTCTTCGCATGAAATACAACCACTGAGGGCAAACACCACAGAAGAAGAAGTGTATTATTCTTCACTCCTCTGATGGAAGTTTGTGTCCGACACAGACTCTCCGGATGAACGCTTGAATTCGTGCAAAAAGTATGAAGACGTCGTCTTTGTGAGCCCATAACTTGTAAGAGATTCCGGTAAAATGTCACCGTGTGAATACATGAGGCTGTGAATACATGAAGCTGTGAATACATGAGGCTGTGAATACATGAGGCTGTGAATACATGAAGCTGTGAATACATGAGGCTGTGAATACATGAAGCTGTGAATACATGAGGCTGTGAATACATGAGGCTGTGAATACATCAGGCTCAGTGAGTTTGGCCTTTTAATTAACAGCAACAAATCCCTCACTTCAGTCCGCTGGGAAGAAAAAGACGTCTTTGTTGGCGATTCATCTCCAGCGAATATTAAAATGAATCAGATTGTTTCTAAAGAATCACAACGAGGGAGACTCTGATCTGAAACAGGCGAACGTTTTTACAACGTAAAGACGAGAGACGAGGAATTACGCGTGACAGAGTTTAAAGGCAGCATGTAAATGATGAAGGTTCATCTGAAACCGTTTAAATAATCTGCTGTTTTATGAAACAATTAATCAATAATGTAATAAAGCAAGTTCTTAGTGACAGCTTTAGGAAATGGAGCTCAAACAAAAGCCTGTCTTCAGCTGGATGACACACCGGAGGTCCATGATGCAAACAGAGTAATGATCAGAGTTCTGCGCTCCGTCTTGAACACAAAGGAGAGAGAATAGCGAGCGCTGTAAAGACAAAGAGGAATCTTATCGAGAACAGATGTGACGGAAGGAAACAGAGTTATAAAAAGAAGTTTTCACTTTGTGAGGATGAAACAAACTCAAATCCTGTCCTGTGTTCAAGTCCTCTGTTTTTATTTAATTTTCATTTAAAACACATTTATGGATCGTGTGTCTCAAGTGTGTTTGACTCAACAGTTTAAAACCATCGCTGCAAAAAACACGGCTCGTATTAAGACCAAAAACGTTGAGTCGAGTCGTTTCTGTCTTATAAGTCCAACAAGACCAAGACCATTCAGAGTCCAACAAGACCAAGACCATTCAGAGTCCAACAAGACCAAGACCATTCAGAGTCCAGCAAGACCCAAGACCATTCAGAGTCCAGCAAGACCAAGACCATTCAGAGTCCAACAAGACCATTCAGAGTCCAACAAGACCAAGACCATTCAGAGTCCAGCAAGACCCAAGACCATTCAGAGTCCAACAAGACCAAGACCATTCAGAGTCCAACAGGACCAAGACCATTCAGAGTCCAACAGGACCAAGACAAGTGGGTCTCAAGACCAGACTCGAGTACTACAGTCCTGAAACACCGGATTGGGGGTTTTAGGGGAGAAAATAACTAGATCTTCTCAGGAAAGACATTTTGTAACAAACCCTTTCAAAGGGTCTTGATCTGAGCTGCAGGAGGAAGAATCAACATGTAAAGATTGAGAGAAGAAGAAGAAGAGAAGAGGTTTAATGAGAGCATCACTGTACTGACTCCTGCTGAAGCAGCTCAGCTTGATCACAAGGAGGACGCTGCGTCTACTTTATGCAAAGGCTGCCAGGAAGCGATGCGTGAATGCTCCTTTAATTTCCAGGAAGCTCCGTTAATGAAAAATCTATAAAGTCCACAAGTGACTCCTTCTAAACCAAAGAAGCCTGAAGGATTGTGTCCACTTCCTGTATTGATTAAACAACATCGCCGTATCAATCAGGACACTTCAGACAGAACGGATCCACAGTGATGGAGAAATGCTTTCTGTCGCGACTATCGAGTCCAAGTACGAGCAGGAGTTTCATCAAGAAATTATGATTCAAATATTAAATGTTCCACTGAAGATCTAAATGAGACATCAGAGGCCCCGCCCACACCGTTTGATTGACAGGTGGTCTGTCAACTCAGTAGAAGAAGAAAAAAGGAAAAAGAAATCTAAATTTACAACAAAAATACAGCAAATACACCAACACACTGTGTGTGTGTGTGTGTGTGTGTGTGTGTGTGTGTGTGTGTGTGTGTGTGTGTGTGTGTGTAATCTGCAGTGTGTGGAGTGTGTTGCTGAACTGCAGGGCTTAATATTCAGCCAGCAGCCAGATTAGTTCAGGACAACCTGTCAGTCTGCAGCTGTGTGTGTGTGTGTGTGTGTGTGTGTGTGTGTGTGTGTGTGTGTGTGTGTGTGTGTGTGTGTGTGTGTGTGTGTGTGTGTGTGTGTGTGCGGGTGTGCAGGTGTGCGGGTGTGCGTGCGAGAAGCTCCTCACGTGTGTGTGTTGTGTTTATCCGGTTGTGGTGACAGTCACATTTTGGGGATTCACCGAATATCTCGGGACAAAAGTTAATCAATTATTTTAGGGTTAAGACGTTGAGAAGTACAGTAGCCTGGAAGGGTCAATCCACCAAACAAAGACCCGTTCTAGAGGGTTGGAGGAAAGAGGACAGCCGCGTCGTGTTGATTATTTAATGTACAGTATACAAGTTCCTAGAGAGAAGTAGAAATTCTTAGTCGACGTAGTTTCACACAAACGAACCATTTTAATTCTTGTGTTCATCAGACATTCAGCATTAAAGACATAAAAACAACTGATCGACTAAAGAAATCTTAGTCGACTAAAACCAAACGTTTCTAAAACAACAAACCTTTGGAATCTGCAGATATGACGCAGAACTATGAAAGTTGACATGTTGTATTTGATTTAACGTGTTCGGTCCCTTCAAATAAATACATAAATCAGATGGTCCCATAGTTTTACTATTTCCTCCATTTAGAATCTGAATTATTCACTTGATGCATTTGAAGTCTTATTTTATAAAAGCAGGTCGAGAAGATTTAAAGAGACAAAGCATAATTTTTAATATCGGTGCTGAAATATTAAAAGATGTCAAATGATATCCGATCCTACAGAAAGCATTCTGCAGCAGTAAACATCTGGTTTAACTTTCAGCATCTTCCTGCACCAACAGTCCAACACATATCCCAGCATGCAATGCAGCAAGAACTAAACCGTGTCGCTCCTTCTTCACCTGCACCTGCAGCCAACAGCTGGATGCTGCAAACACCGCTCTCAAGCAGCTCACGCATGTGCTCTAAGGGTTGTCAAGGGGCATTCTGGGAAATGTAGGCGCTCCCCAGTATGAAGTAGAAACAGCCTCAAAAGGAGCCGTGAGGACGTTTTCCACCTCCAGACGACGGCACAAACCCCCACCACCGGGAAGTGAGGTAGAGGAGTTTAATGCCTTGCTCAAGGGCTCCTCAACAGCCCACGTGGCGCCTGAGGAGCTGTAGTGACACCTGACTGCTCATGAAGTCGTCTTTATGCCCCCCCCCCCTCTCTCTCTCTCTTCTTCTGTGGTGAGGGGCTCTGGAGGAGGAAGGGATGATGCGTGGAAATCTAAAAATTAGGTCAAAGTCTGCGGGATGAAGAGGTGGGGGGGGGGGGGGGGGGGGGGGGGGGGGAGCCGGCATTTACAGCCTCAGCATGTAAATAATGCACCGGGGCTTCTGACCCCCCCCCTCGACACTTGTTTACATTGGAGCAACTCTGAGCTGGCGGTTTATATAAAGACAGAAAAAAGGAATGTGTGTCACCTTTTATTCCCTCCCCCTCCTCCTCCTCCTCCTCCCTCTCATTTCTCTCAGATGCAGATTCCTCTGAAAGCTGCAGTGGAAACATTAAAATGCAATGTGTGCGTTTACAGTCAGCTGTTAAAATCTCTCTCTCTCTCTCCCTCTCTCTCTCTCTCCCTCTCCCTCTCTCTCTGTGAGAAAAACAGGGAAATCGCTGCTCGCATGCAGGCATCTGAAATATGACACTGTGATCCTCTCCAGGCTGAGAGAGTTCAGTCTGCAGCAATGTGACATATCAATCTGAGGAGGAGGAGGAGGAGGAGGAGGAGGAGGAGGAGGAGGGGGGAGCTAATGAGAAAATCAATACCCAGCATGCATTTCAGCGTAACGTATATGCTCTGATGTTATGGAAAGAATCTGGAACATAATGGAAATCATTCATTCCTCCACGGAGCTCCAAAGAAGCTGCGTGGCTGCAGTGTGTGTGTGTGTGTGTGTGTGTGTGTGTGTGTGTGTGTGTGTGTGTGTGTGTGTGTCTCATGTGAAAACTGTGTCTGGGAACAGCTGCACTGCTCATGTGCACATATAATCTAAGCAGCATGCAGAGCTCTGCTGAACGGGAGTTTCCAGTATAAGAAGAGAGAAAACTTCTTATTGACGAACCAGAAACACGAGTGAGTGGAAGTGATGCTGTGACGCTCCACTGGAGCGACAACAAGACTTTAAAGTGCTCCTTTAAAAAGGTGCTGATCAGCTGTGATGCTGAGATCACTGCACTAATTAACAACATATACGACTCTGATCATTACTGCGCTGTTTTATGTCATTATAAACTGACTCATTAAAGCTATGTGGACACTTGTAATGGACATTATTTACTCTCTTTCATCACTTTGTACACTGAGGATCAATTAATGTATTGGGAAAGATAGTCACTAATTAATGTATCACAGTTTAGTGCATTGTAATTACTTTAGTGTTAATATTCTGCTTTATTGGATTTTATCATAATAATATTCATATGACACCTGGTGCTGTGTTTCTGATGTTTTTTCAGTGTACTTTTATTATATTTTGAATCTCTTTTGATGGTAACACGTGAGGTGAATATCATAAGAATACAGAACACACAACACATCTCCTGCATCCACATCTCAGCCACATAAACAGTCACAGTGACGGCGTGCGTGTTCAATAAAGATGGACAAATAGGGACTCGAACTTGTGGCACTTCAACACACTTCTTCCTCCCTGCAGTGAAAACTCTGAACCGGTTCCGAGCGACCAGTAAGGGACCCGAACTCTCCACCCCCCCCCCCCCCCCCCCCCCCCCCCTGCAGAGCAGCAGCAGCAAGCGTATCCGGGCAGAGCCGCCCGAAGCTCGGCGGTGAGATTGAAGTACTCACCCTCGGATAACTCGAGCTCCAGCTCGGCCAGTCTGGTCCGCACCTCCGCAGTCAGCGGCACCGGGTCCCGGTCCGCCATTCCTCCGTAAGAACCCGACTTAAATCTCTGGGTTCTCTCTCCAGGCTTCTTCTTCTGCTCGAAATATCCCCCAAAATATCCAAAGTCCGTCGGACTGAAGAGTCTGTGCGTGCGGCTCTCTGCGCGGCAGCAGCAGCGCTGTCGGCTCCCCGCTGCACACAAAACGGTCAAGTTACAAACAGCACGGCGGCTCTGCTTCCGGTGGTTTTATTTTAGAAAATAAGAGCCGAGATAACCGTCGCAGTATTTTTTGTTAATTCTTTTTTTTGTGGATCATACATAAATCAATCAGGACTCTGTGTTCGCATCATGATGCTTGGTGCTCAGACACAGTCAGAGTTAACGGACAATGTTTTTGCCTCGTGTTGAACTTTGAATTCTCTGGTATCTGAACCAGAGACTTGTTCTTGTTGCTGCTCTTAACTTTCATTTTCACGCAAATTAAAGACAATGAGCTACAGTGGTGTGCTACTGTTATTGTTGTTGTTTGTCATGTGCTTGTTGTGTTGCATAATGACAATAAATGATCCTTGAATCCCTCACGGCTGCAACTCAGCGGTGGAATGTAAGTACATTTACTCAAGTACGATACTTAAGTACAACGTTGGGTATTTACATTTGATGTAACTTTACAATATTTACATCTGAGGTGAGGAGGAGTAGAAGTATACTTTTTACTATATGGAAGCCCATCTCCGGCTATATAAAAGATGTCATAATTATTATTTTTATTTATAATTTTGATAAAAAGAGATGTGTGTGAGAGATTTATTTGTATTAATAATGTTGATTTCACATTAAGTATCTGGAATATTTCCAATATTTCCTGATCGTTTCCGTCTTTCACACAAAAACAAATATCACATCATTTTTATAAAACCATTTACAAAAGACCAAACATAAGGTGGCAAAACAAGGGGGGGACATGAAGCAGAATAAAATACACTGACAGAGCTTTTAAACTCTTTGTGTTGTTTTTAAAGCAGACACTAGTGTTCAGACCCCAACACTTCCTTTTTTACTCACCTAACCATTCTGATGCTTTTATTTTGAAACTCAACGCATCCGTCTTCCTGTGTGACGCTGGATTATTGCTTGTGACTTCATGCAGCTCGCGGGTAGAACTGGCTGTAGGTGACGTGAGGACAGAGTGAGAACATCAATAACTGAACATTATATTTCATTTTCATCGACTTCTAATAAAGTTTTAATTTGTATCTGTTTTTTGTGGAAAAATAATTTTTAAAAATAAAACAAATAACCATCAGAGGGCGCCAGATGGCATCTCTCTATCCATCCATCCATCCATCCCAATCTCTCCCTCTCTCTCTCTCTCTCTCTCTCTCTCTCTCTCTATCCATCTATCTATCTATTGGTGCATAACTCCGCCCACAAATGAATCCCTTAATATCTCGTGAGAACATATTAAAAACATTAATTTAAGGTGTCAGACTCCACAGTTCCCCTCCAGGTATATTACTAGAATTAAGATTATAGTTTTAGTTTTTACAGATTTAAAGATAATTAAACAGACACAACATGATGACTCATCATCTTTATGTTTGTGTCACCTGATGAATGTTTCTTTTAGCTCTGTTTTGGTCTCCACCACAGACGGTAAATAACAACGTAGTGACTGTCACCTGTTGGTCTGTTGGTTTGAGGACTGCTTGCTTTGAAGCTTTGAGTTCCACATTTCTGTCTGTCGACATCTTGTTTTATTCCCGGGACCAGAAGTGACACGAGAGGGCGGAGCTCAGTACAACCCAACACTGAATAAGACATTTAGACGATCAAAATGTTACAATTAACTTTCATGATGTGAAAACACACTGAAAGGGTTAAAGTTCAAAGACAAAAACACAGACAACGCCTGGTGGAGACCTGTCACTGTGTAGCCCCGCCCTAAAGCATACCCTGCTTTATGGTCTGTTTGACTCTAAATGGACCATCATTTACTAAATGAACATCATGCTGTATTGAAGAAGATTTGAAACTAGAGATTGAGACCATAAACTCATGTTTACAATGTTTACTGAGGTAATAAATCAAGAGAGAAGTAGAGTCATTTTCTCAGACTTCTATACAAACAGAGGAGTCGCCCCCTGGTGGACACTAGAGAGAATGCAGCTTTAACACATGAAGAATCGGCTTCACTTTTATTTAACTTACCCTGCTTTATGGTCTGTTTGACTCTAAATGGACCATCATTTACGAAATGAACATCATGCTGTATTGAAGAAGACTTGAAACTAGAGATTGAGACCATAAACTCATGTTTACAATGTTTACTGAGGTAATAAATCAAGAGAGAAGTAGAGTCATTTTCTCAGACTTCTATACAACCAGAGGAGTCGCCCCCTGGTGGACACTAGAGAGAATGCAGCTTTAACACATGAAGCATTGGCTTCACTTTTATTTAACTTACCCTGCTTTATTGTCTGTTTGACTCTAAATGGACCATCATTTACGAAATGAACATCATGCTGTATTGAAGAAGACTTGAAACTAGAGATTGAGACCATAAACTCATGTTTACAATGTTTACTGAGGTAATAAATCAAGAGAGAAGTAGAGTCATTTTCTCAGACTTCTATACAACCAGAGGAGTCGCCCCCTGGTGGACACTAGAGAGAATGCAGCTTTAACACATGAAGAATCGGCTTCACTTTTATTTAACTTACCCTGCTTTATGGTCTGTTTGACTCTAAATGGACCATCATTTACTAAATGAACATCATGCTGTATTGAAGAAGACTTGAAACTAGAGATTGAGACCATAAACTCATGTTTACAATGTTTACTGAGGTAATAAATCAAGAGAGAAGTAGAGTCAGTTTCTCAGACTTCTATACAACCAGAGGAGTCGCCCCCTGGTGGACACTAGAGAGAATGCAGCTTTAACACATGAAGAATCGGCTTCACTTTTATTTAACTTACCCTGCTTTATGGTCTGTTTGACTCTAAATGGACCATCATTTACGAAATGAACATCATGCTGTATTGAAGAAGACTTGAAACTAGAGATTGAGACCATAAACTCATGTTTACAATGTTTACTGAGGTAATAAATCAAGAGAGAAGTAGAGTCAGTTTCTCAGACTTCTATACAACCAGAGGAGTCGCCCCCTGGTGGACACTAGAGAGAATGCAGCTTTAACACATGAAGCATCGGCTTCACTTTTATTTAACTTACCCTGCTTTATGGTCTGTTTGACTCTAAATGGACCATCATTTACTAAATGAACATCATGCTGTATTGAAGAAGACTTGAAACTAGAGATTGAGACCATAAACTCATGTTTACAATGTTTACTGAGGTAATAAATCAAGAGAGAAGTAGAGTCATTTTCTCAGACTTCTATACAACCAGAGGAGTCGCCCCCTGGTGGACAGTAGAGAGAATGCAGCTTTAACACATGAAGCATCGGCTTCACTTTTATTTAACTTACCCTGCTTTATGGTCTGTTTGACTCTAAATGGACCATCATTTACTAAATGAACATCATGCTGTATTGAAGAAGACTTGAAACTAGAGATTGAGACCATAAACTCATGTTTACAATGTTTACTGAGGTAATAAATCAAGAGAGAAGTAGAGTCATTTTCTCAGACTTCTATACAACCAGAGGAGTCGCCCCCTGGTGGACACTAGAGAGAATGCAGCTTTAACACATGAAGCATCGGCTTCACTTTTATTTAACTTACCCTGCTTTATTGTCTGTTTGACTCTAAATGGACCATCATTTACGAAATGAACATCATGCTGTATTGAAGAAGACTTGAAACTAGAGATTGAGACCATAAACTCATGTTTACAATGTTTACTGAGGTAATAAATCAAGAGAGAAGTAGAGTCAGTTTCTCAGACTTCTATACAACCAGAGGAGTCGCCCCCTGGTGGACACTAGAGAGAATGCAGCTTTAACACATGAAGCATCGGCTTCACTTTTATTTAACTTACCCTGCTTTATGGTCTGTTTGACTCTAAATGGACCATCATTTACTAAATGAACATCATGCTGTATTGAAGAAGACTTGAAACTAGAGATTGAGACCATAAACTCATGTTTACAATGTTTACTGAGGTAATAAATCAAGAGAGAAGTAGAGTCATTTTCTCAGACTTCTATACAACCAGAGGAGTCGCCCCCTGGTGGACAGTAGAGAGAATGCAGCTTTAACACATGAAGCATCGGCTTCACTTTTATTTAACTTACCCTGCTTTATGGTCTGTTTGACTCTAAATGGACCATCATTTACGAAATGAACATCATGCTGTATTGAAGAAGACTTGAAACTAGAGATTGAGACCATAAACTCATGTTTACAATGTTTACTGAGGTAATAAATCAAGAGAGAAGTAGAGTCAGTTTCTCAGACTTCTATACAACCAGAGGAGTCGCCCCCTGGTGGACACTAGAGAGAATGCAGCTTTAACACATGAAGCATCGGCTTCACTTTTATTTAACTTACCCTGCTTTATGGTCTGTTTGACTCTAAATGGACCATCATTTACTAAATGAACATCATGCTGTATTGAAGAAGACTTGAAACTAGAGATTGAGACCATAAACTCATGTTTACAATGTTTACTGAGGTAATAAATCAAGAGAGAAGTAGAGTCATTTTCTCAGACTTCTATACAACCAGAGGAGTCGCCCCCTGGTGGACAGTAGAGAGAATGCAGCTTTAACACATGAAGCATCGGCTTCACTTTTATTTAACTTACCCTGCTTTATGGTCTGTTTGACTCTAAATGGACCATCATTTACTAAATGAACATCATGCTGTATTGAAGAAGACTTGAAACTAGAGATTGAGACCATAAACTCATGTTTACAATGTTTACTGAGGTAATAAATCAAGAGAGAAGTAGAGTCATTTTCTCAGACTTCTATACAACCAGAGGAGTCGCCCCCTGGTGGACACTAGAGAGAATGCAGCTTTAACACATGAAGCATCGGCTTCACTTTTATTTAACTTACCCTGCTTTATTGTCTGTTTGACTCTAAATGGACCATCATTTACGAAATGAACATCATGCTGTATTGAAGAAGACTTGAAACTAGAGATTGAGACCATAAACTCATGTTTACAATGTTTACTGAGGTAATAAATCAAGAGAGAAGTAGAGTCAGTTTCTCAGACTTCTATACAACCAGAGGAGTCGCCCCCTGGTGGACACTAGAGAGAATGCAGCTTTAACACATGAAGCATCGGCTTCACTTTTATTTAACTTACCCTGCTTTATGGTCTGTTTGACTCTAAATGGACCATCATTTACTAAATGAACATCATGCTGTATTGAAGAAGACTTGAAACTAGAGATTGAGACCATAAACTCATGTTTACAATGTTTACTGAGGTAATAAATCAAGAGAGAAGTAGAGTCATTTTCTCAGACTTCTATACAACCAGAGGAGTCGCCCCCTGGTGGACAGTAGAGAGAATGCAGCTTTAACACATGAAGCATCGGCTTCACTTTTATTTAACTTACCCTGCTTTATGGTCTGTTTGACTCTAAATGGACCATCATTTACTAAATGAACATCATGCTGTATTGAAGAAGACTTGAAACTAGAGATTGAGACCATAAACTCATGTTTACAATGTTTACTGAGGTAATAAATCAAGAGAGAAGTAGAGTCATTTTCTCAGACTTCTATACAACCAGAGGAGTCGCCCCCTGGTGGACACTAGAGAGAATGCAGCTTTAACACATGAAGCATTGGCTTCACTTTTATTTAACTTACCCTGCTTTATTGTCTGTTTGACTCTAAATGGACCATCATTTACGAAATGAACATCATGCTGTATTGAAGAAGACTTGAAACTAGAGATTGAGACCATAAACTCATGTTTACAATGTTTACTGAGGTAATAAATCAAGAGAGAAGTAGAGTCATTTTCTCAGACTTCTATACAACCAGAGGAGTCGCCCCCTGGTGGACACTAGAGAGAATGCAGCTTTAACACATGAAGCATCGGCTTCACTTTTATTTAATTTATCATCTTTTGATGTGTGGTTAAAATGTTAAAACGACAGAGATTTCTTTTAAAAAAAACACATTTCCCAGAAGTCCACTTGTTAGAAGTCTCTCTCTGCCTCTTAAACTCTCTCGTAACACATTTTAAATCTGTTCTCTGACCTCAACCATAAGGAGAAAATGTACAGAAACTGTGTTTCCATCACTGCGGGACATTAACCATCATCATCATCATCCTCCTCCTACTCCTCCTCATCATTACTTTCACATTAATGACTCAGACGCTCGGTCTTTCTGCTGCAGGTCAGAGACTAAAGCTTCACTTTGTTTTATTCCTGCCACCTGGAGGTGGTGCAGTATATATGGACCTAGTGTAGTTACTCATGTAAAGAAGTCTTCACAGCCTTTATTTACCTCAGTAAAAGTACTAATACCACGCTGAGAAAATACTCCACTGCAAGTAGAAGTCCTGCATGCAGAACCTCAAATATGTAAAAGTATTGATTGTGCAGTAAAATGATAATAATGTTCCTGGATTAATATTCCTGCTGCAGTAATGTGTATGTTTTTAAACTAGTTTAATCTACATTACTGTCAAAGTATTGTTTTTAAAGATGAATACTGTATCAAGTAAAACTTTGATCTTCAATTAATTGGAGCAGAAAACGAAACAGAGACAGAATATTTAATTAAGAGTAAAGAACAATAAGCAAAAACAAAAGGAGATAAAACTCTTTACAGCTTCTGAAGTTCAGGAAACAGATTTTAATCGTAGAAATGATCCGTTTTATTATCTGACAAAGAGCTCAAGCAAACCTTCACAACATAATGTCTGCTTTATATTTCCATCCTGTGAGGTCGTCTGTGTGTGTGTGTGTGTGTGTGTGTGTGTGTGTGTAATTACAATGCAATGCAGTTAAAGTGGTGATAAGCCTGAAGGGGTTGAAGAAGGAACAACAAACACTTCATGGTCGCTGATCAACAACTAAAGCTGATGTAAAATATATAACTGAGAGTATTTACTTTATATATTCAACGTATATATATAAACAACGTCTACAGACAAAGAATGGGTTTTGTTCTTTTCATCACAGAAGTCTAATTAACGAATATTAAAGTGTTACAGATGAAAATGAGATTATAAAAAGTTTATTATAATAATACAAATCATACAAATCATAATTTAACATAGTGAGAATATTACTTCCACTACTACTACTACTACTAATAATAATAACAATCCTAATAAATATTCTTCCACCTCCTCCTCCTCCTCCTCACAGTGCTGATGAAGGCGCAGCCTCCTCTGTGAACACGCTGCCATCTTGTGGTTTTCACGAGGACTTCCTGCTGGTATCATGTCGATTTATTGGGTTAAATGTGTAGGAGTACACGGTAAATACTACTTTCTCTTTGTGTAGAACGCAGTATTTACTGTGTACTGCTACACATTTAATCAGACTTTTACATTTAAGTGATTCTGTCCTGTCAAATTCTTTAGATGAGACATTTTAATGTAAAATATTTTTTTAAATGAGAATTGGAAATCTGAATTCTTTCACCTCACCTTGTTTTTATGTTTTATATGATACTTTTGTCATTGTTGTGTTGTCACACAACATATTAATTTAATTTTCCACTTTCACTTAATTACATCTTACAAACAATTAAAGTCCTGATTCACATTTGTTCACATTTATGTTCTGGAAGATTATGCAAATTAGCACATTTTGGATAAGATAATGCCTCATTTGCATATTGACACAGACACTGTTAAAGTTTCATGGTGATATTGATTATATAAAAGAAGTTAAACTAATATCTCCTCTCAAAGGTCTGAGTGTACTTCAGCTGCAGTTTAACCTAAAATAAAATAAATAACTCATTACATTAACACAGCAACAGTGTAAAATTACTGTTATGCACAAAAAGTAATTAAAAGTATTTATTTTATATATAACTTTACTGTATAGTAACTCGTGTATTTATGTACTTTCAAAGTATTTCATGTTTTAGTATTGTGATATGATTTCAACCTTATTGCATTTTCTTAATATGTTGAAAGGTATATACACTTCTAAACTATAAACAATATGTTTAATATACTAAATGAACAGACGGCGGCTCCTCAACAGTGCCTAAATCTTTATTTTTCAGTAAGCTACATTTTTTTCTCCAAATTAGACAGTTTTACATCATGACACAGAGTAACTTAAATCATCTAGAGCCGACATTACGCTTGATTCCAGTCTCGATGGAAGAATAGACCCGAAAAAACAAAAACACAACTAAATAAAGAAGCCCTCTTGAACACAACCTCCGATTCCACATCTGTTAAAGGTGTCGTTAGGCAAAAAAAACATCTGTCCAAACCCCCAACAGGAAGGAGTCATCGATTGTCCACAGCCGTTAGCTTAGCATAAGAGCGTTAATGAGTTAAACCACAGTGAGTTGATAAAGAGAAGTCTTGTTCCAGTCGGTTGGTGTGCATCCGCTGTTATATCTTTGAGAAATAATAAGATGCAACCCTTGAGGGGGGAGGGGGGGGATGGCACTGTAAAAAAACGGGCAAAGAAGGAAGGAAGGAAGGAAGGAAGGAAGGAAGGAAGGAGGCGACTGACGGGCTGATATGAGGCTCCGTGTAGAAGTCCGTGAGAGAAAAACAGTTTCTCAAAAACACGACACAGGAGAGTCGTGAAGAACTCTCCGCCTCGTCTTTGCCGCCAAAAAAACAAACAAAAAACCCCCAAACAGGAGACCACCCCCCCCCCCCCCCCCCCTTTTTGGAAAGTGGTACCATCCAGTCCGAGGTACCGCACTTCAGGGTGTGTTTTTCCGGGTGGGACACTTATTTATTCCACACATGCACACATTCACAGTTCAGGGAGAAACCAGTTTGTAAATCAGCGTCTTGTGTTCTCAAAGCAAACAGACCGCTCCTCCAGTCAGTGGTGTCACGTTGTGGATCCGTCTCCAGTCTCTGATTCGACTTTCAGGAACAAGAAGAAGAAGAAGAAGAAAATAAATCACATCTTCAAAATAATACAAAATTAAAAAACTAAACAGAAGTAGAAGCCGGAGGTGGCAAGCGCTCAGCTATGTACAGGTCAAACAAACAGAACGTTGTATAATGGCACAGTTATTGGGTTTCTTTGCACACGTCACGATGCAGTCCACGTGTGACCCAACGGTGTAAAACAAGACGTCTCAACATGTCACTGGACTGTATGTGCCAGAAAAGTGTAAAACTAAAACAAACTGATTCCAGTTGAGCGTCTGCTTTCGTCCCAAAAAAAAAAAAAAAAAACCCAAATCATTTGTACATTTATTTCTCAGGACAGGAAGTCATGAAGAAGAAAAACCGATGAACGGAGAAAAGAAAAAGACGCAGCGACGCCGAGACCGTTTTCTGTTTTGTGTTTTTGGCTGAGTGGACGTCTCTCATCTGGTCGCTGCATCGACACTTGAGGAGCTTTGAGCAACAACAACTCCCAACATTTCACTTTATTTCCCAAAAAGTGTCTTTAAAAAAAAGGAAAGTAAAGAAACAACTAAAATGTACAATCCACGGGGGGGGGGGGTCCAAGAATGTGTCATCAGCTTTGCAGGTGATAAAAAAAAGAAAAAAAAACAACCTCCCACCTCGAGCGTGGTACAGGAGACAAAACTGTGACGTGTCCATCAGGCATCGCTCTTTGTGTTATTTGTCTTTTTAAAAGATGGAGAGAAGGAGCTGCAGCTCGTACGGAAGTTCAAACTGACATCAGTGTGAACGATGTGTAATACAGAGAGCTGAAGTTCTGACACATGTTTCTGTTTTTGTCAAGTTTCTTTTTACCGGTTTGTAGTTTTTCTGTCCATATTCTAAGAGAGACAATAAACTGATAACAGTGAACACCGACCAGAACTACAACAAACCATCACATCTAAGTTCAGCCGATCCATATCGATCTCTACCGAACGCCTTTTTCAACACAGATAAACTCAAAATGGTGCTCGCATTCAAACAACTACATCTCCCATGAGTCTTAGCTGTAGATACCATGTTTGCATACTGTCAGGTTCCAAAATGTGGCGTAAAATGTTGTGTCTGATGGGCTCGGATGTATTCGATTCAAGTTCTTTAGTTGAAATGACAAAAACAGGATTTTGAAGTATTAAAAACACAAAGGTTTTTGTATGGCTACCGAAACTCGTAGATATCTTAAAGGCACCGCGATACCGAGCCCCTTGTCATGGTAGCTGTTGTATGCTAACACAAAATTAGCATGTATCTTAGTTAAAGAAATTGTTATCAACATTATGTAAAGCTGCTATTCTACTTTCCCTCCGAGAGCGAGACGAGAGGACACGTTACAACTCACATGAGAACGATTAGCACAGAGCTGGGCTTTGTTAGCTTAGCATAGCATAAAAGACTGGAAACGGCTAGCCAGGCTCCGTCCAAGCATCAAGAATAAGCCTACCAGCACCTCTAAAGCTCAATAATCAACATGCATCTTAAAAACTGAAACGTCAAAACAACTATTTGTGTTACGTGCTGGAACTATTTTCTTGCCATTTGTCAAAAGCTACGTTTGTTTACATAACGAGCTTTAGAGGTGGCGGTCGAGGGATCTTTACACTTTAAACCCACAGAAATAGAAGTACAAGTAGAAAGGACGTGTAGTTACGTGACGAGTACAAAAGAAGATATTGATTGTTGTTAGTTGATATGGTGACAACACACGTCAGTGTTGTACGAGCTAACCGGGAAGGAGATGGCTAGCTAGTTAGCTAGTTTACTAGCTTGTCTTCTCTGAAGCGTCGGGGTGTGAGGTGGTGGGACAGTTAGCTCGCTGTCTGCAACCAGTGTAGCATTAAAGCGTGGTGGAATTAGCAAGCTAGCTGACTAGCCAGCTGCCTGCTAGTTAGCTTGTTAATTCCACCACGCTTTAGTGCTACACCGCTGACAGAAATCCGGTGAATGTGCTTTCCTACGCTGGGATACGAAACCTCATTGAGTTCTTCCGACTTGCTATGAGTCTGTTTAGCTAATACGGAAGCTAGCATGCTACGGTCTAGGTAAAAATGGCCGCCACTCTAACCATCCCGCTACGTTGACTTGATGGAAACGCCCGTTCTACTGCTATTTTGTTTCTATTGGTTCACCCTGTTTCCTGTCTTTATGCTAAGCTAAGCTAACACACAGCCTGAGTCCAACCTTGAGTGGTTCTGATCTTCTAGTCTCACAAAGAAATAAGCGTATTTCACTCCTTCAATGACAAAATGCTGTAAATGTTAGTACATTAGTAAAAGATACGGACTCATCTTTGAACATGGACAGAAAAACACAAATTAAGTTTCACCAAAAACCGAAGAAAGAAACCCTCAAAAAAGGTGCCGAACTTCAGCTCTCGATCGCATGAATATCGCCTAACGTTAGATATCGTCCACTTCACGTGGACACGATGCAGTTTTGATTAATACACTGCTGAGTTGCATATGTATGAACACGTCATAATCATCTCGGTATATCGATGTTCAGCGTTAGTGTCATGGTCTACATGAGGATCTCTCCAAACATTAATACTTTTATGTTACATCTACTCATCTTATCGGTTTTATAACTTATTTAAAGATGTCAAAAGCAACCTTGCATTAGCAGCTGCAGCTGTTTGCACATTGACGACTTGTAGTGCTTTTCTTTTTTCCTTCAGTATTTAAATTTCTATATTTTTGTGGCAGAAAAAAAAATACAAATTTGAAGCGTAAACCGTAAAATAAAAGAAGAAACCAGAGCTTCAAAGAGGATGTTGGTGGACACGCAGCTTTGTAGGGTTCATTAATAAGAAGTCAGTACCACAGGCTCTTTCCAATTAGTGCAGTGAGTGGGGAGGGGGGGGGGGGGGGGGGGGGGGACACACCTGTACACTCAGGTGCATCCGACCACACAGGTACGAAGAGATGGAATGAAAAGACAACAAAAAATGTACAATCAGACAAGCTGCCCTGCAGAGAGGAGCAGATTTCAAACTCTGCACACCCAAACTAAAAAACAACAAAGAAAAACGTTAAAGAAAAATATTTCCAAAAGCACAACATTAAGTTTTTTGTGTTTTTTTTTTGTGTTATATCCTACATCCAGCTCGATAGCGACATTAATAGTTCAACAAGATCAATATATTTTTTTATAATCATTTTAAGGTACCTCTTATATTTTTCTGAGTATTTACAACTGTACAAGCAAAGCACACACTTCAAAGTGCACAGATTTAATACAGTATCGACTAGTTCTGCATTTACACGGTTTATGTTTTTCCCCCAAAACAACAACCTGAAAACTACAAGAAACAAAAAGACCAAAACCGTTCTTATCGTACATTTTACAAAAGAACAAAGAAAACGCTGCTAGATTTGTACTCTCTCTCTGTCTCTCTCTCTCTCTCTCTCTCTCTCTCTTTGTCTCAGTCTGTCTGTCTCTCTCCGTCTCTCTCTTTCCGTCTGTCTCTCCATCTGTCTCTCTCTTTTTGTCTCCGTCTGTCTCTCTTTTTGTCTCCGTCTGTCTCTCTCTTTGTCTCTCTCTCCGTCGGTCTCTCTCTCTCTCTCTCTCTAAGACTTGTGACGTCAGACTAAATATTTTCCGCGCGTCACGTTTCGTTAACATTTCGGGGATTTGTTGTTGTGTGAAAAGAAATAAACTCTATGCTTGTCTTGTATAAAAGTTAAGGCAAAGTCATTTTCAAGTTTAAATAAAATTCAAGTTTCTCAAACACTGGATGGATTTTTTTTTACATTTTGCATATATACACATCTATATATATATATACATATATATATCTATATATGTATGTATATATAGATAGATAGATGTGTATATAGATGCAGAGATCTTGATGCATCTCTATGTATTTTCTTCTCCCTAAAAAGAAAACTTGATATTTCTCATGGAATAATAAACAGCATTGGTTTATAAATAAGTGGATATGGTGCATTTTCATCTCTTTAACCGTTTCCACCGATGAGAAAAATAAATAAAATTGACCATCCAAGTGCATCTCAGTCCTTCAAAAGAATTCCAAAAAAAATACAATTTTCTTTTCTTTTTAGCAAATTCGAGATTTTGCGTCCAAATCTAAAGCAGCTATGAGGAGTAAAGGCTGTTTGTTTGTTATAATGAAGCTTCCCCCTCTCTCCAGGATGGGCTGTTTTCTCATAGTGGGATTACCCAGAATGCTTCTTGTTGCAGGAAGACTTTGGCGAGACATGCGAGGTCCCGCTTCATGTGGGTTTGATTCCCCTCAAAGAAACGTTGTGTATTGTACAGTGTTTTTGTTTTACGGGTGTTTTGCATCTGAGGTTGAAAAGAGATTTCGACTCGACTGATGATCAGGGAGGAAAAAGTCTGGTACGCCCCCCCCCCCCCCCAAAAAACCCTAACCCTTCACGTTTCATAATTGCAGTTTCAAAACTCTTACACTAACCATTCTTTTTGTATCATTTCGCCAGCAGATTACATTTTTAGAATACAGTAAAACATCCAAGACTTGGCTGGTTATCTGCCACAGTGGCTGCTACAGAAGACAGACCTCCAGACCAAAAGCTGCAATTTTAACTTTCTTCCTCCCCTGCTCCCTCACGCTGACAAAGAAGGAAAACAGCCGACAAACGGCCGACAAACGGCCTCACTACTCCCCCAAAAACACGTCCCACTGAGCCTGAATCTGTGTGGTCGCTAAAGCGTTAGCGTCTCCGATCCTGGAGATGTAAAAAGGTTGTTTACACTCTGTGCTTTTAAACTGAACCTCCGTCAGGTGATATATAGATATATCTCTCAATATATAGAAACAACTCAAATCAAAAGTGTGCAAACTGGAACTCGAGGAAACCGACGAGGGAGCATGCCGACAGCAAAACAACAACAAGACAACCAGAGTGGTGAAGACTGGATTGACGCTGAGGAAGACGAGGGAGCTGAACATCTTCATCACCCCCCCCCCCCCCCCCCCAGAGGTTTGGATTTCACACGACCGTTTCCTGCTCTCGTCTGCGTGTTTAATCTTTAAAAAAGGATGTTTGGTTCACGCCAGACTCACTAACAAAATCCCTTTCACGCTCCAACGTGTCAGAAAACAACCCAACTCACCGTCTCTTTAGCAAAACCTTCTGTTCGACCGTCTCACTTTCTATACATCACAAGCACTCTCTGTTCAATGCAAGTCCTCACCGATACAGAACCAGAGCCCAGAATCCAAACCGCTGCACGCTGAAACAACTCCTTCAGCAGAAATGTAAATTAGCATCAGAGTCGCGTGACTAAAACCATCCGTCCTTCAGCACAGCGTGTTCAACAGGCATCCACAAGGCACAACGACTCCAATAAAGGCTTCAGCGAGATGATTTGCTTCTGGAAAAAACGAATTTGCATTTGTAACTTTTTCCTCTTCCCTTGATTTTCAGAATCAATTCCCTTTTTTCTTCCCCACTTCAGTTGCTATAATCAAATTTTACCTGCGAGTCTGAACCCCCCCCCCCCCACTAACAGTGCAAATGAAGTTCTGTGGATGTAAATCAAGTGTTTTTTTAAATATCAAGATGAGCATCAGGGTTCTAGCACCAGATCTCTGCACCGAAACTGTGAACTCGTGTCGCTTTTTTGGTGAACTTCACGCAGGAGACTCCAACACGCGAAGCGTCCATTTTCAATCGTCACGGCTGGACTTTAAATTCGTTTGACAGTATATTCCACAGTTTCTCTTTTCTTAAATAGGAAGTTAAAGGAGAGCTTGCTCCCCCCCCCCCTCCCCCCGACTCATTAAACGTCTTTTAGAAACGCGGCGACCAACTCCACAGAAACACCGTCCACCTCATCCGTCTTCAAGCTAAAAACTTTTGGTTTGCAGGTTTTCCGCGAGCCGTTATTGTCCGACGCTAAAAAAACAACAAACAACAAACCAGCGCTGATATCACATCACGGCCGCTAGACACAAGCTATGCAACACAGCTAGCCAGTTAGCATTGTTAGCAAACAGTAAAAACAACAACACAGCAGAGCAGAGGTGATTCTTTACAGAGAAAATGAGGAAAAAATCGCAAAAGTCATCTGGTGTAAATAAATCTGCAAAAGAAAATAAAAAAAATCTGTTTGAGGCGATTTACACCAAAAGGATCTTTATGAGATTTCGATGTTAAGTCTTGCATATGGATTTGAATATGTATTAAAAAACACATCTGCTGATTATGACCCATAATTAAGCTACAAGTTGCACAACGGTGCCCCTCAAACATGCAGACAAACCCCTCGCTGTGAGAGCCAAACAAGGCGGAGTCTGTTGTACGCACGCGTTCCCATCATCCACTGGGGGGGGCGGGGCTTCCAACAATGACCCCCTCTGACTAATTTAACCGCACAAGGCCATTCGAACACAATGAGGGAATTTCAGTGTCGTCTGTGCCGACTTAAAAGGACACAACTACGTAATGCAAAAACAAAAAAAAGAGAGAGAAAAGGAGAAATTAAACAAAAAAAAAAGCAAATAAATAAAAATAAAAAGAATGCAACTGGTGCTCTACATGCACAGTAAAGTGCTTTTTGTCTGCAAGCCCTGATCCAGAAAAGAAGGCGTCCTCTATTCTCGTTTGTGACCGGTGATTCGGGGATATAAGTATTGAGTAGCCCTGACTTATATTTCCTTTTTTTGTTTTAACGCATCTGTGGAGCGTGGTGGGAAAGGGGGGGCGGGGGACTCGCCCTACTGCGGGGACTTGGGCGGGGTGTGGTGAGGATCTCTGCTGGGGGGTTTCCCTGGGTGCGGGGGAGGGGAGGCCCACCGCCCGGCCGGCCTCCGGGCCTCCCTCGGGGGTCTGACGGCCGGTTTGGAGGAGGAGGAGTTTGTCTCTCTGGCCTTGCCCTCCCCTGTTGGGAAAGCGGCGTCGGGGCACTTCCTCTCCTCGCCCCCGGGGGCAGCGCAGGCTGGCTTGGCTTCCTTGGGGGTCGGCGGCTGCTGGTGCTGTGACGTCGGGGCGTCCTTCACCCGCTGGCAGATCTCAGCGTAGGACGGCTTCCTCAGCTCCTGGCAGCAAAACAACAACAGACATAAAACACTGTCGTCTACCGGCCTGGACCTTTGAGCACCGATGTATTTTGTAGTATGATTATATATTTCCTAACAGGATTTATTCTGCTTCATAAATCTGTATTACACAAAATCCTGAAATCTCAACGTTATCAGAGTTTCAGAGGTTCAACCTTCATCTCTTTCTGACATCATCTCTTTGGGGATATCTGTTCCCACCTACACACGTCTGCAGTCGTCTTTCTATCGTCCTCTTTCATCAGCTGCAGGTTTCAGCTCTCTGTGTTTTACTGCAGCGCTAAACAGACTGAAGCCGAGGGGAGCTTCACCGGCACTGAAGCAGAGCTTTAGTCCTTCTTACCAAAGCCGGTGTTTCCTTAAAAAGACACCATGTTCTAAATAATAAAAACTGTCCTTATAGTTGTTACAAATAAATCTTTTTAAGATCTGTTTTCCAAAAAATGCACACCTTTTGTTTTCCCCAGGAGTAGACGTCTTAAATCAAAATCAATACGAGACGCTGCAGAATGAATTAACCTTGTTGTGTTCATGATGAGATTGATTTGTCTGAGAGGAGGTGAGCGTTTAAAAAAAAGGAGGCGAGACGGGGTGGAAACAAAGGTAAAGAAGAAATCAATACTGACTGTGGCAGCGCCGTTGACTTGCACTGATTTGCTTGCAGTGGACAGAGTGCCGGGGACTCGCTCCACAGACGACTGCACCTCCTTCGGCTTCACCTCCGTCACCTTCACCTCCCTGAAACAAGCGGAACAAGAAGGCAACGCCAAATTAAAACTACAAGCGGTAAAAACAACAACAGCCGGACGGACTTCGTGTGTGAGATACACGCTTCAGCGTCTACTCTGCCGGTGTGGTTCTTACGCTGCTGGGAGGGAGGGAGCGGGACTGTGTGGCGTGCCGGCGGCCGGAGTCAGGGTCGGGGCCGAGGCCGGGGGGGCGGTCGGCGACGGCTGGAAGCTCGTGGGCATCGGGGAGGAGGAGGACCGGAGTGGCTCTTTGGGGCCCGCTGGAGAGAGCACTCCTCCGGTACTGGAATCAGCGCTTACATTCTGCAAACAGGGAGAAGATTTAGCAGCCACTCATGGTTTCTACGTTATCTGAAGGTAAGGATGCGTTCCGAAACCCGTTCCGAAACAATGCATTACAAAGTAATGCATTGTCCCTGTAAGAAACAGTGATGACTTGGCAGCAGTTTGCTGACGGCTCCGTTTCCTCACCCGTTCCTTGGCGTTTCCGACCACGACGCTGCTGGCCAGCCGGTTGTCGAACACGTCGTCGGTCTTGAGGTGGCCGGCTGCTCCGGGCAGCGGGGGGAAGCTGGAGAGGCCCAGCTCGAAGCTCGGAGACGGGGGTTTGGGGGGGGGAGGCGGCGACTGAGGCGTCACTCTCTACGCGACGGCAACAAACACACAGTCAGCACAAAACTCAAAGAAGAAGAGGAGGAGGAGGAGGGACTCATGACTCACTACGAACTCAAAACATAAAAGGGTAAACTCAAACCAAAGCTACGACAAGGAAGACGACAAAAAAAGAAAAGTACTTACTGTAAACTTTTCGTCCCTCTTTTTCCTAGAAGCAGAAACATTTTTCCTTTAAGAAAGAGAACACTTCACTTTACAAACATCCGTTCTGTCTGAGACGACGACCTCACTTTGCACAACGTGGAGAATCCGTCGCTCCTGCATCGCAGCAACTGACTTAAGAGCATTCACGTCGTCTCAGAACGACATAAATCTAACGTCAACCGTTGATGCAGTTTAAACTTTTAATCCCCTAAAATAAAATGCTCATAACTCCAGCAGGTGTTTCTGCCGTCACTGTGTTTAAAGCAGGTGTTTCTGCCCAGTACCAGATTAAGATCAGGCTACATTAATATTATAAGTATTATATTCTTTTATAGAAGTAGATTCCAGAGGTGGGATTGTTTTCTGACTCGTGTGATTCAACGTTTCCAATAACTCTAGTGTTATAAAGTTCAAAAAGACTAAATGTGACATTACTTTGGTGAAGCTGAAGCCTTCTACACAATAGTTTAGAAACTGTTCAGTGCAACAATCATTTAGTTAATTGCAAATGAATCGAGATTTAAAGGCCCTGCTGTTATAAATTGCAGCAATTGACGCTCAGTGTGGTTTAAAATATTGTCGTTTATCTACCAGGTGAAAATGCCCCGTCTGTAATTAAACTTTTTTCACCGATGCAGAGATCAGAATAATTAAAAACAGGACTATTGCACCGTCATGGAGCCACAGCAGCAGCGTTTAGAGGTACAAAGCAGTACTTCAGCGGAGTCCTACCTTCCTCGGCCGATACCCAGGGAGTAGTCGGGGGTCGTGGGCTCCGTCACTCGCCCCGTGCCCACGGTGTCCCTGCGGGGGAAGACGGCGGTGGAGGGTAACCGGGTCCTGGGCTGGCTGGCGGGGAGTCGAGTCGGCGGACTGCTGCGGACCCCGTTGAGCCTCTCGCTGGGGAAGCTGGGGAAGAGGCCCGGGTTGTCCAGGAGCCCCGCGCTGCTGCTGCGGTCCACCGTCGGGAGGGTCGGCCTCAGGTGAGGTTTACTGTGATTCCTGCAGGAAACGGGAAAGAAAACCCTCAGCAAGAATCAGAAACAAGCTGCATTTAAGACGCTTAAAACTATTAACTGAAAATATCAGATTAGAGAGCAAGTGTGTGGGTTGTGTCCGTTTGTCAAAAGGAGAAAACGAAGACTGTTCAGACATTTAAACATTTAAATGATTTGATTTAATGAAAATCCCAACTTCATTGTAAAACGGATACAAAATATAAGATTATGCCAAAAAAATACGAATAAAAAACACTTTTCTTTGAAGTGATTCAAGCAGGTTTACGACATTAATCTTTTTCTCTCAGCAGGATCTGACGACGCTTGTTATTCTACGAACCTGTTTCTGGGCGAGTAGTGTCTGACGGTGAGCGGGGACGTCGCTGGTTTGAAACTGTGTGATGTGGTGAATCCATTGATGAACTGGTTGTTGTGAAATGGTGCAACCTGGAGAACAGAAAAGCCCAAAAGACAATATTTATTTATTTAAGGTTATGAGTGTTTGTAGCGAGAGGAAAGTGGATAAAGGTAGTAATTTATACTACAGATAGACGTGTAAACTACCAATTCTGGGAGACATTAACAAGATACTGTGTTTAATTAAAATTAAAATAAATACAAATTAAAATTAAAATAGAAAATAGAAAATAATAAATAAAATAAAATAAATAAAATAAATAAAATAAATAAAATAAATAAAATAAATAAAATAAATAAAATAAATAAAATAAATAAAATAGTTCGTAGTCTCTTACCAGCGTGGGGTCGATGAAGCTGT
Source organism: Pholis gunnellus (assembly GCF_910591455.1). Lineage (NCBI taxonomy): Eukaryota > Metazoa > Chordata > Actinopteri > Perciformes > Pholidae > Pholis > Pholis gunnellus. The sequence goes on from NC_136541.1 coordinate 2,054,206, forward strand.
GTGTGGCCGACCAGGCCTGCGGCGTGATGAGGCTGTAGAGGGGGAACTGCTGCTGGGGGCTGTAAACCGGCGGGATGTAGTAGGACGTGTAGCGCTGCTGCTGCTGCTGTTGCTGTTGTTGCTGCTGCTGTTGTTGCTGCTGCTGCTGCTGCTGCTGGGCGTACGGGTTCACCTCCACCGGCCGGTAACCGTTCTTTGGCATGAAAGTGTTGATGGCGATCGCCTTCGCCTTTATCCTCGCCTGGGAGGAGTCAGGAAAGAGAGGGGGGGGGGGGATTAATACCAGCTAATGATGCACTTTTATCTGCATCTTCTGCATACTTTCCTTCTTAAATAAAGTATATGTATATTCAGCTTATATAGAATTTAAAAGACCGAAGAGGTTTTGTTTGTAGTATTTTTTAACGTTGTGTTAAAATGTAACTTACCTTAATAGGCTTCCCTTGGAAAGTCTTCACCTCCTCACGGAGATACTGATATGCCTTCATCAAGAGAAAGTGAACAACTCTGTGTTAACCAGTTAAAATCTACACACCAGAGGGATCTAAGTATGATATTAATAACGTTACAATCACTCAAATACAACACGGAGTACTAATAAGACGGTATTTGGGTTTTTTTCTTGTAAATGTATGACTTAAACACCAGAGAATTTCTCAGTTATTTCTCGTAAAATTATGACTTTAATCTCGTAAATTTAAGCTTTTTCTCTGAATATTTGCCTCATACATATGAAGAGGATTAAGTGATATGTAATATGAGCTCCTGTGTCCCTGCATTAAATGTTAAGGTATCACTAGATAGATAGATAGATTAATAAATAAAACACATCATCGGTCTCTCTCTTACCTGCTGTGCGTCTGCTTCTGATTCAAAGGTGATGAACCAGTTGTCGTTGTAGGCAAATTCACAGTTGATGAACTTGGGTAAGTTGTCCCCTTTAAAAAGAGCCTCGACCTCCTGCACAAAAACAAAACGTCACCGCCTTCAGATGTTTTCACTGACGCAACGAAACAACCTTCTGCACAAAATAACAGCTGAGTCACACAGAAAACTGTCTTTATCTGTTAAGTGGACCTGAAACAGATGTGAATCTTTGCACTTTAAGAAGTTTTCCTGCTGTGTGAAGCAGATGATTTCATTGATTTAATGTATATCTACATTAAAAGCCAGAGTAACATTTAGGAAACTGAGGAATTATGCGACACAAAAAGCATAATTATAGAGCTTTACAGGTTTCATATGTGCAGACGTTCTGCTTGTTTAGCGTTGACATTGAACATTGGGCTAAATGTCTACAAAATAAAATAAAACCCAATAAGCTCAGAAATCAACACCAGAATGTAGTTACGTTGTAGCTCCAGGAACACATTTTGTCAATTATCATGTCTGAGTCCTGCAGTGAATCATTTAGTCGGCTTTGAATACTTTATGTGGCTGTACTGCTGTTGATGCACAATAAATAAATAAATAAAACAACATTAACAACAATAATAATAATAGGCTCATCTTTGGCTCTGAATAAACAGCAGAGCTACATGAACAGGATGTCGTTTTTTGTTTTGTTTAAAAAGTACGTACATGGGAGTCATCCAAAAAAAAGACAAACATTCAGCAGATAATTCTCACAAAACTAGTGTTTAAAAAAACATCCATCTGCAGCTCCACTAATGTTCCTCTCAATCGGTGCAGATGAAATAAAACCTTTTGACCTCAGGAAGCAGCAAAAGGCTTCAGAGTCTAAACCTCCTGAAAGCTGCACCGTGGTGTGTGAACAGGAACACATGCTACAGCTGCATCAGCGGTTAGAGGAGGAGGAGGATGGTCTCCATCTTTAGAACCCTGACCAGGTGTAACGGAACAACAGGTGAGACATTTAAACTGGATCTATGAATGCAGGACGAGCTCCCTCGACACCACCAGGCTGTCGTGGTTTATTCATCCGATTCCACTAAACAGACGGTGTTCTGCATCACTAGGACCTCAGACTGAGGCAGCTACTGATATTAAATACACACATTTGCAAGAACAAAAAAAATAAGGAGCTCAGAAAGCTAATAAAACATTTGGTGTCTGAATTATAACATGTGTATCTCCTCTGAAGTGGTTATCACTGAAGGAAAGAAGCAGAAGTATCTGGATGAATGATCCATCACACACACACACACACACACACACACACACACACACACACACACACACCTCGATGGGCGTGCTCTCTGGAACCTCTCTGAGGATCACGATGCAGCGGTTCTGATTGGGCCGCACTTTCTCCCCCTTCTCATCCACTTGGACCAATGGCAGAGCTGGAGAGTAGACGGAACGAACGAGGCAGATTAGGGTTTGAATTACAACAAAAACACAAAGTTACTAAGACTGCAGCTAGAGGCCAGACAGGATTAATGAAGGAGTGAATTAAGTGTGTGTATAAATCAAACGCGAGCAGGTGAGACTGCTGAATGCACTTTAACAGCCTCTCCGGGGAAATCAACCCACCCGACCACATGCTGATGAACTCTCTGTACCTGTTAAGTTTATCTTGACTTATGTGTTCACACCAAACCGGAGACAACGTTTCATCAATCACTGAAGTCTCAGATATCTCAGGGAACCAAACAACATCCAGAGGCTGTATTCACTATATGGAGCAGGCAACACGCCGGCTGGTTTACTTCAGCTGAATGAGCCCAAAATAAACTATTTTACTGCTAAGCTAACATTGTAGCAGCTCCATCAACACTCAAAATAACCGCATAACATCTGTCAACAACGTCAGTGATGACAGGAAGGAGAATCTCAACGCTGACAGGCTTTAAAGACACAGCGTTGAAATATTCGAATGAATGGAGCGTTTGGTGTAAACACGGCTTTAAAGCCTCATCGAGCGGGTGAGAAACCTTCATTTAAAGTCCCGGTTTTAATTCGGACTCACATCGTAAAATGTCCACGATCAGCTCCACGTCGGTGCTGAGCTTCTTGACGTGGTCCAGGTTGGCCACCGTCACGATTGGCACATACTGGTCGCTGTCCATCTGGGAGATGAGGTACATGTCACTGGCCAGGTTCTCCCTGCAGGAGGAGAGGAGGCACACGGGTGGGTTAGACACTAATCTAACCTTTATTTACTCAGATTAAGGTGATTAAACATTGTCACAATAAACTGACACTCATGTGTTGAACATCAGCTTTGCTTAGGAAACACAGAGGTAACACTTGTGGGAATGTGCTTCTGTCTAACAGCCGTTTCACACAACAGAAGGAAATGTTATGCAAGTGTTTGTGGTTTCACTTTCTTCAGATATTCTTCTCTTCCAGTATTTCATAACAACTCTTGTGGTTTCTCTGTCTGGTCGTGTTCATTGGGGTTTTGGAGAAGCTACTGGAGGAGTAAACCGTATTTGACGGTGTGTTCAGAGAGGAAAAAAAGAAAAGTTACAGTTTGTGAGGACTTGATTTCTTTCAAACCAGCAGCGAAACGAAACAAAAACAGAAGAATTCAACTGTATGAAATAAAGCCTTCATTCAGACCACGTCTGACACCCACAGAGAGAAAGATAGAGAGAGACAGAGACAGAGAGAGAGAGAGAGAGAGATTCCACTGAGTCATCAACAGCACTTAGAAAGACATAAATCATAAAAGAAAAACACGCATGTTGAATTTCTTTGATTGTTGAACAATGTAATCATTGTCCAACATTTGGGTAAATGGCCGAAAGTGTTACCAATGTTGAAAAGATGAAAATCTGACGATGACGTTTTCAGAGCTTCTGGTTGTGATACGTTTTGTAGTTTTGCTGATTATTTAAACATGCTCCACCATCCCGCCGGTGGGTTTTGGGGTTCAGAGAGTTAAAGGAACCATTTGAGTGTCAGCAGCATGTTCTTTCCTTCCTGTTTTGCATTTTTGGGAAAACGCTTCCAATACTTCCAGTGTCTCTTTTGAAAAATGTCATATTTTATTAAAAAAAGTACTACTATTTGACTATAATCTACAAATTAGAGGACCTGAATTAATTCAGCGTGTGAGTTCTTGTAACCTTCTCTCAAACGTGAACTCACCTGGAGAGACAGAACTCCAAAGTCTTCTTCAGGTGCTCCCTCAGACCCTCCTGAGGACTCTCTGGCTGAGGGTCGCTGCCTGTCGACACACAAAGAGGGAAACACTTTGTTAAATCAAAGAGCGCCATAACTAATCTCTGACCCTGGGAGCAAAACGGCATTTAAAACCAGTTAAATGTGGATGAAATAAACTGAATTTAAAGAAGGATGTGGGCCAGGATCCACAAATCGCGTAGCATGATTGTAGTTCAACAGAACTTAAACCAGTGAACAGCCTTTACCTGACCAAGGGGAAGTTAACTGAGAATTAGTCTTCTATTCGAAGGACAACAACTTCCTGAAGTGTGCTAAAGGCTAAAATACACATTTGAATCTTTCTTCTTAATCAGCAGCCGATCATTTCGTGTGGTGGGAACAATGGGAACAATGGGAAGGAGAACAGAGACACACACTGGTGTCATGGTTTGTATTCTCTCTCCACAGCTTTGGGTTGGTTGTTGACATTCCTCTCAGGTAGAAGACATTCAGTGATGAATGTCTTGTCGTGCAGAGCGTCTGGCAACGGCCAATTAAACTTTAATGCTGCCATAAATAAAACATGAAAACAAACAGCTCTGAAGCGGTCACTCCCAACACCTCCGCTCAATATATTCTGCTGCTTGAAGCCGAGCACAGCCATTAAACAACATGACGCAACGTTAGAACAACCGCGAAGGAAATACAGAGACGGGAGTTTCCCCACTCGGTGACTGAGTGTTCACGTCACATGACAAAAAGATCTGATCTTTGACGACAAAAAAAACACTCTAAAGTCAGGAAATACACAAGTTCTAAAGCCTAAAAACTTGAAAGCACCACAAAACCCGAAAGAGTCTAAACAGTCGCCAGCTGATCCAAATTTTCCTTCAAGGAAGTCCTTTAACGGACACGCCCCCTCATTAGAGATCAGCTATTTGATTGGTCTGATCTGACAAAATCTCAACATCACTAAAGTTTCACACCAGAGTGAAGACAGATCTCACATTGCGCAAGTGAAGGGAATCGTGGATGCAGAGTAAGAGACATTATAGACCCCCTTAAGAGAGCCCTAGACCATGTAGACGCATGTGATAACCACCGGCCAATCACTAACCAGCCCACCTGTGCGCCCTGGTTGCCCCGGCTCGGGGTACTCCGTGTAGGCCGGCTCGGAGCTCTCCAGGGTGACGGGGACCACGGGGGCCGCGGGGGCCGGCTCGGCCAGCATCACCGGCACCGGTGGAGGCTCATCCGGGTCGGCTAGTAGGGGCTCCTTGAACACCTTGTCTTCGCTGGCTTCATAGCCTGAGACAGTAAACAAAAGGGGAAAGGTGAGATGATTATTTAAAAGGTGTGATGAAAGGAAAGATATAAGGACCAATCTTTGTAAATAGAGTGCTTTTCTTAGCGAGGGGGAACAACAGAGTGGAGAGTGACAGTATGACATGATCAGGTTGTGCATTTCTTAATCAAATATAGAAAAAAGGTCATCATGGAGGAAGTGTTTCGTTTGCAGCAAACAGGATCAACAGCAAATGGAAACAAGGGGAAGTCTTGAGGAAACATGAAACTTGTGAAACAGGGGAAATTAGAAATAAAGACCCGTCTCTGATATGAAACCTGGTCGCTTCTGCAATTGAGGTGAATAAAACGGGCTTTGAGGACATTCAGTCACACTGCGTTTCTGCAGGTAGAGAACCTGTGATTACCTGTAACCGTCTCTTAGACATCCTAATTAAACCTCCAGTCATCACTTCAGCTTCACACAACATTTAGTCTAAAAACTACAGAAAAACTCTTCGTGTATTCTAGAAACAATGATCCAAAGTGTCTCACTTTCAAAAGAGCATCACAAACTCTGGACACAAAAGTGAAAACCCAAAGTCATGAAGTTTAATTCAACATATTTTAACTCTGTCTATGAGACTCAGATTAAGACTGGTCATTAGAGAGGGAGGCCTTTAAAGTCTGAGTGTTATATTTTCTTAATTTCCTGTCTACATATTTAAAGATTCTGGTTATTGGGTTTTAAGGAAATGTCTACTGAGAGTCCCTGAAATTTTGGACTGCTGCTGAAAACGCATCATAATGTAACTGAAGTGAACCTCCGTTTGTTAGCCGTTAGCGGTGCTGCTAACGTTACTAGCTCTCCTCCTGTTGGTTCAAACACTGATTGGTTGTTTACAAAGTAACATGATCAGAGACTGTTTTACTGAATATTGGAGAACGATCGTCAGTGAAACTTTATTTCATACTGTGATGGTTAACGTTAAAGAAGTTTCCCTCCGTGATGATTAAAAAGAAAAAGGTCACTCCGTGAACAGACTGAGCCTCCAGTCTTATGCAACAAAATATCCATAAATGTCCTCGCAAGACGTAGGAGATGACGGGGGGAGCCGGCGGACGTCAATCAGAGCCAAACGAAGACTAATCAATAGTTTCTGTTTCGCCACCACATCCTTGTTGCCTCTGCGTTGGCTACACACGGCCGGGCACATTAAAGTGAGTGATTACGCTCATTTGTGAGGCGCGGGGGGGGGTGACTGTGGTTGGAATATTCATAGCTCATTCTAAATTGAGGATTGAATGATTTAAGAGGCGTCTCGGCATGAAAAGTGACAAGAAACGGACGCCGACGGGCTGCAATATAATAATAAAAGGGTTTGTGAGCAGAACCCAAACTGTGGTTTCAACAAGCTCACATTACTGGTTGCTATTAGATTATTACAGATATATAAATATATATTTTTGGGAATATGCGAAGTAAACGGGCTTCATTTGAACACTTCAACTCCTTTCAGTGCTTCAACTCCACCGAACCAACTTCCAATGTCTAAAAACGACAAGTTACTCACAGCGTCCAACTGACACTTCCACTCCTTTCACCTCACCCGTTACTCTCATCATCGCCGATCAGTCGTAGCACCGCTACTATTTATTATCCCATTTGATGGCATGTATGCGTTTTCACACGTCAACTCCTTTCAGAGGTTAAACTCCAAATGACTAGCTTCTACAGTTCTGCAAATCCAACAGACAGTTCCACTCCTTTCAGTAATTCAACTACAGCTGACAAAGCAACTCCTTCAAGTGCTTACGCTTCATTTTTTCAGTGTTTACTTGCAAGTTCTCTCACATATGCTGCATGATAGCAGATATCTACAAGTTAACATTGCTATACATGTTTTATAAGCTGCAATTCAACACTTCAACTGATTTCATTGGCTAAGCTACAACCCCACCTGACCCTTCTACACTTCACTGTTTCAAATTCTATCTGACGGGTAAACCACCTTAATTTTAAAAGTACAACTGCCACTTCCACTCCTTTCAGTAATCTAACTCCAGCTGCCACTACTTCAAGTTCTTATGCGTCAACTGCCACTTTAAGTTCAACCTTTTACTCTCATATTAACATAACTCATACATAAATAATAGAAATGTATGTTGTTTGTTGCTTTGACAGATATTTGTACTTTAGAAGTTGCCCGTTAGGTGGTCACTGTATAACATTAAAAAACGGTCCATTACATCTCAAATGAGAACATTCTCTTACTTCCTCTTGTAGAACTTTACTGGATGTTTAGCTCAGTTGTCTTTGGTGCATAAAATGTCATTAAGACTCAATGTATGTCATTTATTTGATACTTTGACCGTCTTATATTGTGTATAATATATCCAGAATCTGCTGCTTTGTTATTGTCATGTGCATCCTATATACATGAACGCGTTTAGATTACTTTGTTTTGACTTACTACTCGTGTATTATTGCAGACGCAGTGCTTTTATATTTAACATCCATTTCTTTCACCTAAATGAAACTAAGCATAGAAGCGGTTAAACATATTTTTGCATCCCGAGAATCTCTGGCTGACCTTCTGGGCCGGGATCGGCCGAACTATTGCAGCCCTCCTTCCATGGCTGCAGGGCAGCAGTTGTGGTGTCAGCACTCCCGCTGGGGTCCAGGCTAAACATGTGGTTGGCCCATGCTTTCGCATTGGGGTTGAGGTCCGAAACCTTGGCGGATTCCTGTGAAAAGAACACAGAAAGTGGGTCAGGGACGTCTGCAGATAAGAAACATTTACCGACGAGGGAAAAAGCACAGCTACAAAGAGAAGATGTAATGTTTTCCCTTCAGGATCCGCTGAAGGATCCATGACGGTTAACTTATAGTTACAGCACAGAGCTCGCCCATGTAGGTGTAAAGCCATAAATACCAACCTCCACAATGCCAAGGACGGGTTCTAATTATCTGTAAACTGTCTCATATTCATGAACTACTTTACTGCCTTTGTACAAACCCTGTAAAGAAAACAAGTATAGCATGCATTATAAAGAAACAAAAAGGTTGAATATCCTGTAAACTACTTAATTTAGCTGCTCAAATGTAGATTTTTTTAAAGACCTCTCGTCTCTAAAGCATCTGAAAAAGAATGTACCTGCTTTGTATGATCACTGGATAATTAAACAGTGCTTTCAGAGATTCAGAGATGCACGACCATGCGCCAGCCTCACTACGGCGAGTATAAACTAAGCTTCAATCATCTGCCAGCAAAGAGTCCTCCAGACCAACACCTCGACACTGGGGACCAGGTCCACAGAGCCCCGCTGCCCACTGGACGTACTCACGGGATCAAACCGGCGGCTCAGCGTGCACGTCTCGCAGGCCAACAGGCTGTAACCCAGAGCCAGCGCTTCATTGAAGGATTCCCGAGGCGTGGCGATACGAATCTCCACCGCATCCAAAATCCATGATTAACACACACAAACAGAGTCCAGGTGTCTCCACAGGGCACAACATTGTGCGGCTTCAGCCTTAACCTGGACCGCCAACGTCGCCCCCGTCAAATGCACTGCCACACTCTGCTCTGTCTTTTTCGTCGTTATTCTAATAAAATAAATAAACACCAGAGCCGTCGAGGAGGGTGTTGAGTTGCATACCTGAGCTCAGATGAAAGCCGGCTCCAGTGATCCACATGCTAAATCAAACCCTTCCTCCCTCCCCCCTTGAGGGCATCGCTCAAATTAAATTGGCCGTCTTGAGACTTGGTTTTTTTAATAAATGATTCTGCCAACGAGCCGAGTTACTGAGGCACAAGAGAGAGGCAGGAAAATAAAAACCTGCTTCTTGGAATTAGTCACAGAAACAAAAAAGGACGAGAGATTTTTAGGGGAAAACACCGACGTGATACAAGATGAGAAGCAAGACGACATTGTTGTCATACATCTCAAACCCCCCACACACACACACAGTCCCACTCCTGTCCGAGCAGGCTGACATCACCGGATGTGGACGTTCTGGGCCTCTTTCTGACCTTTCAACAGTGTTTTCTGTTGTTTTGTTTTAAATGTCTCCTCCCTTCACACAGAGGAGGAAAAGGTTATCTGCTTTTCCCTGATTGAAGGCGTGTTTTTTTGGGGAGGAGAAAGTGATTCATCACGAGAGACGAGCCGGTGTCATCGGAGGGCAGCCGGGTTACTGCCCGTCTGATGGAGGCGAGACGACAGAGAGACAGACATGATGGAGTCCTTCAGGGGAGAAAAACAACAACAAACTGAACTGAATTTGGACATAACCGTCCATCTGCAGACCTGAGGCTCATCTTGCTTTTCTGACAGCTACAAGATGAGCAATCAAACGCATCACAACTACAACACAACGCTTCGCCCGGAGCACCGGTTCCTGCACCGATGGACTAATGTAACATCATCACAAGTGGTTCTAAAAGCATTACCAGATCAGTGTAAGAGAGCATTCAAACCTACACAAACTCACAAGTCATCAAACTACATCACGTGAAAAACGTAGATTTATTGAAACAAATGCTTTCCAACACTAGTCGAGATAAAAACAAGAAGTTTACGTTTTAAAACCACCACATTAATGACGGTTTCCACTAGTTGGAGAAGTGATCCTTCGATCAGAAATGAGGACGTCATCTTTCTACAAAAGCTTGTCACTCATCTGCATCCATGAACACAGTAAAAATGGCCGTAACATTGGTGATAAGCATGTAGAACAACCTCGTCTAAAGTGGTAGTCGTGTGTTAATGTCGGTAATTTGCAGTAACAGAAGTGCCCAAGATGGCAGCTACATTTGAGGGTTGGGAACTGTCCACAATCCACAACAGGGTCCTGCAAATGTTTCACAATAAAAGCCTCGTTAGGATATTAAATCCGTCCACTGAGACGTTCAATTATAACATCATCATGTTGTGTTTAAATGTAATTTAGTAAATTTAATGTTGCAGAGAAACTTGAACAAATCCAGTTGTTTGAAGGAGATGTTTTCACAGCTATATTAAAAAAAAGAGAGACTTCCTAAAACCAGCTCTAAGCGACTGATAATACATAATTAAAACAGCAATCACCAAGACAGTTCTTAGACTTTTAGTTTGTTTCTGTTGAGTTTAAATGAAGTGTTTTATACAATGATCAGCGAGGTGAAATTACCATTTCTGTCAATGGTCATTTCTTGGAGCGTCCGATATTTCCATTTCGGAAGCTAGTTTGACTAGTAAAATATCTCAGCTACTCACCCAGAGGGCTGCCACTCTGAACTACGCCCAGAATTGCTGAGATGCAACGTCATCATTGGTCTTCTACACAATCTCCAAGTACTACACGTCAAGAAGAAAGAGAAACGAGCCTCATCTGTGCCGTTAAATGGTTCAAACTAATGAGCCGTGTAAAGTTGTTAAATACAAGCGTGATGTAGCATTAGCAGCTGCAAGGGGGGGAGAAGTTAAGTTAATTAAGTTTCCTCTAGTTTCCTCAGCTTTTTAGGTTTCTGCTCCCACATGTTTTTGTATTTCTATACCTGTAAATACTCGTTACCTAAAGTCCTGATTCATGAGCAGCTTTAGTCTCCAACTCTGATTGTGATTTAACATAAATAGGTCATGTTTGATTCCTGCTGTTTCTAACACATATGTGCAAAGCATATGGTGTGTGTGTGTGTGTGTGTGTGTGTGTGTGTGTGTGCGTGTGAATAAGGAATGAGGAGGAAAACACTTGTGTTGCTACGACATCAGTGTGATTTGAGTCTAAACTAGATTCTGATTACTTGGTTTAAAGAAGTAGATTCAACACTGGCTCTTAAATTCAGTGTATTTTCATTTGTTTTAAACTAGTTAAATGATACGTTTTAATATTTATAAGTTATACACTCCATATTTAATTAATTTAGATACATTTAATCGTGTTCTGCAGTCATTTATCTTCATTTTATCTAATTTCTGAGGAAATTACTGACGATTCAGTTTTACTTCCTGTGGTTCAAACACTGTTCTACAGTTTCCATACTGTAGGAAATACACCAACTATGTAGAAGTAACACCACACTTTAAAACATCCAAACTACCTCTTTAAGTAAACCGACAGGGCAGCGTGTGAAGTGACAATACTATACGCAAAATAATGTGTATTTATTAAGATTACCTAGACTGAACTACAATTTTTGTGCAGATTTCTTGTGGATTTTATGAATATTTAAAAAACTGAAAGTGTGTGTGTGTGTGAGTAGATTTCCCATCATGCCTCAGACTTTGCTCTGGAGCCTTGACATCCTTAACTGTGTGTATTCAACTCTGGAAGCAGTATCTTTGGTTCTCTGAACACTTTTTTCCCACCTTGTAATGACACCACAGCCTGAAGCATTAACCTCTTTTCCTTTACGCTGCATATCTTCTTTCCCATCTCACCCCGATGTGTAAAAGACAGCGGAGTCTTTCCATTTCCTTAGGCCAACCGCTAACTCCTTACCCTCAGCTCCACATTCTGTCCTCTTCGGAGGAGTTTGATTTAAAGCCATCAGAAACGACACAAAGGTTCTCTTTCTAAACTCGGTTCTCTGCTTCTCCTCCGAAGCCTGAAACATAACTGCGACCCAAACAGGAAGTGATCACTTTAACCCTATAAGACATAGTGTTTGGTGTCAAATACAGTGAAAGTTAAGTTTTCTTATGGTGGAGATCCACCGAATCCGGCCAAAAACAATGGAAAGACGTGACTGAACCCCAAACAGGTTCAAGGCAGGTGGTCCAGACCGCCAGGAATGACGTTATTTACTGCGTACACAAGTTCTGTGACTATATATATATATAAAAATAATAGATAGATAGATCCATCACTTCCATGTTGTTACATTCCTGCTAATTAACAAATATTTTCCACAAGAGGACAGCTCCCCAAAATTGAAGCCAAAACATCTGGATAAACATAGCCATTGCTAATGCTAATCTATAGCATACACAGAGCCATTGCTAATGCTAATCTATAGCATACACATATCACTTGTAAACTCAAAACCACAAATGTTTTCCAAAGTTTGTGCTGTATTTTGCTGCTTATAACTGACCCTTTACAGCACCTACCCAACATTATCATAATAGTTAGCATGCTAGCGATTAGAATAAGCTAATGGAAAGGAAAATGGCGATCATGAATGGCAAGTTACAAACAGTAAAGTCCAGTTACATGTTAAAGTACCGTAGAGCAAAGAGTTTTCACAGCGATCGTAATCCTACTTTATTTACATAAAATAAACAGACGATAGCCTCTTCTTATGTTTGTTTATCTTCTAAAAGGCATTTCTTGATATCTTAAGGAAGGCTAAAACTGTGGGTTTTAGTAACCGTTTAAAGTTCACGTTGTCCTATTTCACTAAACACTTGATACTTTTAAATCTCTCACCAACATGTCAATGAAACCTAAAAGTGTAAAACATTCTCTGCCCACTACACACACACACACACACACAGTGTAAATTAATCCCAGACAAACTGCGATTAACTTCAGCAGCTACCTGTGAGTTAAGAGAGGAACTAATAAAAAGGTGAAGACAAAGAGTCTGGAGGTAATTCTACGTCTGGGTCTCAGCAGCAGGAACACCACCGTGTGTGATTTGAGTTAAAAGCCGTCATGAAACGTGAACAGCTTTAAACCTCACATCAGCTCAACTGGTTCACTTTTTAAACTGGTTTAAACGGGATTCCTTCACATGCAGGGACGACGCGTTTATAGTCGACCCAACGGGAAGTTGTACCGTCACACGGGTTCTCGCCACGACACTGGATTTTGAATTACTTTTATGATACTTTCACGTTTTTGCTCATAAATTAACACCACTTTTATGATGTTTGAAGCGTGAATACAAACAGCAGAAGTACGAACGTTAAAGTCTGACCTTTTTTAAGAGATTTAAAAGCTTCTTAATTCTCCAGAGGGGGTATTTACTAACGTATTTTATTTTAATGTAAAATCTCTTCAGCTTGGTTTGAACACAGAGTTTATTTCAGGCAAACGAAAAACACTTTGACTTCCAGGTGAGGGAACAGGAAGTGGAAAGATGCTGACTCATTTCAGAGCAGCACACTATTCACAGGATGAACACATTAAATTTCCTGTGATTCTTCACAATAAAAGCCGACTGTTAGTGTTGCTGATTACTCTTCCTACATACAGCATTAGTAGACTTGTTTTAACTTAATTGCTGCTAGTAAAGCTCAACGAACCCTGTGCTTAACACATTTTACTATATTTTCTTCACAATAAAATTCCCCCATTATTTTGATATGTAAACACTTTTATTTTGAAGCAGCCAAAATCAGGAAATGCAAAGCTCGGATATATTTCGCAGTCAAAGGAGCAGCTGTAAAAAAAGGTGGATAAACACACAGAAATGCTGACTCATTGCCGGGTTGTAGGACTCATTCCTTTGACTCGTAGTCAAAAAACAACATTTGATGGTTCAAGCTTCACAAATGTGATGATTTTCAGCTTTTTGTCTAATTTGAATCGTTGATAGTGATGTTTTCTGAGACGGCCTCAGTTAAATCTAGTGTGTGTGTGTGTGTGTGGTAGATAAAAGCATTATGTTGAGCAATTAAAACAAACTAAACCCACATTAATACACTTCACTCTTGTCGTGCTGGTGATGTAGGAACTGAAACTGTCTGATGTTGTACTTGTTTAAAATCACGCCTCTAAAAAAGGTTCACACCAGCTGAATGCTACAGACGTTAACATGAAAACAAAACGACAACTGAGGACCACCGCTCCACCGGCTTTAATCTGGAAGCATCAACGAGTCACAACTGATAGAAGTTTCACTTTAAATATCAGAGGATTTAAAAGCTCAATGCTCACTGGGTTCAACCCACAGACTGGATTTAAGAAGTCGACTGTGGACTGTTTTAAAGCCTCGAGTTCAGCGATTCCGCCGTCCGCCATCTTGGATTGCAGCCGTCGTCATGTTAAATTATTAACGTTATTATATTTGGACTGAGGAGGAGTGACGTAGAGACGCCGTATACGTCTCTGGTAGAGACCTGTCAATCACTGTGTAGCCCCGCCCCTAAAGCATTCCCTGCTTTATGGTCTGTTTGACTCTAAATGGACCATCATTTACTAAATGAACATCATGCTGTATTGAAGAAGACTTGAAACTAGAGATTGAGACCATAAACTCATGTTTACAATGTTTACTGAGGTAATAAATCAAGAGAGAAGTAGAGTCATTTTCTCATAGACTTCTATACAACCAGAGGAGTCGCCCCCTGGTGGACATTAGAGAGAATGCAGCTTTAAAGACATGAAGCACCGACTTCACACGGCAGAATCAGAGGTTTTTCAGAATGTTGACTTGATCTCTAACTGGCGGATACATAGTTGGGAGTAAACTTCTTCCTCGTTTGTTGTGATATTTTAATATTTTCTATTCAACTAAAACTTGGGACTGGAAGTACTCAAAAGTACCAGGATGTAGAAAACTTTGAGGAGAGGAATAAGCAGTAAAACAACAAACATCAGCGTACGTGTGGGTAGGAACTCACCAAATGAGAGCTCTCCTTTGCCTCTTGTACTTGCTGCACCTGTGGTTCAGCTACAACTTTCGTGTCCTGGTCAGAAGTCATGAGCCGTCTGCTTCTTGGCTCCTCAGGGAGAAGTCTCTGTGTCACCAAGGAAGCTGCAGGAGGCCGGAGGAGACAAACAAGTTAGGACTCAAGGACGGATGTTGATCACAGGAACTGAGGCATAATAATAAAGTTACACGAGTACCACGACCAAGGCCAGAGAGAGGGGGGGGGGGGGGGGGGCCAGTGTCCGATAGTTACTTTTGAGTACTTTGACGATACAACGGAGACTAATGTGACTTGTTTTCAATGTCAGTTTGTGTTCAGACTAATGTATGTTACAGGGAATTAAATAAACATCACACATTTAGAGCTATAACTTAAAAATGGTTATATTTATTTAACTTGTAATTCCAAAACATCGTCACATCACTAAAGTCAAAGAATGATTTATCTAAACACAAAGTTATATGGCCAGCAAATCATTTTGTGACAAAATAATTCAAGAGGCTGAATTGATGTTTAATGTGAAGTTTAGCTGCAGTTTAGAGACTCTTATCCCAAAAACACAGAAATAAAACTAATATAAAATGAGATGACGACAAACGAGGGTCCAGTAAATAATCTCTGGTTGATTACTAATGATGATAAACAATAAAACTGTTCTTCACACTAATTAAGTGTTGACTAGCTCACAGAGAGACAGACAGAGACAGACAGAGACAGACAGCAGAAGAGTTATTGATGTTAATTTTCTATTCTTGTGAGTCGTCTCGTGTCATCGGTTTCTTGGCCCTGAACAGAGGACATTAAATCAAGTTGTTAAGTGTTTAATAATCACGGTTATGTTGTGGACACACCTGAGCGTCGGCTGGTTCAGGTGTGTCAAAGCAGAGAGAACTGGAACATGGACCGATACGCTCATCATCATTAAGCTCCTTTGGTAAGTGTAATTAGTGAACTGTTATCATTATAAAAGTTTTCTGAATCTGCTCTTTTGATTTACAAAATATAATTTTACAGGGCGAACATTTCCAGAAGCAGTAAATGTTCAGACGCATGCTGTGATGATGTGTGTAAATAATAAAGAATAGTTAAAGTAGGAGGAGCAGTACCTCTCACTCACACTTCTATCTTTAGTGAGACACATTTAACAAGACTTTAAAACAAAGAAACAGAAACACACAACACACTTAATGTTCCCACGTGATAGAAGTATGTTGCCCTTCCTGCTCACTGGTTTACAGTAAATGACATCAGGTTTCATTAAATAGGAGGAAATCAAAATGACGTTTAAATTATAGTCAGCGTTTCACTGAAGGTTTGTGAAGTTTAATTATATCATTAAACACAAACAAAATGTTTTTATACAGTAATAATGGTAAATCCAGATAATAATCATAATCATATAGTATTAGGCCTACTTTCTGTTCAACAATCAGTTAATCATTTACTTTATGAAATTACTAAAAATGTTTAGTAAACTGAGTATTTTATCTTTGGTTTTCAAACTGTTTATTGGAGAAAAGAGGGAGCTTGTGAGGAGAATTTATTAAAACAACTTTCTGACAATTTACAAACCAAATAATCTGAGTAATCTACGGATTATTGAATAATAATAAAGAAGCAGCTGTACTGAGGAGCCGCCTACAACAAGCAGATTTAAGAAAAACCGTTTAATTGGATATCCAAATTTGATTCAATCAATTTAATTAACTTTCTGTCAATCAGCCTTTTAATTGCTTTGGCACAACTGACCATCACCTCCATCACCTCGCTCAGCTCAGCGTCTCTCTATAGTCGCATTTAACTGCACTTTGGTGTCAGCAAGAGACACGTTTTCCAACATAATTGCACCTTTAAAAGCTTCAGCTTCAGTAGCATCAGTGTGATTAATCACTAACACTATATCTGACCTCAACGGTACACACTCACGTAGAACCAGTGAGCAGAGGAACCTCTGGGTTTCTGTCCCGTTGGTAAAGCAGTGATAATCCGACACAACAATCGGCCGCCTGTCTCTGACTCGGGACGCTCGCTGTGTTTGCATACAAAGCAGAAAAAGAATGGCATTGCTGTAAAGCCGGTGACCTCTGATCCATATACTGATTCCCATACATGGTGTGTGTGTGTGTGTGTGTGTGTGTGTCATGCCACTGCAATGAATGGGGCTAAACACATCTCTGCATCAATACCAGGCCGGTATCAAAACAGCTGTTGTGTGACAGACTTTTCTCAACAGTTGCCTTAAAAACGTGCCAACTGAAATGTACTTTTAACTTTCATGATCTCTGTGTGTGTGTGTGTGTCTGACACACACACACACACACACACACACACACACACACACACACACACACACACACACACACACACACACACACACACACACACACACACACACACACACACACACACACTGTTGTGTTTTGGAAACTATCCACACCTACGGTCATGTATAGGTTGTGTAAACTCATCAGTCAGGGTCCATTTTTTTAAACTTCATCCTCTTGGATGAGTCACAGAAACTCCACTGAATAGAAATATTAAAAAGCTCAATATTAATCTTTAAAACCAGGTTGTTTCTCCTTTAATCCTGACGCACCAACAGTTAAGAGATGAACAACTTTAATATGTCAATAAGCATCACAAACAACACAATCTACAGCACAACGCAAGAGAAACAGCTGTACTCTAAGAGACCAGGTCTTGGTATTTCTGTACTATGAGGCAGAGGGTGATCACAGTTTTACCCGATACATCCCATAATAAACACCGACCCCCGGGTTCACTGTACATGTTACTTCCTGTACAGATGCAGTGAGTCAATCACAGCGTCTAGACGAGGGCTGAACCAAAACACAGGCTTCACTCGGCCTTGTTTTCACCCTGCACGAGCACAAGAGGTGATTTATCACCCAAAATAAACCTGGTGGGGAAACATGCAACGGGGGTATTTTTAGGTGATGTGTTACCGCTGGTGGAGGACGGTAACCAGGCATCTGGTGCGTCCCCTGTGGGGGTGTAGAACCAGTGTTTATATCGCCATCCAAAACAAGGCCAACACCACGCTGAGGGTGCGTTTGTTTGCAACAACTTTACTGGTCGAGGGCTGAGTTTTCTACTCAAGACGCAATGCAGAAGAGAGAGAGAGAGAGAGAGACAGACAGAGAGACAGACAGGCAGACAGACTCCAGCTCACACGGTGACACTCCTTCCGTCACTAGGCAATAAGCAGGTTGTCACAGGAGCAAAGTGCTAAATACGTGTAATAAATGACCAACAGAGAGGAGGCCGTGAACGCACCACGACGTGTGTTTAAAGTTCACTCCGGGTATAGAGTCTCAGCCATGTCTAGTGATGTTATTATTATGAGACGTCAGAGTTAGCTGGCTTGCAGCAGCATCCAATGAAAGATGGCGACCTCCGGCGTGATTTCGCGGATTCCCCCAAACCAATCAAGCTAATATTTAGTTAGCAAGCAAGCTAACTGAACCTAAGAAACAAGCGTCTACTCCGCGTGTTTGTTGCTCTAATGTCCACTTTTGACACCGCAATAAGTTTGAAAAAAAATCAGTCTCTTACTCACCTGTCAACTCTCACACCTGCACGGCAATTGCAAAAATACTCTGGTGGTTAGTAGTGCTGGACTTGAGGCCTTGAATTTAGCTTCCAGGCTAAAATGCGCAGGGTGTTAGCTAGCAGGCTATAACCGAGCACGCTAGCAAAGGAAGCAAGGAAAGCAACCGGCGTATTACTCTAAACCCTGACGAACAGTCTTCGGTTTTCAGGGGTGTGAAGCCACGTGCAGCTGCGATGCAGCGACAAAAAAAACAACGACGCTCCGACCAGCACTGCCGAAGCTAAGTTAGCCTGTGAGCTAGCTTAAGAGTTAGCTAGGTAGGCTAAGCTAGCTTAGCTTGCCTAACAACTTTGTGCGGTTTGGGCTCGATAAATCTGGCGTCTGGAGATAATTTCACGTGAAGCTACTTCCTCACGATCAACAGCGGGCTCCACAGGAGTCTGAAAAAAAACCAGCCCCAAAAAGAAACCCTGAAACAGAGGAAATATAAACGTTAACTCGTCTCAAAGCTTCCGATCGATCAAACACTCGGTACAAGCTAAAGATGAGCGAGAGGAGGAGGGGGGGGGGGGGCTCTGAATGGAGAAGTCGTTCTGTTTCCTTTCCCTTTCGTGTGCAGCGCAAAGATCGTCTCTGGTGGTGGTGTTGATGGAGCACTAACCAGTCATTCGGTCTCCAGCAGTGACCCTTAATGATGCATTAAAAAAAGCATGCATTATGTTGTGTAAAATACAGTCAACAACATAAATACGCTCCATCCTCATCAGCGGATACAGATATTGAAAACATGACAAAACTCAAAAAAACCATCGAAACAAAAGGAATTAAAAGACTCCTCACACAGTTATGCCCTCCAAACAGTATTTTCTACCCTCTATGCAACATAAGGCAACCCTTCAAGTGGAGAAAACACAAGGAAGTGGCCTCTGGGATGCCCCCATTATAGATACAACATGATAATGTGTCTTCTGGGGTTCTCTTCCAGCAGAGAAAACATGATGAATTGCCCTCTAGGTTGCACCTCCAGTGGAGAAAGCATGATTAAGTGTCTTATAAGATACCCTTCCAATGGAGAAAATGAGATGCAGTGCCATACAGGCTGCACTACATGTTAGTAAACGTTCTGCACTCTGCATGCAGCCTCCCTTCCTTCTTCCATCCTCTGAGAAGAATCTGTCATTCAAGGCTAAAAACAACCAGAAAATATGCACATTTAACAAGCTGGAATTAAGAGACTTTTGCCGTTTTTTTCTTCAAAATAATAGTAATAATAATTTTAATAGTTGACAACTGATTTATTAATTACCTAATCTTGACAGCTCTAAAAGCAAGTACTGCAAAAGTCAAGAAACATAAATATAAAATTAACATAATTTATATAATTATAATTTATAATTAATATAAAGCTGCATTTGTCTGTTGCAGCTGGTTCAGGTGGAGCTTATTTTTAACAATTTTATTTATACAACCGAAACTAATAATTATAAAAAACGAAAAGAAAAAGCAAATATTCAAATTTTTAAAACTGGAAACATTAAATGTTTTTACGTGAAAAAATGACTTAAAGTAAAAAACTAATTAAAAAAGTACAGAGTGAGACCTCTTTATCTGTTTTTCTCTCTCTGGTGCAGCACTGACCCACCGGAGCTGTCACACAGAGCTCGAGCTCCCGCCCTCTCCTCAACTCTCACAGCGGACGCTTCTGATTGGTCGAGACTGGCAGTGGGCGCACGCGGATCCACTCGTGATCGGCCGTCGTGGGCGTGGCCTACTCCACACAGGCGCCCCGCTGATTGGCTGTTTCTCGATCGCCGGGAATCACAACAAATATGGAGTGAAGTTGCTTCCGGGTGAGAGTCTCGACTTCTTCTTACTGTCAACAAAAGCCCCAAAACAACGCAAAACAACAATTATTTACTTCTAACAAGTTTTATGAATTACAGCATTATATATATTGTACTTATGCGTCATAGAGCTCTATTGTTAAACTATTAAAAACACAATAATGAGCCACATTGTCACAAATAGTCACAAGAGCACAAAATGTGGATTAATCCGCCGCTGAAAATAGTCCCCAACAAACGCACTATTTCCTCTTGTTTGACAATTGTTTGCTTGCAACTAAAATGACCAAACTTTTTTTCAGTGGAATGTGACAACGTACATTTACTCGATTTTGAGGTACTTGTAGCCTACTTTACTTGAAATACTCTATTTGGAAATTGTGGTCTTCTTTTTACTAATTCTACATTAATTTGAAAAATTAAATAAGATTCAAGCAAGAAAGATGATCAAAAAGGTGCAACAACAACAAATGTGCACAATGGCAGAAATGTAAACAGGTTAACAGTAAGATGCTGTCATGTGACCAAAGTTTCTTATTTAGGTCAACGAAGCAGTGTATTATTTATACTATACTATATTTTCACCTTGCTAAAACTAATGCAGTCTAATACAACAGTCCTGAAATAAATCCTTCCTTCATGAAGGTTATAATGTTTTTAGAGACGTGTTGATTCAACTTTATGCTAATTTCTATTGGCAGTTTCTATTATTTTGTCCACCACATTTATATCAATCAGGGTATCAACAATAACAGAAACGCCTCTCGCCATAATGCAAAACAGCTACACAGCACCTCAAACCACATTCTCCAGAGATGATCATGAAGTTGAATCACATGTAGGCATTTAATGTTTCTTATTTTACAGTTTCCAGAATCAGAATCAGGTTTATCTCCAAATAGGTTTCCACAAACGGAGAAGTTAGGTCGACATGTTGATGTTGCGTATTACACCGGCGGCCCCCCTTTTTTCTTTTTTTAGTTGTACAATTATTCTTTCATATCATTTATATCATATGCATCGAATGTGTTGTAATTCTTTTATGTTGTTCGTTCTGTACACATGATATCAGTGGTGGGCCCTCAGGACCAGCTAAGCCTTCTCTGCTTGCCAGACAGAATCACAAAGTTATAGCTATTTTATTATTTAATCATTTTTCATAAATACACTACATTTTTCTAAATATTGTTCCCATTATCTTATTTTCTCATTGCACAGCTATTGTCTTCCTCAGTTGCTCTGCTTCCAGTGCAGCTTGTTTTAAGTAGAGCTTTTATCCAATCAGATTTCACCTCTGTGCTGTCTCTAGGTAAAAAAATCGTTTGTGTTTTTACATCTGCAGCAGCGTTACTACTGTGTTCATTTGTCTATAGTGTCGTTTTCATGATATGGTTAATATTGTTCCTTCTGATGTGAGTAATATTTAAATGGTGTTCTTCAGTGTGTGGATGAATACGTGTTTGAGCGCTGCAGTGTTGCTGGATTGATGTGTTGCTTTGTTGTCTTATAAATACATGTGACTGTATCTGCACTCTGAAGTTAGTGTATTTGTAGGTGTTGAGCTTCATGTGACATTTTATTGCACTTATCAAATGCTACAGTGTTATGAGAATATGCGGCTTTTACACAAAAACATGATAACCGTAAAGGTGTTTCTCAGCTTTCAGGAGCACTGAGGATGTTCAGAGAATATAAATACATTCATATGTATTTATGTTCTTCATCTGATCGATACATGTGATCACAGTCATGGAGCATCAGGACGTTTTCACGAAGTCACGTGACGTCCTCACGTGGTTTCCCATAAGGCGTTCAAAGGCAGGCCGTAAATCATCCACAGGGGGCGCTGTCACACTGCTAACTTCTCTGTGAAGGTAAACACAGAGATACACTCAGGTATTGATCAGCAGAGATAAACTCAGGTATTGATGTGACACATATCTCTTAGTTTGTGCAATAACCATGAATAATGATGTAATAATCATAAATAATACTATAATAATGAACAATAATACTGCAATAATTATAAATAAGACTGTCCCAGTAAAGCAGTGAGAACAAAGCATGAGTTTTTTAAATCTAATTTAAATTCTAAGCTTTTATAAAGTGCTTGAACAACAATAAGTGATGAGGGGTGAAGCAGAGTCTCAACGCTTGCAAAGTGAAAAACAGCATCAGGTGTTCAAACATCAACAGAGGTGTTACATTTCTCTTCTTCAAGCAGTTTCCAGCGTCCACAGCTCTGAGTCGCTTCAGGAGCTCGTGGGCTGTCGGACAGAGATGACCTCATCTGATGTTTGTGTGTGAGAAGCTCTCTGACTCTCTTCCTGCTTTGCTTCTCGTTTCTTTGCCTCTTGTTTTCCTCTCAAAGCCAAACTGTGAGGTGAAATGCTGTTTCATGGAAACTGTCTTGTGTTGTGTGGTGTTGTCTGTGCTGATGCTTCAAACAACATCACACTACTTTCACTTTCGTTCACAACCTATCTGGCTCACTCCTACCTAGTAATACGTGACGTCATGCTCAGCTTAAATTCCCATTGGCTCAGATGGAGGTTTGAAGGCAGCGCTGCTTCTTCTCTCTCCCTCAGTTCAGTCCTGATCCTGGAGCTGAACGGACCGTATCACTTTCTCTCTTTAGTAATAAAAAGAACCAAAAGTTAAGATGCGACATTTCACTCTGGAGACGTTGATTCTGTCTCTCCTGATGATACACCTTCACGGCGCGGCAGCAGGTGAGTTAACACTTGTTTTATAAGTCGTTTGATTGTAAAAGAAGAAAAGCTTCGTGTCTTTATAGACTGTATTCATCAGTTTAAGCTTCTTTTGATAGTCTTTGATGTTTAGCTCCAGGACTTCCTCGTTGACGACAGAAAATGTTGTAAAAAGTAAGAAATGCTCTTAAAGTCCACGTTAGTAGATCCTGTCTGTGCTGCTCACTGATTGGTCCCGACGTGTTTCTGAGGGAGCCGCTGTTTCCTCGAGTGACTTAGTGAAAAGGACAGAAGTGTGTTATTTCTCTCACTCTACTGTCGCTTTTATTTGGGACATTATTTCATCATATCAGCAGCATTCAGAGCGAAACGGTGTGAACGCTCTTAAAGCTCAGATGTCAGCGTGACGCAGCGCAGCAACAGTCCAACAGTCAGATGAATAAAGAGCATCAAACATGACGTCACAACACTATATTTAGTGCTCTTTTATATTTCAATATCTAACTTGTTCATGTTTTATGTAGAATGTGTGCTGCGGTTCATTCGGTGCTGTTTACAATGAGTGTTATTGTATAAATCAGGGGTGTCCACACTTTTTCGGCTTGCGAGCTACTTTTAAAATGACCAAGTCAAAATGATCTCCCTACATTAAAAATGCTAAATATCTATTTATTTCTATATATATATATACTGAGTATACTTTATATTTACAATATATGTTGGCGCACCTTGCATAACTGCATGAACCCTTATGGCACAATACAATTCTGTACATGTTTGGTCATTACCTCACTCTGATGACTTGCACTGAATGGAATCAACCAGGTTTACATATTCCGGACAGTAGCTGCTGGTAGCCAGCCTCAAGCAGACTTCTATGATCATCAGTCATGGTGGAACGATATTTGGACTTAATATTCTTCATGTGGGAAAAGGCTGACTCACATAAATAAGTAGAGCCGAATAATGCAGTCAAGAAGGTGGCACATTTCCTCATGTTTGGTTACTAAAACTGTCCATGACAGCGTTGACATTTTTAATGCGAGTGAATCAACCTCAATATCTTCCTGAAATGTGCAGCACATAAATGTAGCGACTGGCTCGAGTAAAGCAAAGTCTTGAAAGCGTTTGTCAAACTCTGACAGACACTTGTCAATCTGCTCTGTGTAGCGCGCGCTGTCAAGTTGCGCACGCGCCTTCCGTTGGGTCTCCAGCTCTGACGCGAGGTTTTGGAAGTTCCCCAAATCATGGCGCTGCAGCTTTAGCTTCTTTAGTAGAAATAAATTGGAAGGCTAACTAATTAGCTCGCGGAGTTTTGCAGTAGCTCACGTTGTTGATCGCGCATACGTGGTGACTCGTGTGTTAGAAAAGACGTGATCTCACACTGGCTGCACTGTACGTCAATCAAGTGGCAAATGTCATAATGACGTCACATTTATTTTGAATGGCATGCGATCTACCGGCACTACCTCCGCGATCGACCGGTCGATCGCGATCGACGTATTGGGCACCTCTGGTATAAATGATGTCAATATTTAGTGTTCGTTATTTTCATCCAGTAGACATAATGAACATATTCATACAGTCAGGAAACACGGCAGCACATTTCATCTCTCAGGCTGCTGTGGAGGTTTGGGACTTTTACTTTGAAACAACAAGTCAGTTGATGGTTGTTTTCCTGCTGAAGACAAACTACTTCCTGCTTTGTTGGTGTAATATTTAATATCGTTCACTAATAAACTCAATCACTGACTCTTAATACATGACTCATGAATTATCTTGTGTTTCAATCTCTTCAGTGTACACTCCTTAAACAAGATGTAAAGTGTAATCTGTCACTAAATAATACATATTTCATGATTGAAAAGGAAGAAGAAGAACATAATATTATATATCAGCCTCTCATAGTGAATCAATAACAAAGATTTGCAAAACATGTTTGTGACCAGTGCAGAGTTTATGAACAGAAATATGACGTTCATGCATTCAGACACAGAGGACAGCGGAGGATTCTGAAACAGACCATAATGTGATCAGCAAACCTCACAGACAGCTGCAGGAAGTTTACTCTGCTGATGCTTTAAAACACTCAAACATTCTGTTCGTGTCAGGACTGAGTGAATAAACTTCAGCTCATGGTGGAGGAATGTTGGAATTCAACAAAAGATATTAAAGTTAATAAAAAATCAGTTTTTAATCCAAGTGATACAAATGTAGACAAGACCAAATATTACAGAGAAGTCTCTTGAATATAAAGTCGTGTCCATCCGTTAACATTGTTCTGAGAGCGTCATGACATTTGTCAGATTAAAGTTTCCACAAAGATATTTGGAGCTAAACTTAAACATAATTCTTCCGTTTACATAAATCAAGAAATATGAACGTGAGGGACTAATAACCTTTATACTCAAACATCTGAAATCCACAAACCCTCTGACAACAAAATCAAAAGTTAACGATAAAGGAGGAGAAGTGCTGCTAGTTTACACTTCAAGAAACTCACAGAGTTCAAAGTTGTTCATGAAAACCTCAGAAGAAGAAGTGTGAGATGTCAGTGGTCACAATTTATGACGTAAAATAGAGACCATAAAGGACTTTATATGAAATAGAAGATATAGAAGAAAGCCGTCAGTCGTGATGAGCGACGTGTCATCAGAACAGAGAGCTTCTCACCTCATGTGTTCTCATATATTTACAGGAAATGAAATGTGTTGCACCAGAGTGAGCTTCCTGTCATTCTTGGTCCTGTAACAACTGCATGATCTAAATATGTGACTTGTTTCATATTTCATTTCAGAACAGATCGTTTTAAAAACAGAATCATCAGAAATATTAAAGTAAACATTTATTTCTGTGTGTAATGAGGCTCAGCAGATATTATGAGCATGTATTTATTGTGCTGTCGTTCTTTCTGATTCTGTGTGCAGCAAAACAACATTGTTCAGTGATTTATTAAAGCGTGATGTCAAAACTGTAAATGATGACTTCATCTTTTTGTTCCAGTGACTCACTCTATGAAGAATTTCCTCACTGGGTCCTCTGGAGTCACAAACTTTCCAGAGTTTGTGGCTGTTGTGTTGCTTGATGACGTTGAGATAGTTCACTATGACAGTAACACCAGGAGAGACGAACCCAAACAGGACTGGATGATCAGAGTCAAAGAAGATGATCCTCAGCAATGGCAGAGGTACACTGAGAACTCTATGAGTAACCAGCAGACCTACAAAGCCAACATTGAAATAGTAAAGCAGCGCTTCAACCAAACTGGAGGTTTGTTTATGTTTCACACATTTTGTTGATATTGTCATCCTGTACTTTAGTAAACAGATGACACACACACACACACACACACACACACACACACACACACACACACACACACACACACACACACACACACACACACACACACACACATACATACACACACACACACACACACACACACACACACACACACACACACACACACACATACACACGCACGCACGCACACACACACATGACGGCTGGTTTCTCAAAGTAGGGAGCAGGACTGTAAACGGGCCGCAGGCTGCTTCTGCTGGGTCCTCTTCTAGAGGAGGAGCAGCATGTTTTAATAGAGCTGCTGACAGGACCACATGTACACGTCTCATCCAGACCACAGGGTTCACTCCACAGTGTGTCCATCCCATAATACTCTATATATGTAGAGACAGAACTACAGATGAGTGAACTTTACTACCACAACGTGTTTATGTCTTAATAAACATATTCAGTGCTGAAACAAGTTATGAATTTGTTCAGATAGTTAAACACATTAATTAGCTTCATTTATGATACTCAGATAATAATTAAAGTCTTTAATTAAAGAAATGAGTCAAACATGTTGTAGTTCAGGTTTCTCAGTGTGAGACTTTGTTCCTTTTCTCTGATTTATGTCGTGATGAATGAAATACTGTTCAGTGTTGTTCAGACTGAAGAAGCAGTTTAAAGAGTTCATCAGACTCTCTGAACTTAACGGGCGTGTTCACACTTTACTCACATTTTACAGTGTAAACTATTTATGGATTCATTAAAAATAGTCATTACATAATCAGCAAAGACGAGAATAATTAGTTTGAGCCCTAAATATGGAGTTTAATACAGAGTAGAGTCATTTAACTTCACTGTGTGTGTTTATGCCATAATAAACACACACAGTGTTAGAATAAGGAATCTATTAGTTGTTTAACAGAAAGTTAATTGACTTAAATGTTGATATTCAGACGATCACTCAAGTCTTTCATCAAGAAAACATGTCAAACATTTTCTAGTTCCAGTTTCTCAAATATGAGAAAGTTCTGCTTTTCTCTGATTAATATCATTTCATATTAAATATTGTTCAGTGTTGTTCAGACTAAAGAAGCAATCTGAAGATTTCACCTCATCCTCTCACAACGTGACGGACATTTTCACGAGTTTCTGACATTTTAAAATATTTAATAATAAACATATGTGTTAAATAAGAAATGAAGACACGCCCCCTTCATCAGTGGAGACCAGCTGTTGGTCTCAGTGGAGGCTCTGTGTCTCTGTGTGGAAAGAGGACATGAACAGAGTCAGGATGTCCCTCTGTTTCCAGCAGTCTCTGCCTCCCTGTCTCTCTCTGAGACGTCCACACTGTCCAGCTGATGATTGGCTGTAAGTGGCTTCATCCAGCCAATGACAGCAGGAGGTGTAGACCCTCTGCTGTGGAGTCTGTGGATCAGTGAGTCTCTGTGGTGAAGATGTGACATCACTCTGGTTTAATTCTCTCTCTCTCTCTCTCTCTCTCTCTCTCTCTCTCTCTCTCTCTCTCTCTCTCTCTCTCTCTCTCTCTCTCTCTCTCTCTCTCTCTCAGGTGTCCACATTTTCCAGTGGATGTCCGGCTGTGAATGGGATGATGAGACCAATGAAGTCAAAGGTTATACTCAGGCTGGTTATGATGGAGAAGACTTCATATCATTTGACCTGGAGACAGAGACATGGATCGCTCCAAAACAACAGGCTGTCATCACCAAACACAAGTGGGATAATAACAGAGCTCTGATAGCACAGCAGAAGAACTACCTGACTCACATTTGTCCTGAGTTTGGGAAGAAGTATTTGAACTACGGGAGGAGCTCTCTGATGAGAACAGGTAGAATCACATGACCTGATGTAGTTTCATAAAGCTTCTGTTGTTTCTGACCAACAGTCACATTACAACACATGTCAGCCACACACAGAGACCTGCTGTGTCTCACACGTGTCTCCTCCCTCACCTCTCTTCCTCCCTCTGCCTCCTTCTCTCCTTCACCACATTTCCTCCCTCACTTCCTCCCTCACACTTATCACCCCTCTGTCCCTCCGTTCTCTCTCTCTCTTTGTCTCTGAACTGTTTCTGTCTGTCTCAGTTTCTCTCTCTGTCTCTTTGCTCTGTCTTTCTCACACTCACTGTCCTCCTCCCTTTCTCATCATCTCACCTCTTCATCTGTTTGTCTCTCCCTTCTTTCATCAATTCAACCTCAATGACATTTACTTGCATTGCATACATACATATATATATATATAGTGTGTGTGTTACCAAGGCATTTAACATACATTCCATCCAACATGAATGATGATATGAATACACAGTAAATAATGACACTAAAGAACCTATAACCTGTCTCTCTCGTCCCTCTCCAGAGCGTCCCTCAGTGTCTCTCCTCCAGAAGACTTCCTCCTCTCCAGTCAGCTGCCACGCTACAGGTTTCTACCCTGACAGAGCCGCACTGTTCTGGAGGAAAGATGGAGAGGAGCTCCATGAGGACGTGGACCTCGGAGAGATCCTCCCCAACCACGATGGATCCTTCCAGATGAGCGCTGACCTGGAACTGTCATCAGTCCCAGCTGAAGACTGGAGGAGGTACGAGTGTGTGTTCCAGCTGTCTGGTGTGGAGGACGACATCGTCACCAGACTGGACGGAAAGGTGATCAGGACCAACGAAGGTGAGGCTGAGATCAGGTGTGATGAAGGAGGGAAGCACACATTTAGTTTACTGGAACACTTTGTGTGTTTTTATGAGGACGGGAAGTTTAGTTTCCTTAAAGTCTTTAGTTGTCAGTTTCTTTCATCTAGTTTTTATTTGTAGTCTATAATTTTAAAGCTTCGATCAGAATTAAACCAACGCAACACTGTTTACTGAGCTGTGATTAATATAGAAATGCATCAATCTCTGGTTTCTTTCTGTTCTTTAAATAAGTTCTTTTTTACCACCTTTGAAAATACATTTTAGTTTTTAAATCGTAACAAATACAAAGAGTTTAAACTCTTTAATGTGTAACCACAGGTCAGAGGTTGTAGAAGCTGTACTGACTGAACTACTGGTCACTTTTAGAAGATGAATAGACAGAATTATGAAACACCTGGAGGAACGTATGTATCTATCAGTACATCAGTCACAATAAAGTTTATTCAAAGTGTGCTGACAGTCAGAAAGGAGTCTGAATATGTTTGTCAGAAGTTGTCGTTGTGTCACAAACCAACATATGAGACAGAAAGCAACACAAACATACAGCTGAACAGAGACGACACAGCTCGACGAGATCAACAAGCAGAGATACAGTCATCGTGTACAGACCAGAGACAGAAAGGACAGACTGATGGTGTGTGTGTTCAGGACTGTGGTCTGCTTGATGAATGGATGTTCTCCTCTTCTAACCTGCTTCATCTGTTCAGGTTGTGACTATTTTATTGTTGTTTTCTGCTCAACAGAGAAGCCCGCTGACATGACCTTCATCATCATCATCGCTGCAGTGGCTCTTGCTCTCCTCATCGCTGTGGGTGGATTCATGTTTTACAGAAACAGGAGAGGTGAGAGACCCGAACACAGACGTTAGTATTTCACTAGTATTTGGATTTTAGGCATTTTATTCAGAATGTGACAGAGAAGCAAACTTCAACAGTCAGCGGTAATGTCATGATGACATCACTAGAAGAGCCAAATTCATATTTTATATTTAACATTAATTTCTATTGATGTTATTTCATCACATTTGCTTTTATTCTTCATAATATATTATATCTGCAATTTTATAGCAATCGACGAACGCTTTAAGGTAGCTCGTTGTTTTCTAGTAAATTGGACTTTTGGGGGAAAGAATGAATAAAAAACAGTATTTTTGTAATTAGAATAATGTCAGTTTTTTCATGCATATTTTTTTTACAAGGGACAGATGATGAATAAAAGCTTGTTCATCTCCTGGAGGAGTCAGAGTGAGCGGTGTGCTTAGGATCACTAAGTTACAGGTTTACTCTGTGGAGCTGCTTTTGCCTCCAGTGATGATAGCGTGATGATGTCAGAGAGAAGTGAAGGAAGAGAAGAGACGTATTCATCAGTGGGAGGGGCTAGAAGAGGGGATCCTCTCCACTGGGAGGAAGCTGTTACAACACATTCTGACATTTTGGCTCTCGAGAACTAAAACGTTGTCTTTGCTTTTTATTTCAGCTATATTCCAAATCTGAGAAGCTGAACCCTGAGCCTGAATGCTGAAGTCAGCTTCCTGCACACAGTGAGTTGCTTCATTCGGGACATGAACTGTTCACAGCTGTTGTTAAACAAAGCTGCCCACAACAAAGGTGAAGCTGCTTCATTTGATGTGAAGTGAGATTATGAAGAGAAAGACACAGATGAGTTCAGAAAGCTTCACATCAGCAGCTCAGATAACGTCTCAAATATGAACCTTTACAAACACAGAGACACCAATTTATCAGATGAAAATAAGCAGTTATGACTTCATAAGCATGATGGTTAAATATTACTAAAGGTAATACTTCTATGACTGAGTCATGAATATCTGATGTCTCAATGATTCTGTGAACATGTGTCTTTGTTGTGATTGAAACATTTGTGGTAAATGATTTAGTTTTCTCTTTGATGTCTTTGTTTTCTTTGTGTCTCTTCAGGTTTATGGATAAATATTTCACTGGATCAAGAAGTGGTGCCACCACACTCTCCTCCATGAACTGTGAACTCATCACTGATTCATCATTCACATCATGAAGTGATTGAATCGAGCTGTAGATGCTCATCGATTGGAACACAAAGAAAACACATTTTAAAACTGTGAGCAAACATCAGTGGTGACGTTAAATGATTTGGATCGTTTAGTTTCAATTTAACAAAATGTAATTTCCTCTGATGAGATGTTCTTCAATCAAATGAGGAAGATTATTGTTGGAGATCTTCAGAACAATGAAAGCATCACAGCACTCTCCACACACAAAGATGTGTGTTCATCTCAAACAAATCCTCCATATTTACACTTTAACACTTCTGCTGTTGGGGTTTCTGGTTAAATCAATATTGGTAACACAAATGTAAGTTCACACACACACACACACACACACACACACACTGGTGGGGTCTGGTGATATGGAGACATAAACCTTGAGGTCAGAGATCTTTGTCAGCCAGTAGAGTTTCTTCTCTCTTCATACTGAGGAAGTCATTCTCTGCTTCTCTGCTCGGGTTCCATCACTGGAGGAAACGCTGCAAATCAATCAGCAGCATCCAGAAACACGCTCCGGGAACTGGACGCCCGGAGTGTCCCGTAGGTGTCGGTGTGATGGTTTCCTATCTGTGTCTCTGCTGCTGGTAAACTGGACTCCAGCTCTCTCCCAGTGTGGACTGGGATTGACTCCAGTCCCCCTCCACTCTCAGCAGGATGACAGACGTTTATTTTACACTCGTGTAAATAGTTTGTTTGTATATTTCCTTTTTTTTCTAGCAGCAGGTCAAAGTAAAGAATAATTTAAGTCTCTGCGTTTGTTCTTAAATAATCAAGAGGATGTTTATTATTAAATCACATGTTTTGATCTGATTTGAATAATGATTTTATTTAAATGAAGGCTTCTAGTTTCTAAAGGGCAGTGAGATGTTTGAAGCTTCTCAGCTGATAGAAATCTTCTTCAATATATTTCCTGATAGTGTTTTGGGACGAGGAAGGGTGTTGGCTTTAGAGTGAATGTTGATGAAGTGGCTCTATTTCATTCCTTTTCTACTTTTCTTTTGCTTTTCAATAAAGTGCCCAAAACTCCAAATGTCTGTGTCTCTCTGTGACTCAGCAGATATGCTTCTGCTTATTGCCACCACATGTGTTTTGTGACTAAACCTTTTAAAAGCAGAAGCGCACACAGGTATGATACTAATAAAGTTCATCATCTAGCATGCACATAACGTGATTTATGATGCTGAAATAACCACGTTGTAGACTTAAATGTCTCTTTTTAAGATCCACACATATAATAACTGTTTTTATGTACCAGCCCTATGAATATTATATTCACTGTTCTCATAGAGCACTAATGAACGTGACCCCACCTGTAGATGTTAGATCATGAAGAGGGAAAGGTAGGGGAACCAAACCCAGGAGGAGATATCAGTGTATTCACAGAAACACAGCTCACTTCAATCACTACTTTTCATCAGTTACTAACGTGGAGTTTAGGTTTTATATCTGTTTAAAAGAAACATAATCAATGGACACATTTGATGAATATTTTGGATTTGACCACCACAGACGTTATCAAGTGTTTATGAACCCAACGGATGACTTTGACTATAATTTAATATGCTTTGAATTCTGAGGAAATTCTTTCTTTTGCTGCTTAAAAAATAATCCAGAGAAAAATGTGTTGGAGGAAGGATTCAGAGAGAAAACGTCATTTAAAGGAGGAAGAATGTAACAAGTGATGAGATGATGAAAACATGCTTTTACTTGATGATTTAAATGTAATATTCTGAAGATATGGTTGAACATAAAACACTGGTTTAAAATAATACAGCAATGTATTCAAAATAAAAATAAGTGAATGAAAAGTGTTTTGGGTTGAATATAATTTTAATTCAGTTCTGGAACTTTTTTGAATACATTTCCTTTTTTCATTTTTCACTTTCATACGTATTTTAGGTCTTATATTTTTCAGTTTCAGATTTTATATTTTTTATATTTCCGTTTATTCACCGGACAGCATATAAGAAGTTCATCTGGTAACAAACAGATGTAC
This sequence comes from Pholis gunnellus, assembly GCF_910591455.1. Classification (NCBI taxonomy): domain Eukaryota; kingdom Metazoa; phylum Chordata; class Actinopteri; order Perciformes; family Pholidae; genus Pholis; species Pholis gunnellus. The sequence goes on from NC_136541.1 coordinate 2,087,311, forward strand.
ATTAGGTGTCTCACAGCCCACCTCGTGGTCACAAACTCCGGAAACTGCCAAAGTAAAGAAACAAATGCTTAAGCTAGCTGTTCTTAGCATGTTACTAATGCTAAATACAATTATCAGTATAAAAGCATTTGCTCTTGAAATTATAAATTAAAACAGTTCTACGAACAAAAAGGAACTTATACAGATATCACAGCGGAGCTTGTCACAGATCAACCTACCACGGAGACATCTCGCTTCAGACTGGTGAAGCATAGCAGGGCGCACCACTAAAGTCTGCCGGCGGCCAGCAGAGGGCGCTAATGTGACACAACACACTTGTCTCCGTGGAAACTAATGATAATAAGTTGTACATTATATTTACAGAAATAGAGGAAATAATATGAAAATGATGTGGATGAGTAATAACTTAAATAATACAGTAACTGGAAAATAATGGCCAGTGATGGCAAGTGGAATCATGAACTCTGTTACATTTGTCTTTAAGTGAACAGCAGCTTTGGTCAGTGAAGTGCGTTTGTGTTTTTACATCTGCAGCAGCGTTACTACTGTGTTCATTTGTCTATGGGGTCGTTTTCATGATATGGTTAATATTGTTCCCTCTGATGTGAATAATATTTAAATGGTGTTCTTCAGTGTGAGGATGAATACGTGTTTTAGCGCTGCAGTGTTGCTGGATTGATTTGTTGCTTTGTTGTCATATAAATACATGTGACTGGTTCTTGTGAGTTTGTTCTGGTCATTCTGTTAATTACGTTGATTTTGACTATATGCATTGTCCGTTAATGACGAAGCATCCCGTCATGTATTCATGTATCTGCACTCTGCAGTTAGTGTATTTGTAGGTGTTGAGCTTCATGTAACATTGTATTGCACTCATCAAATGTTACAGTGTTATGTGAATATGCAGCTTTTACATGAAAACATGATAACCCGTAGCTGTGTCATAATGAGGTTATTAGGAGGAAGGCCCAGGTATAAAACACACGGCTCAACACTGGTAACAAGTGATGAGATGATGAAAACATGCTTTTACTTGATGATTTAAATGTAATATTCAGAAGATATCTTTCCTTTGAGGTGTTCTTTCATTACAACTAGTGTGTGTGTGTGTGTGTGTGTGTGTGTGTGTGTGTGTGTGTGTGTGTGTGTGTCTGTAAGTGTGTGTGTGTGTGTGTGTGTGTGTGTGTGTGGTTGCTCACATTCGAGTTGTCTTCATGAATAAAGAGCTTCTGAAGAAACACCTCACAGTTGTGTTTCCTTCTTGTTTGTTGGAGCTATCTTCTTCTTTCTTCACATTAAAGTGTTTTTCCTGAACTCTGCTTTGTTAAAGGTGTTTCTCAGCTTTCAGGAGCACTGAGGATGTTCAGAGACAATAAACACATTCATATGTATTTATGTTCTTCATCTGATCGATACATGTGATCACAGTGATGGAGCATCAGGACGTTTCCACAAAGTCACGTGACGTCCTCACGTGGTTTCTCATAAGGCGTTCAAAGGCAGTACGTGAACCATCCACAGGGGGCGCTGTCACACTGCTGACTTCTCTGTGAAGGTAAACACAGAGATAAACTCAGTTATTGATCAGCAGAGATAAACTCAGGTATTGATCAGCAGGGAGCAGAAAGAGTTTTTGTCAACCAGCATTGAAGCCTCAATGTCACAAACAACATACATTCTACATTGTCTGGATAAAATGTGACACATATCTCTTAGTTTGTGCAATAATCATGAATAATGATGTAATAATCATAAATAATACTATAATAATCAACAATAATACTGCAATAATTATAAATAAGACTGTCCCAGTAAAGCAGTGAGAACAAAGCATGAGTTTTTTAAATCAAATTTAAATTCTAAGCTTTTATAAAGTGCTTGAACAACAATAAGTGTTGAGGGGTGAAACAGAGTCTCAACGTTTGCAAAGTGAAAAACAGCATCAGGTGTTCAAACATCAACAGAGGTGTTACATTTCTCTTCTTCAAGCAGTTTCCAGCGTCCACAGCTCTGAGTCGCTTCAGGAGCTCGTGGGCTGTCGGACAGAGATGACCTCATCTGATGTTTGTGTGTGAGAAGCTCTCTGACTCTCTTCCTGCTTTGCTTCTCGTTTCTTTGCCTCTTGTTTTCCTCTCAAAGCCAAACTGTGAGGTGAAATGCTGTTTCATGGAAACTGTCTTGTGTTGTGTGGTGTTGTCTGTGCTGATGCTTCAAACAACATCACACTACTTTCACTTTCGTTCACAACCTCTCTGGCTCACTCCTACCTAGTAATACGTGACGTCATGCTCAGCTTAAATTCCCATTGGCTCAGATGGAGGTTTGAAGGCAGCGCTGCTTCTTCTCTCTCTCTCAGTTCAGTCCTGATCCTGGAGCTGAACGGACCGTATCACTTTCTGTCTTTAATAATAAAAAGAACCAAAAGTTAAGATGCGACATTTCACTCTGGAGACGTTGATTCTGTCTCTCCTGATGATACACCTTCACGGCGCGGCAGCAGGTGAGTTAACACTTTGTTTTATAAGTTGTTTGATTGTAAAAGAAGAAAAGCTTCGTGTCTTTATAGACTGTATTCATCAGTTTAAGCTTCTTTTGATAGTCTCTGATGTTTAGCTCCAGGACTTCCTCGTTGACGACAGAAAATGTTGTAAAAAGTAAGAAATGCTCTTAAAGTCCACGTTAGTAGATCCTGTCTGTGCTGCTCACTGATTGGTCCCGACGTGTTTCTGAGGGAGCCGCTGTTTCCTCGAGTGACTTAGTGAAAAGGACAGAAGTGTGTTATTTCTCTCACTCTGCTGTCGCTTTTATTTGGGACATTATTTCATCATATCAGCAGCATTCAGAGCGAAACGGTGTGAACGCTCTTAAAGCTCAGATGTCAGCGTGACGCAGCGCAGCAACAGTCCAACAGTCAGATGAATAAAGAGCATCAAACATGACGTCACAACACTATATTTAGTGCCCTTTTATATTTCAATATCTAACGTGTTCATGTTTTATGTAGAATGTGTGCTGCGGTTCGTTCAGTGCTGTTAACAATGAGTGTTATTGTATAAATCAGGGGTGTCCACACTTTTTCGGCTTGCGAGCTACTTTTAAAATGACCAAGTCAAAATGATCTACCTACATTAAAAATGCTAAATATCTATTTATTTCTATGTATATATATACTGAGTATACTTTATATTTACAATATATGTTGGCGCACCTTGCATAACTGCATGAACCCTTATGGCACAATACAATTCTGTACATGTTTGGTCATCACCTCACTCTGATGACTTGCACTGAATGGAATCAACCAGGTTTAAATATTCCGGACAGTTGCTGCTGGTAGCCAGCCTCAAGCTGACTTCTATGATCATCAGTCATGGTGGAACGATATTTGGACTTAATATTCTTCATGTGGGAAAAGGCTGACTCACATAAATAAGTAGAGCCGAATAATGCAGTCAAGAAGGTGGCACATTTCCTCATGTTTGGTTACTAAAACTGTCCATGACAGCGTTGACATTTTTAATGCGAGTGAATCAACCTCAATATCTTCCTGAAATGTGCAGCACATAAATGTAGCGACTGGCTCGAGTAAAGCAAAGTCTTGAAAGCGTTTGTCAAACTCTGACAGACACTTGTCAATCTGCTCTGTGTAGCGCGCGCTGTCAAGTTGCGCACACGCCTTCCGTTGCGTCTCCAGCTCTGACGCGAGGTTTTGGAAGTTCCCCAAATCATGGCGCTGCAGCTTTAGCTTCTTTAGTAGAAATAAATTGGAAGGCTAACTAATTAGCTCGCGGAGTTTTGCAGTCGCTCACGTTGTTGATCGCGCATACGTGGTGACTCGTGTGTTAGAAAAGACGTGATCTCACACTGGCTGCACTGTACGTCAATCAAGTGGCAAATGTCATGAGGACATCACATTTATTCTGAATGGCATGCGATCTACCGGCACTACCACCGTGATCGACGTATTGGGCACACCTGGTATAAATGATGTCAATATTCAGTGTTCGTTATTTTCATCCAGTAGACATAATGAACATATTCATACAGTCAGGAAACACGGCAGCACATTTCATCTCTCAGGCTGCTGTGGAGGTTTGGGACTTTTACTTTGAAACAACAAGTCAGTTGATGGTTGTTTTCCTGCTGAAGACAAACTACTTCCTGCTTTGTTGGTGTAATATTTAATATCGTTCACTAATAAACTCAATCACTGACTCTTAATACATGACTCATGAATTATCTTGTGTTTCAATCTCTTCAGTGTCCACTCCTTAAACAAGATGTAAAGTGTAATCTGTCACTAAATAATACATATTTCATGATTGAAAAGGAAGAAGAAGAACATAATATTATATATCAGCCTCTCATAGTGAATCAATAACAAAGATTTGCAAAACATGTTTGTGACCAGTGCAGAGTTTATGAACAGAAATATGACGTTCATGCATTCAGACACAGAGGACAGCGGAGGATTCTGAAACAGACCATAATGTGATCAGCAAACCTCACAGACAGCTGCAGGAAGTTTACTCTGCTGATGCTTTAAAACACTCAAATATTCTGTTAGTGTCAGGACTGAGTGAATAAACTTCAGCTCATGGTGGAGGAATGTTGGAATTCAACAAAAGATATTAAAGTTAATAAAAAATCAGTTTTTAATCCAAGTGATACAAATGTAAACAAGACCAAATATTACAGAGAAGTCTCTTGAATATAAAGTCGTGTCCATCCGTTAACATTGTTCTGAGAGCGTCATGACATTCATCAGATTAAAGTTTCCACAAAGATATTTGGAGATAAACTTAAACATAATTCTTCCGTTTACATAAATCAAGAAATATGAACGTGAGGGACTAATAACCTTTATGCTCAAACATCTGAAATCCACAAACCCTCTGACAACAACATCAAAAAATAACATGAATTATTACTTGAATGTGAAAAATGACAACAGGACTAAAAAGAGCAGAATAACCCACTTTGAACCCGTATGAGGAGAAGTGCTGCTAGTTTACACTTCAAGAAACTCACAGAGTTCAAAGTTGTTCATGAAAACCTCAGAAGAAGTGTGAGATGTCAGTGGTCACAATTTATGACGTAAAATAGAGACCATAAAGGACTTTATATGAAATAGAAGATATAGAAGAAAGCCATCAGTCGTGATGAGCGACGTGTCATCAGAACAGAGAGCTTCTCACCTGACCTCATGTGTTCTCATATATTTACAGGAAATGAAATGTGTTGCACCAGAGTGAGCTTCCTGTCATTCTTGGTCCTGTAACAACTGCATGATCTAAATATGTGACTTGTTTCATATTTCATTTCAGAACAGATCGTTTTTAAAACAGAATCATCAGAAATATTAAAGTAAACATTTATTTCTGTGTGTAATGAGGCTCAGCAGATATTATGAGCATGTATTTATTGTGCTGTAGTTCTTTCTGATTCTGTGTGCAGCAAAACAACATTGTTCAGTGATTTATTAAAGCGTGATGTCAAAACTGTAAATGATGACTTCATCTTTTTGTTCCAGTGACTCACTCTATGAAGAATTTCTACACTGCATCCTCTGGAGTCACAAACTTCCCAGAGTTTGTGACTGTTGGGTTGGTTGATGACGTTGAGATAGTTCACTATGACAGTAACACCAGGAGAGAAGAACCCAAACAGGACTGGATGATCAGAGTCAAAGAAGATGATCCTCAGTACTGGCAGAGGAACACTGAGATCTTAATGAGTCTACAGCAGGTCTTCAAAGCCAACATTGAAATAGCAAAGCAGCGCTTCAACCAAACTGGAGGTTTGTTTATGTTTCACACATTTTGTTGATATTGTCATCCTGTACTTTAGTAAACAGATGACACACACACACACACACACACACACACACACACACACACACACACACACACACACACACACACACACACACAGTGTGACTCAGCAGAAACATTACTGACACTGAGTGGACTGGATGCTGCTGTACTCCACTGATACAGTGTTTGTGTCCATCCCATAATAAGCAGCAGAGATCATGAACAGCTTCTCTCCACTGGGTTAGATCAGAAGAACTCTCCTGAAGTGTCCTCAGTGAGTTGGTCCATGAGAAGTGTGCTCCAGGAACCTGTTGACCACAGAGCGTCTGCAGCACACAGCTGGTAGAGGAACATGACGGCTGGTTTCTCAAAGTAGGGAGCAGGACTGTAAACGGGCCGCAGGCTGCTTCTGCTGGGTCCTCTTCTAGAGGAGGAGCAGCATGTTTTAATAGAGCTGCTGACCACATGTACACGTCTCATCCAGACCACAGGGTTCACTCCACAGTGTGTCCATCCCATAATACTCTCTATATGTAGAGACAGAACTACAGATGAGTGAACTTTACTACCACAACGTGTTTATGTCTTAATAAACATATTCAGTGTTGAAACAAGTTATGAATTTGTTCAGATAGTTAAACACATTAATTGGCTACATTTTTGATAATCAGATAATAATTAAAGTCTTTAATTAAAGAAATGAGTCAAACATGTTGTAGTTCAGGTTTCTCAGTGTGAGACTTTGTTCCTTTTCTCTGATTTATGTCGTTATGAATGAAATACTGTTCAGTGTTGTTCAGACTGAAGAAGCAGTTTAAAGAGTTCATCAGACTCTCTGAACTTAACGGGCGTGTTCACACTTTACTCACATTTTACAGTGTAAACTATTTATGGATTCATTAAAAATAGTCATTACATAATCAGCAAAGACGAGAATAATTAGTTTGAGCCCTAAATATGGAGCTTAATACAGAGTAGAGTCATTTAACTTCACTGTGTGTGTTTATGCCATAATAAACACACATAGTGTTAGAATAAGGAATCTATTAGTTGTTTAACAGAAAGTTAATTGACTTAAATGTTGATAATCAGACGATCACTCAAGTCTTTCATCAAGAAAACATGTCAAACATTTTCTAGTTCCAGTTTCTCAAATATGAGAAAGTTCTGCTTTTCTCTGATTAATATAATTTCATATTAAATATTGTTCAGTGTTGTTCAGACTGAAGAAGCAATCTGAAGATTTCACCTCATCCTCTCACAACGTGACGGACATTTTCACAAGTTTATGACATTTTAACATATTTAATAATAAACATTTGTGTTAAATAAGAAATGAAGACACGCCCCCTTCATCAGTGGAGACCAGCTGTTGGTCTCAGTGGAGGCTCTGTGTCTCTGTGTGGAAAGAGGACATGAACAGAGTCAGGATGTCCCTCTGTCTCCAGCAGTCTCTGCCTCCCTGTCTCTCTCTGAGACGTCCACACTGTCCAGCTGATGATTGGCTGTAAGTGGCTTCATCCAGCCAATGACAGCAGGAGGTGTAGACCCTCTGCTGTGGAGTCTGTGGATCAGTGAGTCTCTGTGCTGAAGATATGACATCACCTGATGAGAGACGACTGTGAACTCACTCTCTCTCTCTCTCTCTCTCTCTCTCTCTTTCTCTCTCAGGTGTCCACATTTTCCAGCAGATGTACGGCTGTGAATGGGATGATGAGACCAATGAGGTTAAAAAAGGTTTTTATCAGCTTGGTTATGATGGAGAAGACTTCATATCATTTGACCTGGAGACAGAGACATGGATCGCTCCAAAACAACAGGCTGTCATCACCAAACACAAGTGGGATAATAACAGAGCTCAGATAGCACAGAGGAAGAACTACCTGATTCACAGATGTCCTGAGTGGGGGAAGAAGTATGTGAACTACGGGAGGAGCTCTCTGATGAGAACAGGTAGAATCACATGACCTGATGTAGTTTCATAAAGCTTCTATATATATATATATATATATATATGTGTATATATATATATATATGTGTGTGTGTATATATATATATATATATGTGTATATATATATATATATGTATGTGTATGCGTTCCCAAGGCATTTAAAATACATTCCATCCAACATGAATGATGATATGAATCCACAGTAAATAATGACACTAAAGAACCTATAACCTGTCTCTCTCGTCCCTCTCCAGAGCGTCCCTCAGTGTCTCTCCTCCAGAAGACTTCCTCCTCTCCAGTCAGCTGCCACGCTACAGGTTTCTACCCTGACAGAGCCGCACTGTTCTGGAGGAAAGATGGAGAGGATCTCCATGAGGACGTGGACCTCGGAGAGATCCTCCCCAACCACGATGGATCCTTCCAGATGAGCGCTGACCTGAAACTGTCATCAGTCCCAGCTGAAGACTGGAGGAGGTACGAGTGTGTGTTCCAGCTGTCTGGTGTGGAGGACGACATCGTCACCAGACTGGACGGAAAGGTGATCAGGACCAACGAAGGTGAGGCTGAGATCAGGTGTGATGAAGGAGGGAAGCACACCTTTAGTTTACTGGAACACTTTGTGTGTTTTTATGAGGACGGGAAGTTTAGTTTCCTTAAAGTCTTTAGTTGTCAGTTTCTTTCATCTAGTTTTTATTTCTAGTCTATAATTTTAAAGCTTAGATCAGAATTAAACCAACACAAGAGCCTCTGGACCAGAATTATGAACTCTGTTTACTGAGCTGTGATTAATATAGAAATGCATCAATCTTTGGTTTCTTTCTGTTCTTTAAATAAGTTCTTTTTTACCACCTTTGAAAATACATTTTAGTTTTTAAATCGTAACAAATACAAAGAGTTTAAACTCTTTAATGTGTAACCACAGGTCAGAGGTTGTAGAAGCTGTACTGACTGAACTACTGGTCACTTTCAGAAGATGAATAGACAGAATTATGAAACACCTGGAGGAACGTATGTATCTATCAGTACATCAGTCACAATAAAGTTCATTCAAAGTGTGCTGACAGTCAGAAAGGAGTTTGAATATGTTTGTCAGAAGTTGTCGTGTCACAAACCAACATATGAGACAGAAAGCAACACAAACATACAGCTGAACAGAGACGACACAGCTCGACGAGATCAACAAGCAGAGATACAGTCATCGTGTACAGACCAGAGACAGAAAGGACAGACTGATGGTGTGTGTGTTCAGGACTGTGGTCTGCTTGATGAATGGATGTTCTCCTCTTCTAACCTGCTTCATCTGTTCAGGTTGTGACTATTTTATTGTTGTTTTCTGCTCAACAGAGAAGCCCGCTTACATGACCTTCATCATCATCATCGCTGCAGTGGCTCTTGCTCTCCTCATCGCTGTGGGTGGATTCATGGTTTACAGAAACAGGAACGGTGAGAGACCCGAACACAGACGTTAGTATTTCATGAGCATTTGGATTTTAGGCATTTTATTCAGAATGTGACAGAGAAGCAAACTTCAACAGTCAGCGGTAATGTCATGATGACATGACTAGAAGAGCCAAATTCACATTTTATATTTAACATTAATTTCTATTGATGTTATTTCATAACATTTGGTTTTATTCTTCATAATATATTATATCTGCAGTTTTATAGCAATCGACGAACGCTTCAAGGTAGCTCGTTGTTTTCTACATATTCTTTTAGACTGTTGATGAAAGTAATTTGGACTTTTGGGAGAAGAAATAGATAAAAAACAGTATTTTTGTAATTAGAATAATGTCAGTTTTTTCATGCATATTTTTTTTACAAGGGACAGATGATGAATCAAAGCTTGTTCATCTCCTGGAGGAGTCAGAGTGAGCGGTGTGCTTAGGATCACTAAGTTACAGGTTTACTCTGTGGAGCTGCTTTTGCCTCCAGTGATGATAGCGTGATGATGTCAGAGAGAAGTGAAGGAAGAGAAGAGACGTATTCATCAGTGGGAGGGGCTAGAAGAGGGGATCCTCTCCACTGGGAGGAAGCTGTTACAACACATTCTGACATTTTGGCTCTCGAGAACTAAAAGGTTGTCTTTGCTTTTTATTTCAGCTCAATTCCAAATCTGAGGAGCTGAACCCTGAGCCTGAATGCTGAAGTCAGCTTCCTGCACACAGTGAGTTGCTTCATTCGGGACATGAACTGTTCACAGCTGTTGTTAAGCAAAGCTGCCCTAAACTATGAGCAGAAGAACCTCCTGTGATTGGTTCTCTATCCGCTGTAGAAGCTCTGGGACACGTTGTAGCTGTAAAGAACATCTTTGACTTCTTCCACCACAAAGGTGAAGCTGCTTCATTTGATGTGAAGTGAGATTATGAAGAGAAAGACACAGATGAGTTCAGAAAGCTTCACATCAGCAGCTCAGATAACGTCTCAAATATGAACCTTTACAAACACAGAGACACCAATTTATCAGATGAAAATAAGCAGTTATGACTTCATAAGCATGATGGTTAAATATTACTAAAGGTAATACTTCTATGACTGAGTCATGAATATCTGATGTCTCAATGATTCTGTGAACATGTGTCTTTGTTTTGATTGAAACATTTGTGGTAAATGATTTAGTTTTCTCTTTGATGTCTTTGTTTTCTTTGTCTCTTCAGGTTTATGGATAAATATTTCACTGGATCAAGAAGTGGTGCCACCACACTCTCCTCCATGAACTGTGAACTCATCACTGATTCATCCTTCACATCATGAAGTGATTGAATCGAGCTGTAGATGCTCATCGATTGGAACACAAAGAAAACACATTTTAAAACTGTGAGCAAACATCAGTGGTGACGTTAAATGATTTGGATCGTTTAGTTTCAATTTAACAAAATGTAATTTCCTCTGATGAGATGTTCTTCAATCAAATGAGGAAGATTATTGTTGGAGATCTTCAGAACAATGAAAGCATCACAGCACTCTCCACACACAAAGATGTGTGTTCATCTAAAACAAATCCTCCATATTTACACTTTAACACTTCTGCTGTTGGAGCTTCTGGTTAAATCAATATTGGTAACACAAATGTAAGTTCACACACACACACACACACACACACACACACACACACTGGTAGGGTCTGGTGATATGGAGACATAAACCTTGAGGTCAGAGATCTTTGTCAGCCAGTAGAGTTTCTTCTCTCTTCATACTGAGGAAGTCATTCTCTGCTTCTCTGCTCGGGTTCCATCACTGGAGGAAACGCTGCAAATCAATCAGCAGCATCCAGAAACACGCTCCGGGAACTGGACGCCCGGAGTGTCCCGTAGGTGTCGGTGTGATGGTTTCCTATCTGTGTCTCTGCTGCTGGTAAACTGGACTCCAGCTCTCTCCCAGTGTGGACTGGGATTGACTCCAGTCCCCCTCCACTCTCAGCAGGATGACAGACGTTTATTTTACACTCGTGTAAATAGTTTGTTTGTATATTTCCTTTTTTTTCTAGCAGCAGGTCAAAGTAAAGAATAATTGATGTCTCTGCGTTTGTTCTTAAATAATCAAGAGGATGTTTATTATTAAATCACATGTTTTGATCTGATTTGAAACATGATTTTATTTAAATGAAGGCTTCTAGTTTCTAAAGGGCAGTGAGATGTTTGAAGCTTCTCAGCTGATAGAAATCTGCTTCAATATATTTCCTGATAGTGTTTTGGGACGAGGAAGGGTGTTGGCTTTAGAGTGAATGTTGATGAAGTGGCTCTATTTCATTCCTTTTCTACTTTTGTTTTGCTTTTCAATAAAGTGCCCAAAACTCCAAATGTGTGTGTCTCTCAGTGACTCAGCAGATATGCTTCTGCTTATTGCCACCACATATGTTTTGTGACTAAACCTTTTAAAAGCAGAAGCGCACACAGGTATGATACTAATAAAGTTCATCATCTAGCATGCACATAACGTGATTTATGATGCTGAAATAACCACGTTGTGTTTTTGTAGACATTGAGCAGTAATGTGTAATATCACTTTTATTCTTGTTTTCTGTTCAGTAAGACTTAAATGTCTCTTTTTAAGATCCACACATATAATAACTGTTTTTATGTGCCAGCCCTATGAATATTATATTCACTGTTCTCATAGAGCACTAATGAACGTGACCCCACCTGTAGATGTTAGATCATGAAGAGGGAAAGGTAGGGGAACCAAACCCAGGAGGAGATATCAGTGTATTCACAGAAACACAGCTCACTTCAATCACTACTTTTCATCAGTTACTAACGTGGAGTTTAGGTTTTATATCTGTTTAAAAGAAACATAATCAATGCACACATTTGATGAATATTTTGGATTTGACCACCACAGACGTTATCAAGTGTTTATGAACCCAACGGATGACTTTGACTATAATTTAATTTGCTTTGAATTCTGAGGAAATTCTTTCTTTTGCTACTTAAATAATAATCCAGAGAAAATTGTGTTGGAGGAAGGATTCAGAGAGAAAACGTCATTTAAAGGAGGAAGAATGTAACAAGTGATGAGATGATGAAAACATGCTTTTACTTGATGATTTAAATGTAATATTCTGAAGATATGGTTGAACATAAAACACTGGTTATCAGAAACATTGGACTCGAGGCTTCAGTTGAAGGAGATCTTCATCGTCTCATCAGCTGTATTTTAATGTGACACTTAAACATTTGTAATCCACAAACCCTGTGACTCAACACTGGAGACATTGGTGGAGTTCCTCTTTAACACAGTTCTCCTGGGACGCTGCTTCATTTCAAAAGGACTCCAGTGAATCAAATATAAAGCTGACAGTGATTGCCTCATCAGGAGCTGGAAACTGTTTATTTCAGTTCATGGCTCCTATTTATTTAGTGTGTGTGTGGTTGTTCACATAAGACTGTCCCAGTAAAGCAGTGAGAGCAAAGCATGAGTTTTTTAAATCAGATTTCAATTCTAAGCTTTTATAAAGTGCTTGAACAACAATAAGTGATGAGGGGTGAAGCAGAGTCTCAACGTTTGCAAAGTGAAAAACAGCATCAGGTGTTCAAACATCAACAGAGGTGTTACATTTCTCTTCTTCAAGCAGTTTCCAGCGTCCACAGCTCTGAGTCGCTTCAGGAGCTCGTGGGCTGTCGGACAGAGATGACCTCATCTGATGTTTGTGTGTGAGAAGCTCTCTGACTCTCTTCCTGCTTTGCTTCTCGTTTCTTTGCCTCTTGTTTTCCTCTCAAAGCCAAACTGTGAGGTGAAATGCTGTTTCATGGAAACTGTCTTGTGTTGTGTGGTGTTGTCTGTGCTGATGCTTCAAACAACATCACACTACTTTCACTTTCGTTCACAACCTATCTGGCTCACTCCTACCTAGTAATACGTGACGTCATGCTCAGCTTAAATTCCCATTGGCTCAGATGGAGGTTCGAAGGCAGCGCTGCTTCTCCTCTCTCCCTCAGTTCAGACCTGATCCTGGAGCTGAACGGACCGTATCACTTTCTCTCTTTAGTAATAAAAAGAACCAAAAGTTAAGATGCGACATTTAACTCTGGAGACGTTGATTCTGTCTCTCCTGATGATACACCTTCACGGTGCGGCAGCAGGTGAGTTAACACTTTGTTTTATAAGTTGTTTGATTGTAAAAGAAGAAAAGCTTCGTGTCTTTATAGACTGTATTCATCAGTTTAAGCTTCTTTTGATAGTCTTTGATGTTTAGCTCCAGGACTTCCTCGTTGACGACAGAAAATGTTGTAAAAAGTAAGAAATGCTCTTAAAGTCCACGTTAGTAGATCCTGTCTGTGCTGCTCACTGATTGGTCCCGACGTGTTTCTGAGGGAGCCGCTGTTTCCTCGAGTGACTTAGTGAAAAGGACAGAAGTGTGTTATTTCTCTCACTCTGCTGTCGCTTTTATTTGGGACATTATTTCATCATATCAGCAGCATTCAGAGCGAAACGGTGTGAACGCTCTTAAAGCTCAGATGTCAGCGTGACGCAGCGCAGCAACAGTCCAACAGTCAGATGAATAAAGAGCATCAAACATGACGTCACAACACTATATTTAGTGCCCTTTTATATTTCAATATCTAACGTGTTCATGTTTTATGTAGAATGTGTGCTGCGGTTCGTTCAGTGCTGTTAACAATGAGTGTTATTGTATAAATCAGGGGTGTCCACACTTTTTCGGCTTGCGAGCTACTTTTAAAATGACCAAGTCAAAATGATCTACCTACATTAAAAATGCTAAATATCTATTTATTTCTATATATATATATACTGAGTATACTTTATATTTACAATATATGTTGGCGCACCTTGCATAACTGCATGAACCCTTATGGCACAATACAATTCTGTACATGTTTGGTCATCACCTCACTCTGATGACTTGCACTGAATGGAATCAACCAGGTTTAAATATTCCGGACAGTAGCTGCTGGTAGCCAGCCTCAAGCAGACTTCTATGATCATCAGTCATGGTGGAACGATATTTGGACTTAATATTCTTCATGTGGGAAAAGGCTGACTCACATAAATAAGTAGAGCCGAATAATGCAGTCAAGAAGGTGGCACATTTCCTCATGTTTGGTTACTAAAACTGTCCATGACAGCGTTGACATTTTTAATACGAGTGAATCAACTTCAATATCTTCCTGAAACGTGCAGCACATAAATGTAGCGACTGGCTCGAGTAAAGCAAAGTCTTGAAAGCGTTTGTCAAACTCTGACAGACACTTGTCAATCTGCTCTGTGTAGCGCGCGCTGTCAAGTTGCGCACGCGCCTTCCGTTGCGTCTCCAGCTCTGACGCGAGGTTTTGGAAGTTCCCCAAATCATGGCGCTGCAGCTTTAGCTTCTTTAGTAGAAATAAATTGGAAGGCTAACTAATTAGCTCGCGGAGTTTTGCAGTAGCTCACGTTGTTGATCGCGCATACGTGGTGACTCGTGTGTTAGAAAAGACGTGATCTCACACTGGCTGCACTGTACGTCAATCAAGTGGCAAATGCCATGAGGACATCACATTTATTCTGAATGGCATGCGATCTACCGGTACTACCACCGTGATCGACCGGTCGTATTGGGCACCTCTGGTATAAATGATGTCAATATTTAGTGTTCGTTATTTTCATCCAGTAGACATAATGAACATATTCATACAGTCAGGAAACACGGCAGCACATTTCATCTCTCAGGCTGCTGTGGAGGTTTGGGACTTTTACTTTGAAACAACAAGTCAGTTGATGGTTGTTTTCCTGCTGAAGACAAACTACTTCCTGCTTTGTTGGTGTAATATTTAATATCGTTCACTAATAAACTCAATCACTGACTCTTAATACATGACTCATGAATTATCTTGTGTTTCAATCTCTTCAGTGTACACTCCTTAAACAAGATGTAAATTCTTTAACATCGTTCTGAGAGCGTCATAACATTCATCAGATTAAAGTTTCCACAAAGATATTTGGAGCTAAACTTAAACATAATTCTTCCGTTTACATAAATCAAGAAATATGAACGTGAGGGACTAATAACCTTTATACTCAAACATCTGAAATCCACAAACCCTCTGACAACAACATCAAAAAATAACATGAATTATTACTTGAATGTGAAAAATGACAACAGGACTAAAAAGAGCAGAATAACCCACTTTGAACCCATATGAGGAGAAGTGCTGCTAGTTTACACTTCAAGAAACTCACAGAGTTCAAAGTTATTCATGAAAACCTCAGAAGAAGAAGTGTGAGATGTCAATGGTCACAATTTATGACGTAAAATAGAGACCATAAAGGACTTTATATGAAATAGAAGATATAGAAGAAAGCCGTCAGTCGTGATGAGCGACGTGTCATCAGAACAGAGAGCTTCTCACCTGACCTCATGTGTTCTCATATATTTACAGGAAATGAAATGTGTTGCACCAGAGTGAGCTTCCTGTCATTCTTGGTCCTGTAACAACTGCATGATCTAAATATGTGACTTGTTTCATATTTCATTTCAGAACAGATCGTTTTTAAAACAGAATCATCAGAAATATTAAAGTAAACATTTATTTCTGTGTGTATTGAGGCTCAGCAGATATTATCAGCATGTATTTATTGTGCTGTCGTTCTTTCTGATTCTGTGTGCAGCAAAACAACATTGTTCAGTGATTTATTAAAGCGTGATGTCAAAACTGTAAATGATGACTTCATCTTTTTGTTCCAGTGACTCACTCTATGAAGGAGTTCTTCACTGCGTCCTCTGGAGTCACAAACTTCCCAGAGTTTGTGATTGTTGTGTTGGTTGATGACGTTGAGATAAATCACTATGACAGTAACACCAGGAGAGACGAACCCAAACAGGACTGGATGATCAGACTCAAAGAAGATGATCCTCAGGGCTGGCAGAGGAAGACTGAGAACTCTATGAGTAACCAGCAGGTCTTCAAAGCCAACATTGAAGTAGTAAAGCAGCGCTTCAACCAAACTGGAGGTTTGTTTATGTTTCACACATGTTGTTGATATTGTCATCCTGTACTTTAGTAAACAGATGTCACACACACACACACACACACACACACACACACACACACAGTGTGACTCAGCAGAAACATTACTGACACTGAGTGGACTGGATGCTGCTGTACTCCACTGATACAGTGTTTGTGTCCATCCCATAATAAGCAGCAGAGATCATGAACAGCTTCTCTCCACTGGGTTAGATCAGAAGAACTCTCCTGAAGTGTCCTCAGTGAGTTGGTCCATGAGAAGTGTGCTGCAGGAACCTGTTGACCACAGAGCGTCTGCAGCACACAGCTGGTAGAGGAACATGACGGCTGGTTTCTCAAAGTAGGGAGCAGGACTGTAAACGGGCCGCAGGCTGCTTCTGCTGGGTCCTCTTCTAGAGGAGGAGCAGCATGTTTTAATAGAGCTGCTGACAGGACCACATGTACATGTCTCATCCAGACCACAGGGTTCACTCCACAGTGTGTCCATCCCATAATACTCTCTATATGTAGAGACAGAACTACAGATGAGTGAACTTTACTACCACAACGTGTTTATGTCTTAATAAACATATTCAGTGCTGAAACAAGTTATGAATTTGTTCAGATAGTTAAACACATTAATTAGCTTCATTTATGATAATCAGATAATAATTAAAGTCTTTAATTAAAGAAATGAGTCAAACATGTTGTAGTTCAGGTTTCTCAGTGTGAGACTTTGTTCCTTTTCTCTGATTTATGTCGTTATGAATGAAATACTGTTCAGTGTTGTTCAGACTGAAGAAGCAGTTTAAAGAGTTCATCAGACTCTCTGAACTTAACGGGCGTGTTCACACTTTACTCACATTTTACAGTGTAAACTATTTAAGGATTCATTAAAAATAGTCATTACATAATCAGCAAAGACGAGAATAATTAGTTTGAGCCCTAAATATGGAGTTTAATACAGAGTAGAGTCATTTAACTTCACTGTGTGTGTTTATGCCATAATAAACACACATAGTGTTAGAATAAGGAATCTATTAGTTGTTTAACAGTAAGTTAATTGACTTAAATGTTGATAATCAGACGATCACTCAAGTCTTTCATCAAGAAAACATGTCAAACATTTTCTAGTTCCAGTTTCTCAAATATGAGAAAGTTCTGCTTTTCTCTGATTAATATCATTTCATATTAAATATTGTTCAGTGTTGTTCAGACTAAAGAAGCAATCTGAAGATTTCACCTCATCCTCTCACAACGTGACGGACATTTTCACAAGTTTATGACATTTTAAAATATTTAATAATAAACATATGTGTTAAATAATAAATGAAGACACGCCCCCTTCATCAGTGGAGACCAGCTGTTGGTCTCAGTGGAGGCTCTGTGTCTCTGTGTGGAAAGAGGACATGAACAGAGTCAGGATGTCCCTCTGTCTCCAGCAGTCTCTGCCTCCCTGTCTCTCTCTGAGACGTCCACACTGTCCAGCTGATGATTGGCTGTAAGTGGCTTCATCCAGCCAATGACAGCAGGAGGTGTAGACCCTCTGCTGTGGAGTCTGTGGATCAGTGAGTCTCTGTGGTGAAGATGTGACATCACCTGATGAGAGACGACTGTGATCTCACTCTGGTTTATCTCTCTCTCTCTCTCTCTCTCTCTCTCTCTCTCTCTCTCTCTCTCTCAGGTGTCCACATTCTCCAGAGGATGTTCGGCTGTGAATGGGATGATGAGACCAATGAGGTCAAAGGTTTTCATCAGCATGGTTATAATGGAGAAGACTTCATATCATTTGACCTGGAGACAGAGACATGGATCGCTCCAAAACAACAGGCTGTCATCACCAAACACAAGTGGGAAAATAACAGAGCTCTGATAGCACAGTACAAGAACGACCTGACTCAGCTTTGTCCTGATTGGGGGAAGAAGTATTTGAACTACGGGAGGAGCTCTCTGATGAGAACAGGTAGAATCACATGACCTGATGTAGTTTCATAAAGCTTCTGTTGTTTCTGACCAACAGTCACATTACAACACATGTCAGCCACACACAGAGACCTGCTGTGTCTCACACGTGTCTCCTCCCTCACCTCTCTTCCTCCCTCTGCCTCCTTCTCTCCTTCACCACACTTCCTCCCTCACTTCCTCCCTCACACTTATCACCCCTCTGTCCCTCCGTTCTCTCTCTCTCTTTGTCTCTGAACTGTTTCTGTCTGTCTCAGTTTCTCTCTCTGTCTCTTTGCTCTGTCTTTCTCACACTCACTGTCCTCCTCCCTTTCTCATCATCTCACCTCTTCATCTGTTTGTCTCTCCCTTCTTTCATCAATTCAACCTCAATGACATTTATTTGCATTGCATACATTCATATATATATATATAGTGTGTGTGTTACCAAGGCATTTAACATACATTCCATCAAACATGAATGATGATATGAATACACAGTAAATAATGACACTAAAGAACCTCTAACCTGTCTCTCTCGTCCCTCTCCAGAGCGTCCCTCAGTGTCTCTCCTCCAGAAGACTTCCTCCTCTCCAGTCAGCTGCCACGCTACAGGTTTCTACCCTGACAGAGCCGCACTGTTCTGGAGGAAAGATGGAGAGGAGCTCCATGAGGACGTGGACCTCGGAGAGATCCTCCCCAACCACGATGGATCCTTCCAGATGAGCGCTGACCTGGAACTGTCATCAGTCCCAGCTGAAGACTGGAGGAGGTACGAGTGTGTGTTCCAGCTGTCTGGTGTGGAGGACGACATCGTCACCAGACTGGACGGAAAGGTGATCAGGACCAACGAAGGTGAGGCTGAGATCAGGTGTGATGAAGGAGGGAAGCACACCTTTAGTTTACTGGAACACTTTGTGTGTTTTTATGAGGACGGGAAGTTTAGTTTCCTTAAAGTCTTTAGTTGTCAGTTTCTTTCATCTAGTTTTTATTTCTAGTCTATAATTTTAAAGCTTAGATCAGAATTAAAACAACGCAAGAGCCTCTGGACCAGAATTATGAACTCTGTTTACTGAGCTGTGATTAATATAGAAATGCATCAATCTCTGGTTTCTTTCTGTTCTTTAAATAAGTTCTTTTTTACCACCTTTGAAAATACATTTTAGTTTTTAAATCGTAACAAATACAAAGAGTTTAAACTCTTTAATGTGTAACCACAGGTCAGAGGTTGTAGAAGCTGTACTGACTGAACTACTGGTCACTTTTAGAAGATGAATAGACAGAATTATGAAACACCTGGAGGAACGTATGTATCTATCAGTACATCAGTCACAATAAAGTTTATTCAAAGTGTGCTGACAGTCAGAAAGGAGTTTGAATATGTTTGTCAGAAGTTGTCGTTGTGTCACAAACCAACATATGAGACAGAAAGCAACACAAACATACAGCTGAACAGAGACGACACAGCTCGACGAGATCAACAAGCAGAGATACAGTCATCGTGTACAGACCAGAGACAGAATGGACAGACTGATGGTGTGTGTGTTCAGGACTGTGGTCTGCTTGATGAATGGATGTTCTCCTCTTCTAACCTGCTTCATCTGTTCAGGTTGTGACTATTTTATTGTTGTTTTCTGCTCAACAGAGAAGCCCGCTTACATGACCTTCATCATCATCGCTGCAGTGGCTCTTGCTCTCCTCATCGCTGTGGGTGGATTCATGTTTTACAGAAACAGGAACGGTGAGAGACCCGAACACAGACGTTAGTATTTCACTAGTATTTCATGAGCATTTGGATTTTAGGCATTTTATTCAGAATGTGACAGAGAAGCAAACTTCAACAGTCAGCGGTAATGTCATGATGACATGACTAGAAGAGCCAAATTCATATTTTATATTTAACATTAATTTCTATTGATGTTATTTCATAACATTTGGTTTTATTCTTCATAATATATTATATCTGCAGTTTTATAGCAATCGACGAACACTTCAAGGTAGCTCGTTGTTTTCTACATATTCTTTTAGACTGTTGATGAAAGTAAATTGGACTTTTGGGAGAAGAAATAGATAAAAAACTGTATTTTTGTAATTAGAATAATGTCAGTTTTTTCATGCATATTTTTTTTACAAGGGACAGATGATGAATCAAAGCTTGTTCATCTCCTGGAGGAGTCAGAGTGAGCGGTGTGCTTAGGATCACTAAGTTACAGGTTTACTCTGTGGAGCTGCTTTTGCCTCCAGTGATGATAGCGTGATGATGTCAGAGAGAAGTGAAGGAAGAGAAGAGACGTATTCATCAGTGGGAGGGGCTAGAAGAGGGGATCCTCTCCACTGGGAGGAAGCTGTTACAACACATTCTGACATTTTGGCTCTCGAGAACTAAAATGTTGTCTTTGCTTTTTATTTCAGCTCAATGCCCTCCGACCTCTGAGAACAGCTCTGAGCTCTCTGTGAAACTGAACCCTGAGCCTGAACGCTGAAGTCAGCTTCCTGCACACAGTGAGTTGCTTCATACGGGACATGAACTGTTCACAGCTGTTGTCAAACAAAGCTGCCCTAAACTATGAGCAGAAGAACCTCCTGTGATTGGTTCTCAATCCGCTGTAGAAGCTCTGGGACACGTTGTAGCTGTAAAGAACATCTTTGACTTCTTCCACCACAAAGGTGAAGCTGCTTCATTTGATGTGAAGTGAGATTATGAAGAGAAAGACACAGATGAGTTCAGAAAGCTTCACATCAGCAGCTCAGATCACGTCTCAAATATGAACCTTTACAAACACAGAGACACCAATTTATCAGATGAAAATAAGCACTTATGACTTCATAAGCATGATGGTTAAATATTACTAAAGGTAATACTTCTATGACTGAGTCATGAATATCTGATGTCTCAATGATTCTGTGAACATGTGTCTTTGTTTTGATAGAAACATTTGTGGTAAATGATTTAGTTTTCTCTTTGATGTCTTTGTTTTCTTTGTGTCTCTTCAGGTTTATGGATAAATATTTCACTGGATCAAGAAGTGGTGCCACCACACTCTCCTCCATGAACTGTGAACTCATCACTGATTCATCCTTCACATCATGAAGTGATTGAATCGAGCTGTAGATGCTCATCGATTGGAACACAAAGAAAACACATTTTAAAACTGTGAGCAAACATCAGTGGTGACGTTAAATGATTTGGATCGTTTAGTTTCAATTTAACAAAATGTAATTTCCTCTGATGAGATGTTCTTAAATCAAATGACGAAGATTATTGTTGGAGATCTTCAGAACAATGAAAGCATCACAGCACTCTCCACACACAAAGATGTGTGTTCATCTAAAACAAATCCTCCATATTTACACTTTAACACTTCTGCTGTTGGGGTTTCTGGTTAAATCAATATTGGTAACACAAATGTAAGTTCACACACACACACACACACACACACACACACACACACACACACTGGTAGGGTCTGGTGATATGGAGACATAAACCTTGAGGTCAGAGATCTTTGTCAGCCAGTAGAGTTTCTTCTCTCTTCATACTGAGGAAGTCATTCTCTGCTTCTCTGCTCGGGTTCCATCACTGGAGGAAACGCTGCAAATCAATCAGCAGCATCCAGAAACACGCTCCGGGAACTGGAATAATGTGTGTCTCTGCGTTTGTTCATAAATAATCAAGAGGATGTTTATTATTAAATCACATGGTTTGATCTGATTTGAATAATGATTTTATTTAAATGAAGGCTTCTAGTTTCTAAAGGGCAGTGAGATGTTTGAAGCTTCTCAGCTGATAGAAATCTTCTTCAATATATTTCCTGATAGTGTTTTGGGACGAGGAAGGGTGTTGGCTTTAGAGTGAATGTTGATGAAGTGGCTCTATTTCATTCCTTTTCTACTTTGCTTTTGCTTTTCAATAAAGTGCCCAAAACTCCAAATGTGTGTGTCTCTCTGTGACTCAGCAGATATGCTTCTGCTTATTGCCACCACATGTGTTTTGTGACTAAACCTTTTGAAAGCAGAAGCGCACACAGGTATGATACTAATAAAGTTCATCATCTAGCATGCACATAACGTGATTTATGATGCTGAAATAACCACGTTGTGTTTTTGTAGACATTGAGCAGGAATGTGTAATATCACTTTTATTCTTGTTTTCTGTTCAGTAAGACTTAAATGTCTCTTTTTAAGATCCACACATATAATAACTGTTTTTATGTAGCAGCCCTATGAATATTATATTCACTGTTCTCATAGAGCTCTAATGAACGTGACCCCACCTGTAGATGTTAGATCATGAAGAGGGAAAGGTAGGGGAACCAAACCCAGGAGGAGATATCAGTGTATTCACAGAAACACAGCTATAATAACTAAAAATAATGAATGAAACATAAATCTGTAAAACTGTATCTGAGCAAAGAAAATTATAAAAAATAAAATATACAAATAAAAGCAAAGTACTGCAAAGGTCAAGACACATGAATAAAGAACAGAAAAATGTACAAACAAAATACTATAAAATATAAATATGTGGTTAAAACATGAAAGAGCCGTACAGTGTTAAATGTGTGACTTAAACATAATAATATATAATATATAAAATTATAAAAAGAAAAAACATAATCATGAAAATAATAGCAGTAGTTACACATATTACTAACTTTAGGTTTTGTTTGTTTAATTTAAGTGTTGTTTGTCCTGTAATGCCTGCATTTGTCCGTAAGGGGGCGATGTTTAGAAACACCTCGCTCCGTGTTTCTCATCGTCTTTTCCGGTTCTAACGGAACGAGGTGCCTTCCTTTCCCCCTGTGCCGTCAGCGGACTACAACGTGTCCGACAAGATGGCACTTTACAATTTTAAGAAGATTATGGTGGTTCCCACCGCAAAGGTACGTTGTTGTTCTTCGTCTCTACGGTGTTAAACGGGCTTTGTTTGTTGAGCTTTAGAGAGACGGCGGAAGATGTTTAAAAAACAAACATGGTGGAGGAAAACACGTGCTGAGCTGGTGTAAAGAGACACCTACTTTATGGCTTACGGTATCACGAGACGAAGTATTGAGTGTGACTAGTATGAGGCGATAAATGTGTTTTATTGTATTGTAATGACACAAGTTCACTTCAGCCGAGATGTGTCCCTCACCGGACTCCGTTCAAAAACCGGGACGTTTAAGACGAGGAGACGCTCCAATGCGACGTTAATGGCAGCACGTATTAACCATTGTTTCTCACCTGTTTCCTAAACACATCGCATCATTTGTTTTAATTGTGTGCCGAATTGATCAGAAGACATGTATGGATTGTGGACATAATACAAAAAGTTGTTACAAAGTGTCTGCTTTTACCTACAAGTGATTATATATTAAACTGATGGTTTGTTAATGAAGTCTGGCAGGACTCTCTGGGGAAAAGGCCTAAATTAGATTTTAGAGGACATAAATACATGTTTTTATGGATAAATGTTAAGTAGCTGTTCCAGTGCGTGTTACAGTATTTATTGATATGAAATACAATAACAGGAGAGACAGTTGTACAATGATTTAAATACTTTATTTAGTAATATTACTCGTGACAAAAAGAGGTTCATGTTTAGACAGTAAATAAGGATAAGGATGTTCATTGTCATTGTAAAAAACATACAACGAAATTAAGTTGGCGACTCATCAGTCAGTACAGCAGCAACAGTTAAAAAGTGTATAAAAACATTAAGACAAGACGATTTAAAGCAAGACATTAAACAAATATATACAAGATCAAACAGGCATCAATGGCTTCAAAGTGAAAAAGGTGCTTTGTTAAAGTGTCGTGTTATGTGTATAAATAAATGCCAAAGACGTAACAGATGAGACAAATAGTTTAAAGTAACGCAAACTTCTTATCAGGGGAAAAATATCGTACGCTTTCTAATAACTAAATGTTTATGAATGTCTTGTTTTTGTGTTTCCTGATGAAGTTATTACTGTAAAATAAGTCACGTGTCACTGTTCCTCTCTCTGCAGGACTTCATCGACATCACTTTATCCAAAACACAAAGGAAGACGCCCACCGTGGTGCACAAGCACTACCAGATCCACCGCATCCGACACTTCTACATGCGGAAGGTGAAGTTCACCCAGCAGAGCTACCACGACCGCCTCACGCAGATCCTCACCGACTTCCCCAAGCTCGACGTGAGTCCACGAGACGCTCCGGAAAGTCTCTCGTCGTTTACACGTTTACGATCAGTTTTGTGGGATTTGATGACGTTTTGTTTTTCCTTCAGGACATTCATCCGTTCTACGCCGATCTGATGAACGTGTTGTACGACAAAGACCATTACAAGCTGGCTTTGGGACAAATAAACATCGCCAAGAATCTGATCGATAAGTAAGTTAAAATATATATATATATATATATATATTACATACATACATACAATCAGGTCTGCATGGCATACATAAAACATCTAGTTTAAACATAACCCATACAACTGATCTAACACACGCTTGTAACGTATTTATTTTTTCACCTCCAGTGTTGCCAAAGACTACGTGCGTCTGATGAAGTACGGAGATTCTCTGTACCGCTGTAAACAGCTGAAGAGAGCCGCTCTGGGTCGCATGTGCACCATCCTGAAGAGACAGAAGTCCAGCCTGGAGTATCTGGAACAAGGTAACGGAGATTCAAGAGTTAACTGGTCCTGAACCAGTCTCAGTGTAGTCCTGATCCTCTATATGGACCAGTCTCAGTGTAGTCCTGATCCTCTATCAGACCTCCATCAGTAAAGAGACCATCAGAGAGAAGATGGTCTGTTTCTATAGAGTTATTCTTAAAGCTCGTCATCGGAGCCACCGGGTCGGATTCTGGTGAAACCAGATGAACTCATGCAGGTTCACCAGAACCTCCTTCAGCTCAGACTCCAGCAGAGACCGGTCCACCGTGGACAGACCCAGATCCTCCAGCAGAGACCGGTCCACCGTGGACAGACCCAGATCCTCCAGCAGAGACCGGTCCACCGTGGACGGACCCAGATCCAGCTTCATCTGCAACCTTGGACCTGCAGTCGGAGCTCGCACCACGCTGCTGGAGACCCAGGACGTATTGCTGGACCCGCTGGAGGGAAGGGAGGCACGGGAGAACCAGAACCAGGACTGAGAGGGGCAGACTGTCAGACCTGCTGCAGTAAAATGAGAGGTTTTCTAGAGGGACTCAGGTGCTCAGAGACACGACCACTTTAGTCCACAGGAACCAACAGAAACAACACTAAATGAAAGCTCCTCGTAGTAACTTTAATCTCCGTTTTCAGGTTCCTTTTTTGTGCTTTTCTTGTCACCTGAGAGGTTTTCGTTCTCCTGGTTTTATTACTGTTATCTTTCTTATTAACATGTTAAAATGATTAATCTCCCCGTCGTCCTCTTTCAACAGTGCGTCAGCATCTGTCCCGTCTGCCGAGCATCGACCCGAACACGAGGACTCTGCTTCTGTGCGGTTACCCCAACGTCGGCAAGTCCAGTTTCATCAACAAGGTGAACTGCTCTCTAATAATAATAATAATAATAATAATAATAAGTATAACAGCTGTGCATGGCACAGCTCAAAACTAATCAACAAGCTGACGTTAACGTGTTGTGAACGTTGTTCGTTGTCAGGTGACCAGAGCAGACGTTGATGTCCAGCCGTACGCGTTCACCACCAAGTCTCTGTTTGTGGGTCACATGGACTACAGATACCTCCGCTGGCAGGTGAGACCGGTTACACGTCACGCATTCGTTTGGTCCTTCACAGACACGTTCGCCTGCTTCTTATGTGTTCTAGGTCAAAGGTCTTAAAAGTAGTTATAATCCTTTAATTCCATTATTCATTCAAAACTTTCATTTAAGGCTCTAAAGTCATTGAGGTTTCTTTCATTTGCAATGACGTAATTACAGAGTTGAACAAATTCAAAACAGAAGAGGACCAAACCTGAAACATGCTTCCTGTGAACTCCTTGTTGTTGTTGTTGTTGTTGTTTGTTGTAGGTGGTGGACACCCCCGGGATCCTGGACCACCCTCTGGAGGACAGGAACACCATCGAGATGCAGGCCATCACGGCTCTGGCTCACCTGCGAGCGGCGGTTCTTTACGTCATGGACGTGTCGGAGCAGTGCGGCCACAACCTGCAGCAGCAGCTGGAGCTCTTCAACAGCATCCGCCCGCTGTTCGCCAACAAGGTCAGAAAACTGTCACTCACCACGTGATGATGCCATTTTGAAAACGTTGCTCTCTGATATTGAGGAGCTCGAACAGGAACAGGATATATTTCCCTGAGTTCTTCCGAATGATCAACACCCAACCCCTCGCTCTAACCATATCAAACCACGGGAAATCATTTACTGAGCAGGTCTGAGCGTCTCAATGTGATGGTTAATGGAAGTAACACTCGTGTGTCTCTCTCTCCTGCAGCCGCTCATCATCGTGGCCAACAAATGTGACGTGAAGAAGATCAGCGATCTGTCTGAGGAGGACCAGGTGAGTGAAGACGCACTTCCATCAAAGGCTTAGACTAGAAATACTGTCTGTGTTTATTGATGAGCTCGCTGGTCATTAAGCTTCAGAAATTAGCTGTTTATTTGCATTAAAGTGTTAAAGTTTCGTCCTTTTTTGCCGTCAGAAAATCTTTGCCGATTTCACCACTGAGGAGATCCTTGTGGTGGAGACCAGCACCCTGACTGAGGAGGGAGTCATGCAAGTTAAAACCGAGGTGAGACCCCGGAGGCGTGTCGAGGAGACAAAAGTATATTGTGTTGTGTATTTTTTTAGCTGTGACTCACGGTTACTTTGGTGTTTTTTGTCAGGCCTGCGACCGGCTCCTCGCCCATCGCGTCGACACCAAGATGAAGGGCAAGAAGGTCCACGATGTTCTCAACCGGCTCCACCTGGCCATGCCCTCCAAGAGAGACGAGAAGGTACAAAGAGTCGAGAACTCGGAAGTCAGTGAATGAAGTCCTCTCGTGTTAGCTCAGGGCTCGACATCAACGCTTGAGTTGCAGCGAGTAGGGTGGAATACTTTATGCAGTTTGTACGATAGCAAGTGAAAAATAGACGTGGTCGTTATTAGGGACCAATATTCAGTAAATATTCATGCTTTTTAGTGGCCGATCCCTGATAACGCTACATTGTGAAATATTGCTACAGTTGAAATTAGCAGGAGAGCCAGTTAACGTTAGCTGTTAGCTGTTAGCAGCCGTTTGGCAGCACAGTCCTGCTAGGCTAACGGAGCTAACAGCATAGCAACATTTGGACTATTAATGAATATTTAAATGAAAATACAATAATTTATTTCCTAATCATTTAAATTGTGTGTTTTTATCCAAATAATCATTATAGATGACGATAACAAAGTCAAATGTTGATTCTATTTATTCATTAGTAGGCCTACTTTTTTTCAGGTTTGGCAAGTAAAACAAAGCTCACTGTCAGTCCCTGTACTGATTTTAAATATTATTATTATTATTATTGTGTAATTTCCAGCCGAGGCCTCCGTTCATCCCAGAAGGAGCGTTGATCCGTAAGAAGGCGATGGAGGTGGACGAACCCAAACGCAAACTGGTACGTCCGGCGTTACCGTCGCTCTCTGACTTCATTCAAAGTGAGATGTGACCTCACGGCTCTGTGTGTGAAATAAAACATTTTTATCATGTCTCACAGGAGAGAGACCTGGAGGTGGAGCTCGGCGATGACTACATCCTGGACCTTCAGAGTAAGAGTCCTTCATTTAACTTATTACACTGTGAATTCTTAGAAAGTAGACGTTTACATCTGCAGCGCTGATACTGTTTTGTTATTTATAAATAGAATACTGGGATCTGATGAACGAAGAGGAGAAGAACGATAAGATCCCTGAGGTGTGGCAGGGCCACAACATCGCCGACTACATCGATCCCGAAATCATGAAGGTGAGTTTAAAAACTAAAGACGGGTTTCTACAGTGACACAATGTTCTTTGTCCTGATGCAGGTCCTCTTAAACCTTTGAAATAAAACAGCTGGAACCAGAGAACTAGTTCCTGGTTCATTAAGAACGTTATCGGTCACACAGCAGTTAAAGAAGAACAAAGTAGAGAAATGTAAAGTGTTTTTATCTTCTAATCATCTCGACTTCCTGTCCTAACAGAAACTGGAGCTGCTGGAGAAGGAGGAGGAGCTGAAGGAGCGAGCCGGGGAGTACGACTCCGAAGAGGAGAGCGAGGACGAGGAGATGCAGGAGATCCGCGTTCTGGCCAAGCAGATCCGCGAGAAGAAGTTCCTCAAGATCGTGCAGTCCAAAGATAAGGACATCCACGGGCCCCGCATGCCCAGGACCGCCACCAAGGTGAGGACGTCATGTGACCACAGAGACGCGGTCAACGAGTCTCTGAGTTTGTCCACGAGAAGGTTTCATCTCATCAAAACAAAGGAAGACAAGAGAGAATATTTAACGTCGTATATGAGGAACATAGCTGAGACTTGAGTCGCATAAAGAGACAAACCCTCAAATTCCTGAACAACGAGAAATAATCAATGGCATTGAGACTCAATGCTTCAAGTATCCCACTCTTACCAGATCGAGTAGCTGTCTCCGTTTGCATTCACCCTCTAACCTCGACGGTGACGGTGCTTCTCTTCTATGAAATGACTCTTTTGTTAATTGTGTTTGTGACGCAGGTTGAAAGAAAGAAGCTGGAGGAGGAGATGGGCGGCCTCGGTCTGGACATGGATAACAAGGACGATGTAAGTTCCTCTATAGATCAGAACCTACAGGACACTTTGACTCCATACTACGATATGAGTGAACTAACGGGGTTCCGACGAGTCGTCCAAATTTCCAGTCATTTAAAAACTCATGGAAAATGATTTCAACATTCTCGAACGAAAACACAAAAGAATTGAGTCCGTGAAAGTCCTGAAGTGGTCCTTGTGAACGCCGGCTACTGAAATGGTTTTCCTCACACTGAACCTCTTCTTCCTCTTCCTCTTGCAGAGCCACTACGCTGAACAGGCCCGGCGGTCCCGAAGCATCACCAAGAAACGAAAGCGTGAGGTTTCGGTGGTTCCGACCTCCAAAACCCGCAGCCAGAGCGCCTCCCGTCCTCCACGAGACCAGTCCGGCGTGAGAGATGCAACGGTACGAGACGTCTTCGCGGAGCTTTCGTTCACTCAATATGCTGCAGTTTAGTGTTCTAGTTCAGCTCACACATTGGTTGATACTTAAACAAGGCTTGATTGTAGATAGACGGAGGATTACGTTTCTATGAGGAAGATTGCGCGTCAATTCATTATTACCTGTGAAATATCAGTTTTTTGGTTTATTTCCTCTTTCATTTTGATCCTAAATATTATCGTCCACTGATAAATATGTCCTGAGGATGCAAGACATGACTCCACCTCAAACACTATTATGCTAAAAAGGTGTATTTTATTTGTTTAGCATGTTAAAAAATAAAACTTTTTAATGTGCAATATATGCAAATAGAGACAAAATAGAGTGTTGAACTCAAGTCTGTGTCGTCTTTGTTTGTTCCTCAGATGGCGAAGAAGGCGAAGAAGATGATGAAGCACTCCCAGAAGGACATGAACCGCCAAGGAAAGAAGGGCGAGGCGGACCGACACGTGTTCGACCTCAAACCCAAACATCTCTTTTCCGGGAAGAGGACGTCTGGCACCCACGATTACAGATAAAACCCGTTATTTCTGGACTGTCGAGACCTGGACTCTCTTTTTGGAAAAGAGAGGCTTAGTGTCAAAGTCTTCATTTTCCACAGCAGTGAAAAAAGTTATTGGTTATTTTTGAGACATGGAAGCGTCATCCTTGAGGATGGTGGCGCCATTAAAATAATAAAAATAACTGTAAAGCTGCTGGGGAAATGCACCCAACCCATTTAAATGATTACTAATTATAATAACTATCTTTTTATTTGTCAGAAACCGGGTGTGTGATGGTCAATATCTAATTGTGTTACTGCCATAATCAAAAACATGTCCAACATTATTCAGTTGTTAAACTGATGTTTTATCATATTTCACGTGTTTTTTTTCTTGGCGTTATCAGTTCAGTGGACTCTAATGCCTTCCAGCTTGTATGTGGCTCAGTCAATGAGTTTACTTTGGATGAAGTGATGATGATGATGATGATGCTTCCTTTGCGAGTCTCCCTTTTGAGAACTATTCATTAAAAAGGGGGCTTAATAAATATACACCTGAAATAAACTGCAGTCTGTTGGGTTGTTTTCTTTTTACAGAAATTCCTCTATATAGTATGCTTTTATCTTGAAAACCCAAAGTCTTAACTGGAATTTAAGTTTTTGTGTTTTAAATTTAATCTGTATGAGTTTTTATTATTCGCACAGAAATGGCGACCAGATTGAACTCTTTAGATATTAACAATTTAAACTTGTGTCAAATATACATGCGTGATAAAACACTTAACATGTTGTATACACTATTAACGTCAACTTTGATTCGGCATGTTATTTAGTTATCTATTAAGAAACCTCTACAATAACACAACACCAGAAACACCTATGAGCTCAAGGTGCAAGAGTTAATCTTAAAATGTAGATTATTTTTCCTAATTTGAAGCCTTTTTGTTACTTTTTAATATGCCGAATACACAACATTCCATTTATTTATTAAAAACTATTAAAGTTAATTGTTTCACGTGCAGGCGAGAATGGTCTGAGGCGATTCGACAGGCTTTTATTGTGAAAACCCCCGGGCCGGAATTGGCTTCGTTATCTTTCCTCTCACGTAGCGGAGCTCGTCAGCTGTCAAACTACGGATTACTGGAACAGAAAACCTGCGCATTAAAGAGCATGTTAGTAACGGCGACACATCCCATAATACCCCGGGACAATACTTCGTATTTATAGACTTTGTGGTGAGTTTGGATTCCATCTTTTTGAAGAGGGTTGTCTCTACCCGTTAGCCTGTTAGCACCGCCAGCTATAATGTGGATGATAACGGTAGCTTCGCTTTAGCTTGATGCTATGTGGCGCATGCGCAGTAACAAGGCTAATGTCTAGACTTGTGTTAAATCTTTATTTTAGTATTTATTCTGCAAACATACAGCAACAGTATGAAGCGTAAACGTTTTTTTTATTTGTATTTCCTTTAAATATTAAGAGCAGCAACCAGCCGAGGTGTCTGACAGTAAACACGGTTTATTTATTCAGCAGAAAGAGACAGAAACAGCAGCAGTTAATGTCTTTTATTGGCTGGTTATTGAAGAAAAACAAACATATTTTTGATCATACATATTCATGACTCCCTCATCCTGATGCACAGATGAGTGGAGCCCTGTAGTGTCACTGTAGGTTTGACTTCAACACGTATTGTGATGCCTAAATGTAAAGTAATGGATAAAGACAACTAATAAATTATTAATAATTCTCATCTGTCGTTTTTACAGTGTGGGTCATGAGAAACAAGTTACCTACATTTGGTGAAGTGATTGTTGCCTCATAGCTGAACATCTTTCTCCAGCAGAATATATGAATAAAAAGGTTGTGTTGTTGTTTCGCACACATCCTCAGTTTGTGTTCCAGTAATCCCTCATGTTCCGCCTTAAGGTTCCCACTGTGGGGAGCGCTGAGCGTGGACGCTCGTTCACTCCGTCGTCTCACACATTCACACGCGAGGAAGCTGCCAAGAGCAACACAGCCGTCTTTGTGTCCCTCCGCTGAGTGTTGTAGTCGTGGAGTGAGGGACTCTGATTGTCTCCACGACGGTTTGTTCTCTTGACGCTCTTCGCTCACGTTCTCTGATGTGACTTTTGTTCCTTTTTTTGTTGTTGTTTTGTTAAAGACCGGTTACATCGGGTTCAGACGGAGGGATGCCGGTGGAGAGCGGGAGCAGCGCCGCCGCCCGTCAGGCCAAGCAGAAGAGGAAGTCCCACAGTCTGTCCATCCGCCGGACCAACAGCACCGAGCAGGAGCGCTCGGGCCTGCAGAGAGACATGCTGGACGGACAGGTGACGAAGACGCACACACACGGAGAAAGTGTTTAAACAGTCTAGAATCACCAGCGTGAGCTTCCAGCTGCTCCTCCTCTGGAGGTGTCAAACTACACCCTGTCTGTCACCATTACCGTCAGCACCCGCATGCACTCCTGTTGTAAGCCTAAGCCTATTAGGTCGTGATGCATCCACTTACAGGTTTCTATATTCTTGCCTGCTTAAGCGTTATTTTAACTCGGCGGTTAAAGCAGATGAGTCAGAGCGTGTCTCAGGTGGATCGGGTTAGATCGGTGGTGCTCGGTTTCAGGCCGGCCAGCTTATAAGGAGGTGAATAACTCCTGGGATGCTGGGTAACTACAGTGACCTAGAATTAATTATCTGGGGGGAAATAGGGGAGTGAGAGCCACAGAATCAAGGCTCCGCTTTGATTTAATTTTGTGGAATAAAGAAAGTATCCATCACAGGTTTACTCTGTGACTTAAGACCGGAACACAACTGAGGTTCTCAACAGTGAACCTTCAGTTCCTCCAGAGCCTCAGAAGACGTGATACCTGTTTCAAAAGGCTCTGTATAGTTAAGGGAAGCTGACTTTCTGTGTGCGGACCATAATAACCGCTTCATCAAGTGGATTATGAAACGTATTAAATTAGGTGAATTACAGATTTTCCATTCATTTAAGAGTCGGCTTCACTTGGCCTGATAAAAATCAGCATTGAGATGTTCCTTTGAGTTATTCCTCGGTGTAACTGATCATGTGGACGTCACAGTTGTTACTGATGAGAGAAAAATAGAAAAAGAAACCCCACACAGGTGTAAACAATGCGATTAATGATGCTTCGGTTTACTTGGAACATAACGAAGCCTCGTTCATGTTATTTGTAGAACCTGAGCTTCTCCTCCTATGAAGACTGAAAAGTAAAAACCTAAAAACCTTCTGAAAGAGCAAAATATGAGGATTAAATGATTAACTCTGAGATTGCTACTATTTAATCATGAATATTCCTTTTGATGTTAAGAAGAAATTCCTTTTTTAGTTTCTTGACGACTTATAAAAACTCTCGACATCCTAAATTAAGAAAGTTCTTATTGCTAAACTGAGTGATTAAAGCCTGAATGATTGAATATTCACACAGTCCCAGTTAGTTATTCTGGGCTGTTGGTGCGGAGCGGCTTCTAACCCATCGTGATGAAGACTGTAATCTCTTCCTCATGACTTTGTTCTTTCACTCTGGTCCCTTCTGGTCTCAGTCCTCTGATAATCTGGAGTCCCTCAGCAGGATGGAGGTAAGTGTTCAGACAGCAGCAGTAGTGTCTCTGTGAATATATCTCATAGCGTGTAGTTTAGGTTAGTATTTAGAGGAGGTGTGGTGGTTCTGATTCCTCTGTTTTTAATCCATAGATCCCTTTATTCCCCTTTTTTAAATGTGATGAAACATTTCGGGTTCGATCAAACTAACAGAAGGTTTTCTTTTGCTAACGTGGAAGAATAGACTTGACTGTATTTATCTCTGGTGAACACAAGAGTTACAGTTTAAGAGTTTTGCTTTTCTGTGATTCTTTGTGGAGAAACTCTGTTTTACCGATCGATCGATTCAAACAATCGATAAGTCGACAGAATCACACGAGTGTTCGAGGTCAAGTCCGAACTGTTTGATGTAATTCCAAATGTCACATTTTTTTTACAGACTCCATGATTACATGGTGTATTCTGCCAAGTGCGTTATCGATTTGTGTGTAAAAAAAACGTTTTGTTTTTCGGTGGAAAAGTTGGTGTTTTGATAAAACGAAAAATGCGACAAAGTGCATGAATCATGTGATTTAAATGCCTTCAAATGGAACCCGTGAGCTCGCGGTCAGACGAGGGAAGTTGTGTACGTGATATGTTTGGCGGTTCAACGGCTTCTCGGCATCGGCAACACTCCCGATGTCTAGAGGCCACCGAGGCTAGCGACGAAGCCGGCTAGCATTATGTAACAAAAAGCAGGAAATCCAAAAGATGTAATGACATATTTTAACATTACGAAGAAAAACTCAATATGACTAAAATCACAATGTCTTAACGTCACGTCCACCAAAAAATAACTTCCAATGTCGTCGGCCACTTCTAAAAAACGTCAAACACAACTCGTGAACTCGTTACTCGAACGTACGAAGTCGTTAACACGACACCAATTTAAGGCAGTACGGCAAAAAACTAAACACGACCACATGTTGCTATATTGTTGTCGTCGTGGTCTACAAAGAATACTTTTTAATATTATTCTAGTAATGTCTGTAGCTGTAAAACGCAGCTTTCTCTTCATATTCTGTTACAAACTTTAAAAAGAATGATGCTTGTGTGAGGAAGTTATGTAACATCTGTTTTAAATATCCCGTATTTAAACCAGATGTTACCGGTATTCTCTTTGGGCCTCACTGATGTTCCCGTCCTGCTCCGGTCCTCTAACATGACACCTGGTCTACCTGTCTCCGTGTGAAGGCACCGTGAGGGCCGTCATACGTCTCATCTCAGATTGTTCGTTTCAGTCTGACTCCCTCTCGCATGCTGAAATGTACATCCTGTTCCTCTCCTTCACGCTCGTTCTCCGTGTTCACTGAGGCACAAACTCTCTCCCGTCGGCCTGTGAATGCTGACGGCACACTTGACCGGTTTCTTTAGAAACAGAGAGCAGCGACTGTGAGAGTGCACTGCTCTCAGGTACAAAGACGCCGTGAGCGGCTCCTTCCAGGATTGGACAAAGACGAGGAGACGTGTCCCACTTCTGGACCGCAGAAACGTATCAACTCACGACTGTAATAACACGCTCATAAATAGGTCATAACTCCTGCTTTAAAGATTTGGTGTTTATTTACCAGTGGTTGTTTTGAATGGGTTTAAATGGAGGAACAAATCCATGTAATAATCATTAATATGAAAATCCACATGGAAATCAATTTTTATATGTATGTATGTATGTATATGTGTGTAGCCGACTGGACAAAGTTTAAGGCCTGTGTGTTAAAAACAAACATTTTATTGATTCTCTCCCGTTTGAGCTTCAAACTCGTATTTCTTTCCTGAAGGTTCTTTATTGCGTGAATGCTTTCATGTTCTCGTGTATCTTATTTGACTGCGTCATAAAAAGGACGTTGGGTTCTTTATTGTGACGGTGGTGATTTGTGTTTATTCAGAGATTAAACTCCTGATGTCGAGATAACAGAACAGTCTGATGACCTGCAATAAGAACTCACTATCTTTTATTTTCTCTGACCTCTAAGCAGACACGAGAGCCAAACGATTCACATCAAAACTGTTTCTCTACATGCTTTGTCTGTTTTTATGCCTTTTTGTCAGTCTGAACCTACTTCACATTAATACATCTTTACTCATACACAGAGTGCTGAAGCAGTTAGTTGATTTATCGATTAGCGGGTCGTCAGAAAATGATTTGGCAACGGTTTTTAATAATCCTTCAAGATAAAAAAGCCAAACATTCATTGGTTAAAACCTCTCAAATGTCAGGATTTGCCTGTTTTCTATATCGTCAATGTATCTAAATTTGAATATATTTGGGTTTTGGATGGATTGTCAAACAAAACAAAGAATTTGAAGACGCCACCTTGGGCACTTTGAGAATTCTCAGACATTTTATAGTCAAAGCAATTCATAAAGAAACTAATTGGCGGTCTAATCGATGATACAAATAGTGATTAGTTGCAGCTCTGTTCCTCCTTCACACACTTAATAAAGCTTCCCTCCTTCTCTTGTCTCCTCAGTGAGGACGTCTTGTTTCATGTCCTCTTGTCTCCTCAGTGAGGACGTCTTGTTTCATGTCCTCCTCTTGTCTCCTTGCAGGACTCCAAGCTGCCTCTGTCTCTGAGGAGCAACCTGCTGGACCTGTTCAGTCAGATCGAGAGGGAGTTTGAGAACCTCTACATAGAAAACCTGGAACGTAAGTCAGAGAATATGTCGCTTCTTTTTTTAACCGTGGTCTGTAAAAACAACAACAGATTGTGCTGAGGAGAGGAACAAACTCCCACTGAGCAACTTCTCCTCAGCAGTTGTAGTGCAGTTGGTCTTATTGCTGTCGGTGTTTTTAACACGTGACCCGTTTGACTGTCAGTCCGCAGAGATATCGAGACGCTGAACGACCGTCTGGCTGCAGAAGGGCAGACTTTGGAAGGAGCAGATTTAGCCAAAGGAGCGCTGAAAACAAAAGGTGAGACACGTTCCTCTCAGGTTTATGTTCATTTATAAGTGTTTTAAAATGTCATGTGTGTACTGAAACGTCTACACGTAATTATAAACTGAACTTCTGTATCTCCACAGCGAGTCACAGCACGAGCCAGCTGTCACAAAAACTAAAGACGACCTACAAAGCTTCCACAAGCAAGGTAAAAACACAACACTGGTTCATTTTTAATTACTACCCAGCATAATGTGAATACTTGTATTATAAACGTGTGTAGCTGTCTATTGACTGGTACGGGGGAAGGTTTGATTGGTAAATTGTCTCCGAGTGTCACATGACTTCTGAATGTTAAAGAGAAGAACTGCTGTGTGTCTGTGTGTGTGTGTGTTTGTGTTGTGTTGTGTTGTGTTGTTTGTTTCTTCACCTCTTTGCTCGTAGCCGCGTTCAAACTCTTGCCACGCCAGAGTAGGTGGAACCCGCAACTTCAGCGTAACCAGTTGGGAGTTGTGGGGTGGAGACTCATGGGTAACTGGTTGCTTTCTCCCCCTCCCCTCCCCCCTCCTCCTCCCCCACCTCCTCCCTTTTATGTGCCAATATGCATGAACAGCCCAGCCAGGGGTTGGACCCTCCCTCCCCAAGAGACCTGGTCATTCAAATGTAGGAGTTTGAGCTTTTCTATCAGTTTCTGGTGTGAGATACAAAACACAACTCTATTATCTCACTAACAGGCTTTTTTTAAGTTGCGCCTCCTTGGTTTTTTCATTTAGCTTCACACGGAGACATCTTTAACACGTTGTTACTTGCGTTCATTAATAAAATGGAGCATTCGATGGCTGCTTGAGATCATTGCTGATGTGTGTGTGTGGTCTGCTGAAAAGCGCACGGCCATATCAGATTTAGCTTTAATTAGTTTTAAAGACACTAAGATTTAGGTAGTTGATACCTTTTTATATCTGTTAACAGAGATTTGATCAGATGTAGTTGCTTTAAAGTGGCAACAGACAACAACTGTGTAACTCCCCCTCTAGCATTTCCAATTGGTATAATCGTTGTCAGACAATATAGAATACAGTTTCTCTGGAGGTTTTTAGACACGCATAAAAGTTTACGTATTCTCAACTTATTTCAGCTTCAGACACAGAGTGGACGTAGTCATCGTGACATCACCCGTTGGTTTGTGGACGTAATGAAGCCTCGAGTTCAGTGATTTTACCGTCGCCATGTTGTTCTTTACCATATCTGGACTGAGGAGGAGTGACGTAGAGACGCCGTATACGTCTCTGGTAGAGACCTGTCAATCACAGTGTAGCCCCGCCCTAAAGCATCCCCTGCTTTATGGTCTGTTTGACTCTAAACGGACCATCATTTACTAAATGAACATCATGCTGTATTGAAGAAGACTTGAAACTAGAGATTGAGACCATAAACTCATGTTTACAATGTTTACTGAGGTAATAAATCAAGAGAGAAGTAGTCATTTTCTCATAGACTTCTATACAACCAGAGGAGTCGCCCCCTGATGGACACTAGAGAGAATGCACTCTGAGGTTGCCGCCTGTTGCGTCTCGTCTCTGTTCGGAGCCTAATATGAGCAAGTTTAGCTGAACTTCTGCCGATGCTAACTTTTGCAATTGTTTCCATAACTAAGGTTGCTTTTGCACAAATGCTGATTTAAAAATCCATCCCGTTGACTGACTTATTGATCGTTCATAATTGATTGTGGCTACAGCAGACTGCACACTGAAGCTAAGAGCTGTAGAGCATTAACCTGCTGGGTGCGTTAGATTCGTCGCTCAGCTAGTTTCCTAAAAGCTTTTTTTTTGCGATGCTTCGCGTTGTCTTAAACCTTCCGGTCGCTGTTGCTTCTTCTTCTTTGAATGTAGCACGAATGCATCAGTGTTACATTTGTCCTGGATTCAACATCATTCTCGTCTCTTTTCATTTTCACATCATCGCACTGCGTTTGCGTTATCTCACAAACTTTGAATACATTGAATATAAATAAAACAAGAGACTCTGCCGCGCTGCTTGCTAACAGCCCGCTAACCTGGTTCTCACCATGCTGATCAATGGTATCCGTCGTCATATCTTCAGGGTCCATTTATTTTGGCTATAATTTCCTGATTTAATATCTTGTTAACAGATAGAAATGTGAAGGATCTGCTCTGTTCTGTGTGTGTAGCCTGAGATTCATTCTTCAGATGATTGATGTTCTGATCGCTCTCCTGCTTCCTTTCAGTTGGAACTTATTTAGTGGTCTGTTTCCAAAGAGAACCGAGGGTCCAGTTTGTATCATCCCCATCTTTAACGTAAACACCTCCAACCTCGATACGACTGATATTAACAATCACTGATCTTATTGATTGTCTCACCGTAACTTCCCCTTCCAGATTTATCTTATTCTTTTGCGGTTTTTTGCATTGACAGTAATCCTGGTATGATGGATGCAGTATTCAGTACTGATACTTAACTGCATTTGTGTTGATACCAGATCTGGGTCATTGGTGGTGTTTGTTTTAAAGCACTTTGGTTTTAAAAAAAAACAAGCTTCAAACAAATGCTATTCAAGATTTCTTTGTTTTTGTTTTGTTTTGGTAAAACCTTGAACCCAGGACTGATATGAGTAACGCTGTTGACAACTGAAGCTTCTTAGCACTGGCATACTACAAGGACCCTGCTGACCCGCTTCCTCCTTCCTTTATCAGACCAAGGTTCCTACACAGCTCTGCAACAGTCTGGGAGATTAAAACGGGATCATTTCCAGATCTTAAAGGGGACATATCATTCTCAGAGTTTCTACTAGAACGTGTTTATATGCTTTAATCATAGCCGTATAACGTCTCTGGTAGAGACCTGTCAATCACCGTGTAGCCCCGCCCCTAAAGCATCCCCTGCTTTATGGTCTGTTTGACTCTAAATGAACCATCATTTACTAAATGAACATCATGCTGTATTGAAGAAGACTTGAAACTAGAGATTGAGACCATAAACTCATGTTTACAATGTTTACTGAGGTAATAAATCAAGAGAGAAGTAGAGTCATTTTCTCATAGACTTCTATACAACCAGAGGAGTCGCCCCCTGGTGGACACTAGAGAGAATGCAGCTTTAACACATGAAGCTTTGGATTCCCTTTTCAGAACCGGAGGTTACCATCTTTAATATTAAAAAATAACAATTTGCGAGAAAAATATGGTGCATCTTTGCAAAGGCAGTTTCATGATATGTCCTCTTTAAAATGTTTGTGAAATGAGGAAAAATGTTGAAACATTCATATTTATTTCATTAGACTAGAAGGTATAAATGGCATAACAAGGTTTCCTTAAGCAAAACATGGATTCATTGATTTAAAGGAATGTCTTTGACATTTAAAGTCACTGATTTGATTGTAAAATGGTGATGATTTTAAAAAAGACGCCCTTCATCAGTGTCGTAACCCTCCAAAAATGCCAATTGTATAGTGTGGGAATACTCTTAATACAGATGCAGAAGTAAAGAAGTGTGTAGGAACCCTGTTCGGTTCGGTTCACTTCCTGTGATGTCACTCTGTGTTAACGCTGTTTGATTCCGTCAGATCGTGTCCAGTTTCAAAGCGACCACGTCCAGAGCCGTGTGCCAGCTGGTCAGAGAGTATGTCGGCCACAGAGACGGCATCTGGGACCTCAGCGTCTCCAGGACTCAGCCTGTGGTGCTCGGTACTGCGTCAGCAGGTACTGCACTCGTTTTCATCCTCTTCTTTCTCTATTCATCTCTTAATCTGTGTCTTAACAACTTCATTCTTTCCCTTCTGAACCCCCAAAACCTACTGGTGGGTTTGAAAAGCATGTTTTCTTTAAACAATCTCCAAAACTACACCGTTTATCACAGCCAGAAGCTGTAAAAACTGACATTACAGTCAGATTTTCATCTTTCAGACGGTCCTTGAACACATCATTTGTGACAAACGTTTCTGTCCGAAAAAGTAAAGAAACTTAAAGTTGTGATATTTCATTAAAAACACTTTATTCTACATGTTTCATTTAAAATCTCGCCTCAAATACAGTGTTTGGTAACATTTGTAACACTTGTTGACACTTGTAAAAATGTTGTATAGATTGCAGTGTTTTCCAATTTTTGTAAAATAGTTCATCAAAGAAATTCAACTTTCTTTTTTTTATGATTTATGGCATTATAACTGTTTCTCTACACAAAAGACGTTTGCACATTGAACAGTAACTGTTCAATGTACACAGTAGTAAACATACTTTAACTCTTCTTCTCCTGTTTTCTTATTGTGTCCATAATGTGTCTCAACAGACCACTCTGCGATGCTTTGGAGCATCGAGACGGGAAAGTGCCTCCTCAAATATATGGGCCATCAAGGATCAGGTAGAGTTAGAGACGTAAAGTACATTTAAGAGAAGAGATCTGATTCAACTCCCTTCAGGACTGTTCTTCTGACGTGTTATAAAGTTATCGTACAGCACGTTATTGGGAAACAGCAACATTCTGTTTTGTGACGTAATGTTTTGTCTCCGCAGTCAACTCCATCAAGTTCCACCCGACTGAACAGATGGCTCTGACAGGTAACCGTCATATTCTCATTTTAAGATATTAAGCGGTGAAACGCATCATAAAACTCACGGTTCAGATCGGATCAGCACAAAAGAACTTTTATTGCTCCCCGATCACGCATTCTTCTTTCTCCACCGTCCCAAAAATACTATAAACCGCAAACATCAAACATTATAAATGTTATCTTTTTACTCTGTTATTGTCATTTATAGTGTTTTTTCTTTGTGCATAAAACACACAATTCAAATGATGAGGAAATCATCGATTTAAATTGTATCTAATAAATATAATCTTTGTCTTTAGTAGTGTTAATGATGTATTATAATCTGCTTAGAGGTTAAACAGATTATAATTCATAATAATATCTATTTTATATTCATGTGAAAACATCTCCTTCAAACTACTGGATTTATTCAAGTTTATCACTAAAACTACATTTTACAGATGACATGTGAACACATCATGATAACGTTATAATGTACCTTCAGCCAGTACTCGTGTTCACTGAGCAGAGCCTGAAGGCATCATCATGTAACTGAAGTGAACCTCCTGTTGGTTAGCCGTTAGCGGTGCTGCTAACGTTACTAGCTCTCCTCCTGTTGGTCTAAACACTGATTGGTTGTTTACAATGAAACATTATCAGAGATCAGAGACTAGAAACATGTTCTACTGAATATTGGAGGAGAACCATCGTCAGTGAAACTTTAATTCACGCTGTGATGGTCGTCTTGACTCTGAGAGTGTTTCTGTCTCACTTCTCTCCTCCTCAGCCTCCGGAGACCAGACGGCTCACATCTGGAGGTACATGGTGCAGCTGCCGACTCCACAGCCTGTAGCTGATATCAGTGTAAGCATCAACAGCTCTACGAACCTGTTAGTGTGTGTGTGTGTGACCAGTGATCCTGATTCACTTCCTGTTTGGACCCTTTTTATTATCGGTCGGTCTGTCTGTCTGTCTGTGACTAATCTCACACACTATTTATGACCGTATGCTCAAGGACGTCTCGTGGTTGCACAATTATGGAAAAACTTTTTTATTAGCTGTTTTATATTAATATTTTCAGTAGCAAAAGTCATTTCCGGCTCGGCTAAAAACGAGCCGTACTTCGTCCGTTCTAGGCCACTTTCTGGTGTTTGTCGTGGTTTAAAAAAGCTTTTGTCATGTTGAGGGACAATTGAGTGATTGAACTCTTCTTTTGTTTGGGAGACGGAGACACAGACCTGGAGGAATCTTTACTCTACTGATCGAACTCTTCCATTTGTTTCTGAAATCTTCCTCCCCTTCCTCCGCAGCAGACGCCCTGCGAAGACGACGTGGACTTTTCGGATAAGGACGAGGCCGACGGTGAGGTCGAGGGTCCAAACGACTGCCCCTCCGTCCGCGTGGCCACCACCACTCTGCGCAGCCATCAGGGCGTGGTGATCGCCGCCGACTGGCTGGTGGGCGGCAAACAGGTGGTGACGGCGTCCTGGGACCGAGCCGCCAACCTGTACGACGTGGAGACGTCAGAGCTCGTCCACTCGCTCACCGGTAGGATGAAGGGAACATCACACTGATGCCGGTCTCAGTGTGTGTTTATTATAGAGATTAATAACACCAACCGAGATCTGCACACCCTCATTGAGACCACAGGACCCAGCCAATTAATACAGTGTACATATGGGGGGAAATAACTTAGTGTGTGTGTGTGTGTGTGTGTGTGTGTGTGTGTGTGTGTGTGTGTGTGTGTGTGTGTGTGTGTGTGTGTGTGTGTGTGTGTGTGTGTGTGTGTGTGTGTGTGTGTGTGTGTGTGTGTGTGTGTGTGTGTGTGTGTTCAGGTCACGACCAGGAGCTGACCCACTGCTGCACACACCCCACCCAGCGTCTGGTGGTCACCTCCTCCAGAGACACCACCTTCAGACTGTGGGACTTCAGAGACCCGTCCATCCACTCTGTCAACGTGTTCCAGGGACACACCGAGTCAGTCTGACACACACACACACACACACACACACACACACTATCCTATCCACCTTTCATGTCTTGTAATTCTGTTTTGTAAATATGAAAGGACAACGTATTGATAAAGAACATTTTGATTCATCAGAAACAGTATATGTGTAGTTTGTTAGGCTATGTTTCCTTGTTTTTATTATTTATAAATATACAAACTACATTTTTATATTCATCTTAAACATATATGTTGGTTTTATTTGTGCCACGATAACAGCAGCTACTCTTCTACTGTGTGAAACAATATGTTCACTATTTAGGTAGATGAGTAATAAATGATCAACACTGTTCTTTAAACAAATACGGTTAGAACAAAACTGTTGTTACAGTCCATGTTGTTTTACATTAAGTCTAAACTAACATGCTCTCTTCTTCTTCTTCTCTTCCTTCTTGTCCTTCTTCTCTTCCTTCTTGTCCTTCTCAGCACGGTGACGTCCGCTGTGTTCACGGTGGGAGATAACGTGGTTTCCGGGAGCGACGATCGAACCGTCAAAGTGTGGGACCTGAAGAACATGAGGTCGCCCATCGCAACCATCCGCACCGACTCCGCTGTCAACAGGTCTGTGACGTCGACAACAACAACAACAACAGCCTGGTTCTGTTGTTTTACATTCAGTCACTTT
The DNA here is from genome assembly GCF_910591455.1 of Pholis gunnellus. Lineage (NCBI taxonomy): Eukaryota > Metazoa > Chordata > Actinopteri > Perciformes > Pholidae > Pholis > Pholis gunnellus. Next base: position 2,130,746 of record NC_136541.1, read on the forward strand.
ATATAACAATGTTAAAAAGGTTCGATATGACGCTGAAACTGAATCAGCTGAAACATTTGTCAAATGTGATCCTTTGTTTTATAATATTGTAAATTTAATATCTTTGGGTTTTGAACAGTTTTTCGGACAAAACAAACTATTTGAAGATGTCGTCTTGTTCTGTGGTTTCAAATGTTACAGTTGGGGTGTCGCGGTTTTTTAACGGTGTCGTCTTTTCACATCCGTAAAACTACTTTCCGTGGTCAGGGACTATGTAACATGTTAAAGAATCCATTTATCTTTGATTATCTGACCGTCGTGTCGTCGTGTTCAGGATCAGCGTGTCGGTGACGCAGAAGATCATCGCTCTCCCTCACGACAATCGGCAGGTCCGGCTGTTCGACATGGCCGGGGTGAGACTGGCTCGACTCCCACGAAGCAACAGACAGGTGAGTCAGCGGAGGAGGAGGAGCCTCCGATTGGCCCCTCACAGCTTCCATACACACAAACAGACTTCCGTTCAGAGTGCTCTATTATTTATGCCAGAAGACTAAGTTTCAAATGTCATGACTTGGGGTTTCCACTTGGCGATGCAACTGAAATGTCCTCAGTTTAAAGTCCAGCCAGGGGTCTTTGTTACGCATCATATATGTCAAAATAAAGACAATAAAAGTGCATACAAATACACAAAGATTTAGTATTCGCAACGTTTAATAGTGAGTCAAAACCCTGAATACCAGATTACTCTGCCCACGTGTCCTCGGTGTTTAACGCTGCCTGTCGTGGTTCAGGGTCACCGACGGATGGTGTGCTGCTCCGCCTGGTGTGAAGACAACACCTCCTGCAACCTGTTCACCTGCGGCTTCGACCGGCAGGCCATCGGCTGGAACATCAACATCCCGGCTCTGCTGCAGGAGAAGTGACCTCATCCTCCTCTCGCTGCTGCTGCTGCTGCTGCTGTCACCTCGCGGTGAAACTCCACCCACAGCCTGTCAAACACTCTCACCCTGCAGGCTTCAAAAAGAGGGTTTCTGTTACCGACGCAATGAGTCAACGAAAGAACAAATTGCAGACTTTTACCAGCCGTCTCTTGAGTCTACAGGCGGTCAGTATTTGACACGTGAAGCTCCCTAAAGGTCTGACCTCCCACCCTAAACCCGTCTACTGCATCTGTCTCTAACTCACCGCCGCCATTATTACACAGAACACATTTAGGTGGAGGCGACTCCTCGCCACCCAAAACAGGAAATAAAACTAACCGTAACTGATGAAAACAAAGCACTGAAGGGTTTTTGTCTTCTTAGTTGAAAACTAAAAAAATCAGACGCTGAGGAGATAAGCGAGGGGCTGATTTAAGCAAATTAACAGCAGGTTTATGTTTGGACAAGAACGTCAGTCTGATGCTTTAAAGGAGAAATCCACTAGTTTTTAATAATTAAATGTGGATGTTTTCAGGAGTTAATCTGTGATGACTTAACATTTACCCCTTCAGATGTCCGTTTTTGCTGATTGTGCAAAATGTCAGCACTAGAAAGTCATATTTTCTGCTTCTGGAAATAACTTGACAACACAAAACATTGTGTAAACTGTTTGTCTGGTTATCCTTTTCCGTTTCGGTTAGTTTCATTAATTCCGAAACATTTTGATTGGCACCTGAGATTCAGAGCTTAACACTTTAAAAAACGTCTATCGTACTATCAGAGTAGATGTTTGTCTCTGTGCGATACAGTAATGCACCTTTTTGAAAGTACTTCTAGCTTCTTATTGAGGTGTTAGAAATAAAATATGCTTTTGCAGCTTCTGTACAAAGTCAGACTGGAAACCAGCTCAGTGCTGGTGAGTTTCAGCTGGTAGCTGGAGGGATTGTTGTCTAATAAATTCTTCCAGGTGGATTTAAAGCTTCAAAAGCCCAATTTACTCCAACAGAGAGGTGGTGACGTTCTTTAAAGGAAGCTACATGCAACGCTTTTATTAATGTGTCATTTTCAGAACTATATCGAGCCTGCATGGACCAAAAGACACCGAAATATAAAATAATAAATTACTATTAGAAAGCTTTTGTGATCGTAACCTACAAGAGAAATCAAAGACAGTAAACAACCACTCCAAACTTTGATTATCTGTACACCAACATATAAATATGGCTTTTTTTCATAATTAATGTTGTTGCAATTTGGCTTCCAGCCACCAGAGGCAGCACTGAGCGAGGAATTAATCCTGCTCCGTTTTGAATTAAATTTGGATTTGCAGATAGTAACCTTTAACAAATTTAAGAACAAAACACCTGATGAGGTGATTGAAATGTTTGAGTTCTGTTTGGTGGACATCCACATTTCCAGGTCACAGTGTTGTGGTTTCTCTCCACACCAGTCTGGCTGCTCTCCAGTGTGGACGCTGGTGGTTTCCTCCCCAGCACTGACACTGGTGTGGTTTCTCTTTAGTTTGGATACTGAGACGTCTCCAGTGTTGGTCACAGTTTTTAGTTGGTTGGTCACTTTGCTCCCGGTGTTGTCGTTCCGGGTCTGACTGTGTTTCTGTGTTTTTCTGTAAAGCCATGAACCAGCCACTGTGTGTCACCTTCCTGCCCTGTCAGCGGTTTGTTGTTAGAGGCTGATAAATGTGTAGACATTGTTCCATCTAAGACTTCAGGGAGGAAAGAAGGTTTCAGTGTTTCTGTACGTGTGCAACTTAAATCTCTCTAAGAGTAACACCTGTTGAAATGGTTGTTAGCAGTGCTGGGTACCGAGATACATCTATAATATACTGTCTCATACTATTCATGGTATTGTTTTAATTTGAAGAACTAAATTAACTCTTTATTTGACTATAGACACTTTTACAGCAACTAAGAAACCTTTTTTTAGAAACTTCAGCTGTGATTTGACCAGAACGACTTCATCGTCTCATGAAACCAAAAAAGAAGTGATTCATTTACAACTGGCGTCAAATATTAAATATTCAGTGACTGATGTTCCTCGGCTGCCCAGCCCTGCTGGCGTACCAAAACTTGACATGATTGTAAAAAAAAATGTTTTTCTAGTTCATCGCAGTGCCCTTTAGTCATTAGTGTTGAAACACTGTTGTGTGGGATTCTGTCAGTGTCATATTTGTTATGGTACTTAAAAACGTGATGCGTTTCGCTGTCAGCTGCTTTGCTTTCCCACTGCCACTAAAACAGCCAAAGCTGCATTTAAGTCAATGGGAGAGGGTGTAATGGTGTGTGTGTGTGTGTGTTTGTGTGTGTGTTTGGGTTTGGGTTTGAGAAGAAGTATGTGATGGTGATACAAATCAACGTCTAAAAACGTATTTAATGTTGTGATAACAGGGCAGTTCAAGTTCTGACTGCTGTACAGCTCATGTACTCTGTTGTACTCTGTTGTACTCTGTTGTACTCTGATGTACTCTGTTGTACTCTGTTGTACTCGAGAGTTGCAACATCAACACGATGAACAAGCACAGTCCATTTCTACGTCTAGCTTTAGCTTCGTGGAGCGTTTCGCTGGTTTGTAACTAAAGCGTTCATTCAAACATCTGCATTTACATGACAAACACACGTGTGTGTATTTGGTTTCACTTTACGGCTGCTTTTTGCAGTGTTTTAACCCAGTGAAATGTGTTTGAGTACAATAAAAACTCTTAGATTGACCATATTTGTTTATTATAAATGTTGTGAAAAAAACGGCATCGTTACATTTAAGATCAAAAGATGGAACATTTCCAGAACAAACTAAAGTGATAACTTGTCAAAAGTAAAGTGTCAACCTCCTCTCACTTTAAAACCATAACATTTGTATCATATAAATTGTAATATATATAAAGAAATGAGGCGGTTTTGGCTGTATAGTGTATTTCAGCTGCAGCAGTTTTTTTTATTAGCCTTTATAAGTTGACATGATCTCACATTTCGCTTGTTTTATTTAGTGTTATTGCAGATGTTCCGATACCATTTCTCCCTTTCAGATTCCTGAATTTTCTGAAAAATATTGCCAAATTGCTGACGTGATATCGGATCGGTGCTCAGAGCGGCGTACTCGCCGAGACATTTCTGATGCTGGTATCGATACAACTTCAGTGTAAATGCATTTCACTGCTTCATGATGGATGACGTTGGTTCATCTGTCAAAGGCTTCACATTCACATTAAACTGGGTTATTTTTTAAAACTTAGACCAGAGATGGCAAATGAAGTCCAATGTTTTGCATCTGGCTAATTTAAAATTAGCTTCATAAATGTCACAAATGTCAGCTATAGACTAAACTTTCCTTAAACCAATTTTTAGGTTTTGTACAATATGTTTATTTGTGAGTAGTTATTTATATTAGTTTTTAGGTGTGTATTCCTATATTATATTCCTCACTGTAGGAATACCCTTTTGCTCAAGAGTTCATCAACGATCTGAAGATTTATTTTCTCTGTATTCTCTCCAGCTGCAATGAGCAAATATTAAAAACTAAATTTTTCCGAAATGGGAGAAGAGACCGTTGCTTTTGCGTTTCCCCGCCGTCACTGGTTTAACCAACAAAACATTTAGTTTGTGTGAAGGAAATTTAAAAGCTGTTTGTGTTTGTGTTGGATCTCTGGTTTATCCGACACTGTTTAAACAAGTTTCACTGTGTTTTCTACCACCACTGAGCCACTCTGCTGCCACGTTCATAACACTGTTAACGTTCACGCTTTCACTCTCACAACGAAACACATCGTCACTGAGCATCGGCCATCTCAGATCCACCGTCGTGAAGCCTTGTTAAACTGTGGCTCCTTGGTGTTTACAGTGTTTTAGTGGTCAACGTGGTTCGATGTAGAACAAAACATCAAAGCTCAGTTCTCAGAAGAAGAACAAGACACCTGTTGGATCACCTTGACAGCAGTTTTGTGGGTTAAAAGCTGTGTAATAAAGAACAAGCATCTGCTTGTGAAATCAAAATAAACCGTTTGTGCTGTTAGAACGTTTCCGAGTTGTTTTTTTGGGGGGGGTATTGTTTGTTTTCTTGTCTTTGCAAGACACACTTGGCAAGTAGCGGGTGAAGAAGTGGAATATTAAGCAGCTAAAGAGACGGATACTGTTTGCTAACAAGTTCGTCATATCAAAGATATATCAGTGTTGTGTTAACAACTTGTTTACACAGGTTTTAGTTTTAATATCCTATTAACTTATTAAAGCGTCATCTTTAATTTTAAAGATGTTTAAAAGATACTTCAGAAAATTCAGATCCTATAATCTGAATTTGAACAGAGAAGACGGGCTTTATCATAAACCTTTCAGAGCTGAAAGACGTTCTAATGAAACTGGTTCATCAGGTGGACACAATACATTATTAATCATTTTAATTTATAACCTTACTCTCTACTCTGATTGTAGGAGTAGTCAGTTTGCTTGAATCCAAATTAAAATATGTTAGTCAAAGAAACTTGAAGTGAAATGGTGGCTGTGTATTTGGTCGTTCGATGTTTCAATCAATTTGGCTCTAAGTTACTTAATGTGCGGACAGCCTAGCAAACATGTTTTGATTATTTGACAAATGAGGACTTTAGATCACACTTTTATTTTGTACCAGACTATTTCTGCACTTTTGAGAAATGTAACTGGGGCAACAAGGATTTTACACATGCATATTTTGAACTTTTGTTAGTTGGCTCATTTCTTTTAAACACAGACATTGGTCCCCATTAAATCTGCCTTATTTCTCTTTATTGTGGACATAAATGTCTGTGGACCTCCACTTATAGTCTAAAATTGGAGTTGCTGTCATGTCCTAATAAGTTAAACTATTACATCAACACAAAGATCCTGAGAGTACCTCATCTTATTAATGATATAAAGTATCCATATTGACGGTGTGAAGTGCTTCTGGAAGTGAAAACGTTCACGTTTAATGTGATACAAATACAAGAACTAACACAAATAAGAATTTATTCCCAGTGATATAAAAGTCATGAACAATATAGACTACATCCATTCTGCATACCTAATATAAAAGTTTATAGAGCATTCAACACCAGTGGCGTTCAGTAGAAGTATTTTCTTTTTTTTACATTCTTTAACTCTGAAAACGTTTCTTTAAATTAACACAGAGACTACACAAGAATAACGTTATAAACCTTTGGGATATTATTAATAAATCAATCAATACTTTAAAGAGAAAAAAGAATAAATCTAAAGGAGAAATGAATAAGGAAAACGCAAATTTGAATTATGACATTTCTCTCTTCAGTAAAACCTGGACTCCACATCTTGTAACGCACACAATCGGCCTCTAGGTGGCGGCCTGCCTTCACTCCTGAGTCTCTCACACGCTCTGTCACTTTATAACACTGTTCAAAAAGCATGAAGAGTAACTAAAAACTAACATAATTGAACAGGTGAGACATGCAGTTGCATCAAATATACATTACTTAAACAGAACACACATTTTATAAAACAAAACACAAACAAATAAGTATAAATGAAAATAAAATGTTACTTTCAGTTCAGTAGTAAAAGAGAGTAAGAGAGTATGGGTTTGAGTTATTCATGTGGTGGTTATGGTTAAGGTTAGGATAAGTCACCAATGTATTGATACAAGTCAATGTAGTGTCCTCCTAAGTGACAAAAACAAGGTGTGTGTGTGTGTGTGTCATTCTGTATTAAGGTGTTTGTGAGGACCACAGGTTTTAGACCCATAAGTGAGGACACTGTTGGAAAGTGAGGACATATTTGGCCTGTCCTCACGTCTACAAAGGTCAGTTTATTAATACAAATTATAAAAGCAAGATAAAATTGGATGAATGGGTCCAACTGGATTATCTTTGGGTCAACAAACAAAAAAAGATAGTATTTAATTAGCCGATTGTTTTTTGCTGCCGTTTTGTTGATACTTATTGTAGTTTTTTTGCCAGGAGGGAGATATCGTAGCTAAATGAGTTCCCGATATCAGATAAGTATTATTATTACAGTTTATATAATATGATAGTGCTTAATTAGTTCACAACCCACATTTACATGTCCAGTTTAAACTGTGGTGTTACTTCTTTGCAAGTTAACAATTAGTGGTTCGTTGAATTTTACTCAAACACTGTATATTGCTTTGTTAGACTCACATGAAATGTCTTAAATGTTACTAAGTGGTTTGAGCATCATGGTAGGTAACTTAAGTCTGCTCTAGCTTTTGCCTACATTTTCTTTTCTCAATGCTTTGAGCTCATCTGCATAATGAAGAAATTCTCAAATAAGATGAATGAAGGGTGAAATTACTAACTTTCTTTTCAATCTAGCATCATATTCTTTGTACCTCATACACACACACTCGCCAACAAAAATCACACATGTACTTCAACTCTAAACTCTTCATACTCCTCCGCCTTTTAACAAACTTTTTTCACACACTGATGTTGAAGTGACCCAATTCTGCAGGTTTTCTGAGCCATGTCCCAAGCCCTCCGCCCTGCAGAGCGCCAGTGAACTGCAACATCGCCCTTTGGTAGCGTTCAGCAGCCATCTTGGAACCAGAATATGTCCTTAGAGTGGCTTCTTCCCCGTTCAACTGAGAAAATAAGACATGAAACATGATTCACTGTCATAACATAACCAAAATACACAAATAAAACCAAGATTTGTGGGTATTTTGCAGTATTACGATTGGAAATGTTGACCAATGACACTTGGCCATGGCTAAAAATAACATCTGTCAATCATGTGTTGTGCTCAAAATGACACCTGTTCCGTGAAAATGGATTTTACACGGCAGACATTTTGACTTGGCAATGCGGGAAAAGCAAAGGTGTAACTAATTACATTAGATATCCCTATAAACCATGCTGGTGATTCAGCTGCAGTGACCTGGAGCTGACACATCTAAATGGTCAATGATGTTATTGGTCACACTTATGATGAAGCCCACATGGCTAAAACATTAAGTCCACCTCTACTGTGCTTAGAATAAAATATTACTTTATTTATTTTCTTGCTTCTTGTTACTTCACTTGGATGTCTAGAAGGCTGTTTTCACATTCATCTGTGTTCACTTTAAATCTAAGTTTAAGACATAATATGTATGAGATGATTTGGTCACATTACAACTAGTTTGGAAGCCAATCGTAGTCCAAACGGCCCTTTTCACAGCAGTCATTGCAGGGTAAACACAGGTGTGTATAATAACATCAATTGTGACAAATTATATGAACATTTAAATGCAAAATAAATGTTAAAAATGTCTCTTCAGACAGTATTCTACGGCATATCCATGTGTTTCACAATTAGGAGCTTTGGGTTCCTTTTCTCTCTGTCTTTAATTTGTAGTCCTTTCAGGTTTGCTTCATTTATTTCAAGTCATTAAAATACTGTATCATTGTCTCACTCATTGTTTCTCAGCTCCTCATTCAGTCCTTGTTGCCAGTTGTTTTTGTAAATAATTACGACTCTTGTCTGCCGTCATCAAATTTTTAAATGGAGGCCGTTTTGGTTCAGCAGCAATGCTTTCTGCACACATATTTTAATGTCACAGTGGAAATAAAATCCTGCTTTTAAAAACATCATTAGAGCTCGAGGACGGTTTAGTCTTTTTGCCAATGAAGTTAATTTTATATCTAAACCAGCGTCTCAACTTATTTGTTTTTATTGGTGTTTTTATCTTTTTTCTAAGTGATTCACATTGTGAAATAATCAGCCTCCAATGCTAATGCTTCAATAATCAACTTAAAGATGGTAAAATAGAAAAATAAACCTTTTAAAAGTTAAATATAATATAAAATGAAATATAAAAATATCAAATTTGGACAGAGGGACAAGAATGAAATCTTAAAAACAAGCAAAAGTTGGTTGCTTGCGTCTCGAGGTTCAGTGTCTCTGACCTACCTGCTGCTGCAGCCTTTGCCAGCGGGCGAACATGGAGCGCCTGCAGAGCCGCGACGGCGTCCCCGAGTCCTTTCTCTTTCCCGTGGAGGTGCTGATCTCCTCCAGGCCTCCGTCGCCCCGGGTCCAGTTCACGCTGACGTTCGGCGCTTTGCCCGCCGGCCGAACCTCGCTGCTGCTCAGACCTGAGAGAAAACCCCACAGGGTAACAGGTGAGAATGAGTGTGTCCTCACTAATACCAAGGGTTTGTCTAAAATAGGTTTTGTTTGAACAACTATTGGATGGATTTTGGTCCATACATTCGTGTTCGCCTTAGAATTAACTTAACTTTTCATCAAGCGCCATCTGTTTTAGTTTTTTGACCAAATACATGCAAAACTAATGACATTCCCGCCAACCTTTCGCTGTACTTTGAATCGAGTGGCAATGTTAGTGTGCTAACGTGCTAATCTAAGATGATAAACATGCTTAACATCAGTTTGCATGTTTAACATTTGCATGCAGCAACAGTGTCTAAGTAAAGCCTCAAATACCCTTAATCCAGTGTTACAGTACTCCATTGCAAATACATTTTTATTTAAATTAAAGAACAGAAACTGTTACAAAATGTATTTAAAGTACCCAAACACCATGGCCTTATGTATTATCTATATTATTGGCTTGTTATTATAGATGCATTAACATTTAAACAACGTGTTAGTGTTGAAGCTGTATGTACTGTTTTGTTAGTATAACAATATATTATACAATAAATCTTATTTGTCTCATATCTAAATATAGTCAGATTAATATTGTGGAGTAAAAACAACAATATTTCTCCTTTGAAATGCAGCGGAGTACAAGTTTAAAGTAGCATTAAATGTAAAACTATAGTGCAATGCAGCACATAACTAACTGTATGTTGAGTTTCTGCTATCACTGTTCATTCTTCTTTAGATCATCTCTAATGAACTAGAAGCTTTCTGTCCATCAGACCTTCCAGAGTCTGAGGCGAATAAACTGTCTTGAACTCAATTACTGAGGAAGATTTAATACTTCGGGTGTGTATAACATTTTGACCTACAGCCGAGCAGCAGCTGCTGTCGTCGGTACGGGAAGGGCAGGCGCTTGACGGGCGCGAGGCGGCGGCCCACGGCCCGGCTCAGGTGACCCGTGTGGCTGAGCGTCCCCACCGTCAGGCTGTGCAGGTAAACCGGCTCCACCAGGTGAGACAGGAGAGCCCCCTGGAGGCCCACAACGCTCCACCTGTTGAGACAAACAATTTTAAACATTGACAACATTGTCCACCAGGGGGCGACTCCTCTGGTTGTATAGAAGTCTATGAGAAAATGACTCTACTTCTCTCTTGATTTATTACCTCAGTAAACATTGTAAAATTGGGTTGCAAAAAAAACAACATTGCGACAGCCGTAATCAAAGATGGCGACGGCGAAATGATTCCACAAACCAACAGGTACATACATGCCAACAAAACTAAACCCATTATATTTCATTAAATATCAGAACACACCTTCCAGGGCTGATTTTAAACTCACTTTGCCATCTTGTCAGTGCAGGACATGGTGACGAGAGGTTTGCCCGGCGACACGCCGCCCAGGTTCTGATTGGCTCTTCCCGCTGTGATGGGCAGCGTCCCCTCGCCTCCGTCCACCTTCACCCTGAGGTGACAGTGGAACCTCCTGTTGGGATCTGACACGACAAGAAACGAAGAAAAAGAAGGTGACTAATATTGTTTTTGTTTTTTTTCTAGGGATAATGACGTTGGTCTGTCCGTTGGTCCGACACTTTGATCCAGACTGAAATATGTCAATAATTAACGGATGGCTTACCATGAAATTCATGGTTTACATTCATGTTCCCCAGAGGATGACTCCTCTGACTTTTGCCCCCAGCGCTATAACCACAACTTTCACTTTTGCTGTTGTTGAGTGAAATATTTTCACAACTATTGCATGTATTGGAATGAAATTTAGTACAGTCATTTATGGCCTTCCCACGATTCATCGTGATGAATTTGGTGATCATCCGACACTTCGTCTAGCGCCACCATCAGGTCAAAATGTAGCATTACTGTAAACTGTTTTCATTTTATTGTGTCACCTTCCCTCATCTACTACCACTGTGTTGCTTAAATATAAATTATTGCTCACAATAAACCAGCCCACATGAACTTAAGACTTTACAAAGTTTATTTGGACGTGAATATAAGTGTCTACTATTTCCTACGATTTCTCCCCGTCCAGCTGTTGTGTTTCATTGCAAACTGTCAGCTTTGGAGAAAAGCTCTCACTCTCAGATTTGTTAACTCTTTTGATTCACATGCACAGCGGCTGAAAATATGTCGACGTAGATGACATTTTATTCAGTCATCTACAAGAAGAGAAAACGTAGACTAAGCTGCTTAAGTATCTGGTGTTTATTAATCAATGTTTCCACAGAGCTTAACTGTTTTCTGGTGGATTTGTCCTTTAAAAGTTAATGAAACTGTCTGTGGTCAGTGGGTTTGTGCGGAATATAAATGTCTGCAGAACAAATACGTTACTAAAGGTATCAAAGTATGTGTCGACAGAAAAGTACAAACTGATAATGATACAAAAACACGAAGGTGCAAATGTGCATCTAGATCAGGTACAGAGGCAGAAATGTTAGATTTCGTCGACATGAATTTAGTATCATCTTATCATCACCATCTAAATGTGTTGGTCTCACATGCAGCTGTGGTCTCGTAGGGGCAGTTGAGTCGAGCGTCTCCACACGGCGACGAGCTGACGTACATGTGGAAGAGGACGCCGTCCCGCAGCCGGAAGCCGCCGCCGCCGCCGCCGTCTTTATTTGGCACGAAGATGGATTGTTCCTCACAGTCTGCTGGCTCACTTCAGAGAGGAAAGACAACCGAGAAGTCCAACGTCAGACAGAGACGAAAGAAACAAGAACAACTCCTGACAAAAGACTGACTGCAAGGTAGATGAAACTTTATTGATCCCTGTGGTGAAACTGCATCTTCTTAATTGTTAATTAGTTATCACTTGTCAGTTTGTAATTATTGACAAGCTTTTCAATCCTTGCACACAAAGTTCACTGTGGTTAATATGAGGTATTAGGACCCTAAACGAAAACACATTCCCTACAATGAGAGTTTAATTGTAAAAAACTCAAAACATTACAAGTAACTGTCATCTGATTTTTAAATTATGAATAGTTGAAATACCTGACGACAATCTCGTACTCATCACGCATGAATGCAAACACTTGCCGTGTCTTAAAGTTGTTAAATCTTTAGGTTTTTGTTGCGCTGCCTTAATATATTTGTGAGGTATTTTTACAGATTAACAAATGTGTTTGGAGCTGAGAGCCACAGACAAGGTAGGGAAGTTAGAAATTTGGGATTTGTGGACAATAAGAGAAAAACTGAATTACACGAGCCTTGTGCTTTAAATTGAAGCTCTTAAAAACAACAACATTGAAGTCAAATTCCCAACCAAGACTAGACAATACAAAGCATCAGTGTACCAGAGCAGCAGCTCCAGCTGGGCATAGAGGAATCGAACCAGCGCCCTTCGGCTGAGGACTTCGGCGTGGCAGTCGCTGAGCGTACCACCGCGGTCGCCGACCTTGTCCGAGTCCAGACACTTAGTCCCTGTGGCCAGAGACACAACCTGCACCGACCTCAGGTCAAATCCTGGAGAAGGAAACGGAGGATGTGGGTTAAAAATCTGCAACGGCTCAGATTTCTGGAGACTTGTTCAGCAAAATGATTTGACTCTCCTGATGCAACGAGACGTTCAGAATGATTCAAACGAGACTCCCAGAACAAGACATTTCCTGTCTTGTCCCGACCAGAGTCACAAGACGAGCCAATGAAAAGTGTATGAATGAACGATCCCTCCAACACCTCAAAGAACACGATGTTATGTTGCAGTCTGGCCTCATCAAAGATTCACGGGACAATGAAGAGGACGACTGTCTCCCCTCTGGATCCTCAGGGTCATTTGAGGTAACTTGTTTGTTTGAATTGCGGCAGTGCATTTTTTATTGTCTCTCTCTCTCTCTCAGTGTCCTACCTCGTCCTCTCATGTCTCATTTTGAACTTTGTGTCTCCACCACTCACCTCTGGTCATTACGACCGCTGCCAGGACTTTGTGACGGGCGTACGAGGAGGTAGAGGAGCAGCCGTCTGTCAGCTCTGAGTATTTCTCTCCAACCAGGCGGAAGATCGACTCTGCGAAGAACTGCAGAAGAAGAAATGTTATTCAGTGTTTGAGGAGTGAAGGGTGCATAACAAACGAGTCCGTTAGTTGCTGGAGTTATGGAAACGTCTTTTTTCTGTTTTTTAAGTGGATTCATGGACGCTTATTTGTCATGTACATCGGGGATAATGACATCCTCAGAAAGTGAAAGTCACACTGAATCTAAAAATATGTGTCATGTCTGTGTGTTCACATTTGACTGAGCAATGACATCCTTGTGTATCCTAGTCTGCTTTAACTTGTAAAAAATGATCCCAATGGAAATATCTTACATTAAATAAAAGATAAATAAAAACGTAAGCAGCAGGCCTTGTTATACTCCACATAAATATGAAATATAATCCCGTTTAATCCCATTTTTATTTGCCATGCTGAGCCCTGCGCTGTCATTCCCCACCTGTCCACCAGTTGTCTCCTGACCCGTCACCTCCACACACACCTGTTGCTCGTTCTCTAGTCAAGCTCCACCTGTTCCTCATCGAGACTCAGCGTATATAACACGTGTAAGACACTCGGGTGTCGGGTTGTGTTTGCAGGTTATCTTCCTTAGTGCTCCGCCATCCTCGAGGAACAGTGTTCATTTCATCAAACAACAAAATGTGTGTTTTGTTTAATAGACATGTAGAATTTAAACTCTTAATGTCATTAACAGTCCTAAACTCTATTACTAACTATTCTTAATGGATACATCTTAAGTCTCTTAACCGATCTTGTAAGAGCAGACGTTTTTTGGGGAATGAAACTCTCTGGCTCAACGTTTTTCTGGATGACAGTGGCACAAGGTCGTGTGTACTGAGTGTGTTAAACAATTATCTGTCAGATTATTATGCTCTTCACACCGCCTTCCCGCTCCACCTCCATCTCCTCGCTCTGCTGCCGCTCCTCCTTCATCCCTAATGTGCTGTAATAATGTTCATTAATGCGTCACGCCAGGCGGTTCATATTGAAGGAGTTTTGGTGTGTCAGCCGAAATGCGCGGCAAAAATCAGCCTTTTGTTCAAATTCAGAGCATCAAAATGTTTTTTTTCCTCCACCCAAAATGTTGCCTCTTGCACTCTCCTCTCTCTCATGGAATCCCTTCAGGGTTTAATAAAGTAGCTACATGTCTGTCTCCATATATTCCTTTGCATATTTGGATAACGCCGTGGTTCTGCATTAGCCACGCTCAGTCACCCTCTTCGTCTCCGTGCAGTCGATTCTGGGAGATGGATCTTCTTGTATTCATAAAGCACGACAGCAAAAGGACAATTTTCCGAGACTCAGAGACATAATGAAGTTGTTTAGATGCCACAGACGATGCATTCAGGACGCCATCCAGCTCTCAGGCCTTGAGGACATGATGGCCGCGCTGATGTGTGGGCACACTCCATTTGGTAGCACACGGCGCACTTCAGACCCATTTATTCAGACCATTTAGAAGACTGGCTCAAGAACTCAAGAGATGAAGGGAGACTTCAGTGTCACCACTGATGTTTCCAAGTGAGGGAAATCTGTCTTTAACAAATGAAGGGCATTCCCTGAAGTACCAAGTCTGTCTCCTCTCTCTATACTAAATGCTAACCAGAGATTTGTCTTCAAATACTTCTGTAGAACTGTTTATTTTGTTGTCTAAATGTTTATCTACACCACGTATCCTGTTAAAAGTCACCCTGTTATGGAGGCTGTTCCATTATGAATTATACAAGAAGCAACATGAAACATGGACGTCACAGATTTTCTTGCTGTGAAGCCCCGAACAATCTTCTCCCCTGTTATACTTTATTTATTTAGATTTTTTTTCAATACGATTTTCATATATAGCTACTTCCAAATTTACAATTCATGACACAAGAGAATCCATAATAGAAATTCCAAAACAAAAACAAAAAAAGCCTGACAACAACAAAAAAAAGGAGGAAGAAAGAGGAGCAATAAGTTTGTCTATACATATAAAACATCTTTAAATCTAAATACTGTGAGGTGGCAAAAGCAGACTGAGTTACTCACCTGAGGTAGCTGATGCTGGAGACCGGAGACTTTCCTTGCTGGTCCCAGACTTATGTCGTAAAGAGACTGAAGGGCGGCCGCGGCTGCCTGGGCCTTGGCCAATCTTTTACTGTGACCACACCCTTCAAACACCCTCCCCTCCACCCGAACCACCATAACGAAACTCCTCACTGGCCTGCCGTGAACCCTCTCCGTCAGGCACATGTACCTGAGTCCCGGTCGCAGCTCGTTGAGCAGCGCCACCGGGCTGAGTTGCTCTAAAAGTGAGGTGCTGAGGGCTCGTCTTTTTGGATGACTTGAGGAGAAGTCCAGTGTGAGTCGGACAAGTCGCCTGTGGTTGTACACGCTGGAAAACAACTCTTCCTTCGGTGTGTTGCAGTGCAGGAGATCGCAGCTCTCGCGCAGCTCAAACTCTCTGAGGAAGGCGTCGGGGATGTCCAGTTGGTCCGCTGTAAAATCTGCAGGAGTGCTGGCGAAGCTCCCCATGGTGGCGTGAGCCTGGGAGGCGTTCGGGAACTGGATGAACGACCGGAGGGCCAGTTCTGCAGCCCTCATCTTGGCCTGTTTTTTCGTTGGTCCTCGGCCCTCGAAGTGGAAGCCGTTTACCTCGACGCCTACAGAGAACACCGGAGCATGCAGAGGGCCCGTCTTTGACAGGATCTCATACCGCAGACCGGGCCGCAACTCGTTCAGCTGCACCAGCGCGTTCTTCCGAGCGACCGTCCAGGCTGCTCTCTTGCAGGTCGAGTGGCTTTGGTAGAGCAGCCGGTCTTTTCCATCCGCCAGCGGCCGCTTCCTCTTCAGAGCTCTCGGCCCGTGTTTGGGGAAAGTCGTGCAGAACGCCGATGGATGATTCTTTCGTAGCAGGTCACAGTCCACCTGGCTTATATCATCCCGGTTCTCTTTCACCTCCAAACTGCTTGTACCTGTTGGCAGATCGAAATCAAGAAGGGAAACGTGACATGAAGGAAAAAACAAAATCGAACAAAAGTCAGCAGATCACCAAAGTAATTGGGAATCATCATGTGGAAACCATGAATGTTTGCACAAAATGTCATAGCAATCCATGTATTGCTGTTAAGGTATTTCAGTCTGGACCGACGATCTGACAGACCCACCTAAAGCCACATTGCTAGCTATAATGGTATGTCTGTTACAGTCTCTTCCCCGCCCTGATTACCTGTCTCATGAGCCCTGAAGCCACCAGACCTGCTCACCTGTTCCCACTTCCCACTTCCCCATTGTCCAGCTACTTACATCTACCGGCCCAGTTCCTTTCTTCTCTGTCGGTTTGTCTTCCTTTCTGTTTTGCCTTCTGGTCCAGTTTGCCCATGTCCATGCCTTCTGTTTTGTTGGACTACAGCTCGTAAGCTTCTTGATTAAATCATGGTGTTGAGGTGTTATGGTTGCGGTTTTGTTGGCTAAAGCTAACGTCCGTGACAGTTTTCCTAAAACTAACTATGGGGGTTTGATACCAAACCGAACTGTCATTTTTAACGTCCCGAAAAAAACGGACCATTCGTGTACCTGTACGGGAAACAAATAGACTGCATTTCGGGACTATTAACTGCCATGATACTGAGTTGTTATTACATTTGGGTCCATCTCCTGTGGCCCGCTCTCCAGACTGTAAAAAATGTCAGTATTTGCAACAGTATGTGGGCGTTTTGTTAAGCAGCCAAATAAATTGATTACCACTCGGGGTTAAGTTTCATAGAGTAAACTTGAAAAGATGAAATGTAGTAAATATAATAAACAATGATAATTTAAACATAATCCAGGGTTTGTGTTGGTTATTATCTGTCTGTGGTAGCTGGACATGAAAATATGGCAGTAAAAAATATTGAAGTACAGGGAGGAAAAAGATTTACTTGAATTGTCTGCATCCTCAGCTGATGATGCTCCAGTATCCCAGTGTCTTATGGGACTGATTAGAGTTGATAACATGTCGCCTCGTTCTGAAAAACAGCACCATAAACGTATGAAATCATTGTGCATTTTCTCCACAATATGACAGATGCAGTATTTCACTACCGTTTACTTATATATGAAAACAACTCATCTCTGACTTTTTTTTGTTTGCGAAATGATCCCAATTACAGTCATGATTCTGAACACTTTTACTGCATAGTTTTATATTCAGTCCCAACCATAAAAGTAATGAAATGGACGGAGGTGAACACGTTTATGGCGATAGCGCAAACGTAATGTGTGAGGCAGGGACGGCCATAAGGGTCCCCACTTAAATGAACGGAGTGAAAGCAAACAGAAAGGAGCCAGCCGGGGTAATTGAAAGGTGTTGGTGGACTGAG
This sequence comes from Pholis gunnellus, assembly GCF_910591455.1. Lineage (NCBI taxonomy): Eukaryota > Metazoa > Chordata > Actinopteri > Perciformes > Pholidae > Pholis > Pholis gunnellus. The sequence continues at coordinate 2,148,098 of NC_136541.1, forward strand.
GTTTTCAGACAGGAAGCATCGAGGGACTTGAAGCTTTGTCTTATTAACCCGGTCACACAGTTCTCGAATCGGGCACAAACGTTTTTCATTAGATTTGGTGAGTGGTTTGAAGGTGTCCTTGGTGTGATGGCTGTTTTTCAATTAGATATAGAAGAAAATATCCCACAATAATAACATCATGTTCTGAAAAGTGAAGCCAATGCTTCATGTGTTAAAGCTGTATTCTCTCTAGTGTCCACCAGGGGGCGACTCCTCTGGTTGTATAGAAGTCTATGAGAAAATGACTCTACTTCTCTCTTGATTTATTACCTCAGTAAACATTGTAAACATGAGTTTATGGTCTCAATCTCTAGTTTCAAGTCTTCTTCAATACAGCATGATGTTCATTTAGTAAATGATGGTCCATTTAGAGTCAAACAGACCATAAAGCAGGGGACGCTTTAGGGGCGGGGCTACACCGTGATTGACAGGTCTCTACCAGAGACGTATACGGCGTCTCTACGTCACTCCTCAGTCCAGATATGATCACTTTCATTCACTGGTTGCAACCAACAGGTGACATCATGACGACTACGTCCACTTCTTATTTAGAGACTATGTCATTTACCTTTTTATCATTTTTTACTTTATGGAGTGTTTGTATTGTGAAACATGGGCTGTATAAACTTTGTAATTTCCATTTCCATATTGATTTAGTTGCTTTGCGAGCATGCAGTATTAGTTTACTCCTCCCGTCTCTTAACAGGATTCCCCCTGATCCTTGAAATGTCATCCTAGATTTTCAGAAATATTTCCCCACAGGATTCTCTGTTTTTTTATTTAAGGATGGTTACTTCACTGTTTCTCTTTGTTATGGTGCTGGTGCTAATTGATTTAGGTCCGTCCATGTTTTCTAGAGGAGATGTACTGGGATGCATTTAGATTGTATTGTATCGGCAATTATTGACCTCCAACTTGCAATGGATTGCAGCATTATGTCCTGTCTACAAACTTACATCACAAAAAATTAGGGAATGTTGTACTTCACTGTGGTAACCAATTGTTAAAAACCTAAAAGTGTATTAAATAACAAATTAATTGAAATAAACAGCATTTTTCTGTTCTGAAACACCTCTTTAGTGCATGCAGACCTTTCCTCCTCCCTCTTAACATAATATCTCTTCCACATCTTTTGATTTGGGGATTTGGCTTCAGGATACACCAGCAGCTCCAACACTGTAATAGATCACCAGTAGATCCCTGTTGGCCCCCTGAACCAGTGACCCTATTTATCGCCAGGTTTAGATTTATCTGGTGCCAACATGAAACAGTTCTTGTTTAGCAATACGGCTGGGGCAGAATATACTCCACACACAGACATAAACAAAGAGAAATATGGGCTGCAATGGGAAATTATATTTGATATCTACTATTTATAATGAGCCGTTCTAAGACTCTTTAAAATGTTAAAGTACTGGTATACCAGTCACAATTGTTTCCAGATACAATCTGTAGCATTTTGGTATTCATTATTCATTTTATTTTACCTTTAAGCTCAAAGGCAAAATTCAAATTCAATATTACAAAATAGTAGATTTAACATAAACCTGTAAAATCTATAAATCAAATAAAAAATGAGTGTCGAGCTCATCAAATTCTAATTAATCCCACTGAAACTGTAAAACAGTGATATTGCTTTAAAAAAAACAAAACACTATTATATAGTTTTACTCCTGAAACATTCTTTATCAGATGCATGTTTTTTTTGGTGGGTAACTTTACTGCCCGTTTGGCCCATTTTTTATCCCCGGTGACTGGTGATACTGGAGGGCACTGCGATGCAAACTTAAAGTCATTACAATAATGAAGAGCGCACACTAAACTATTCGGCATTAACCTTGCACCTTGCAGTTATATTAGGCGTGTGATGCCATTAAGTGGTGGGTTGATATGAGCGAGAGCTGTGAGACGGGAAGTGAATGTAATGATGTGAGTCTGGAGCTTCAGAAGGCAGCGGCAGGTTGGAGGTTGGAGGTGTTTTTAATGACCTGCACCATCAGCTAATGGGGCCATTTATTTTGGGGTTGAAAAAGATAATAACCGTGTTTGTCTTTGCGTTACAGCGAATGAGCCCCTCATACCTTCCCACACTCTCCGTCACTTTCCCCCCCTCGCTCGTAAACACACTCTCTCATTCAAGGAGCACTCCATTAACTCACACCCATTTGTGAATTGCAGTGTTAGACGTAACACTTGATTTAAATAGAGGTTAACCAGGTTGCAACATGACAAATAATTTGCTTAATCTACCTTTTTTTTGCAGCAATTTAGATATGAAAAGGCAGCTGCTGTTGTGCAACACAGGTGATATGAAGGTCTTTGGTAAAAACTTTAACAAAATTGCACTTATATCAGTCAGTTTCTCATTTGCACCACTACAAATGGACAAACATTTTTACTTTTTGTTTTTGACTATTTTGAGTAACAAATGATAGTGAGTTGTGTATTTGACATTTCTTGCACTGAACAAACAATTCAACTATTAATTATGTACAGTTTTTTTAATTAATTATTTCCTAAAAGACAGTGGTTTAAACACGGTATTTCTATAAATGTGTGCAAAAAACTGCATAAGTAACGTTAGTGTAGTTAGATTTCAGGTCACAGTGCTTTGCATTATGGATTTTTACCCATAAAAGGTTTGAAAAAGTCAGGGTAAGAGCCCTCAAGCACTCACTGATTTCACTGTGGGACCTCCTGGAGCCCTAACAGGCTTAACTAGAGTGTAAGGCGAATATTTAGGGGCCAATCTAAAGCCGTGTTTCCACTGAATGGTACAGCTCTACTCAACTGCACTCGATTTTGGTACCACATCCTTTTCTCCATGCCGTGTTTCTGCTGCTGATAGTAACCCCATCAGTGTAGGCGGGATCCTCAACTGATTGCCATAGTTTGCATATAGCTTCATATTCCACAGTGCTTGTGTTTATCAAACCTCAGAAGGGAAGTTTCTCCATCCAGCCGCTTTTAATGAACCTTTTTTAATAGAATAATGAAATTAGGCATGGCAGGGGGGAAGCGAGAAGCACCCGCTCCCTGTCCGGTCTGTGTGTGTGTGTGTGGTTTGACAGCTGTGGATAATCTCATTTGCTAAATGTAATTAATGGCAAGCAGTTCCATTTACTTGTAATGTGGACTGTCTTTCCACAAGGGCAAAGAAATAAGGAAACTTTTTGGAATAATTTCTCAATCGACACCTTCACTATCAGTAATACTATCTGTATTAGTAGATCATTTCTCATTTAACTAGATTTCTTTGACCCTGTCTTATTACATTTTACTTTCCTGGTGTTTATTTGAGAAGACTTCTCCAGCTAAAATCTTGCTTTGAAATCTTAAAACTGTTTTCTCTTTAGGTAATTCCACTAAAAGCTATGTTTGCAAATTATGAACTTACTTTTGGAAACAGGAAATTTCCCACAGCAAAATTTGGATTACCTACCCTTCCCAAAAGATCCACTAAATGGTCACTGTTGGCTCTTCCATTGAATCCAGATAAAATCTTAATGTTAATAGAAGGTGACCGGGTCATTCCCATGCAGATGCAATTGGACTTGAAATCAGTGTTTAAATCCTGCTCAAAATGTTCAAAGTCTACAAGTTTTTAAAATGTAATATAATGAGCCAAGTTGCCTGTGCTTCCAACCTGATAGAATTTTCTAAATGACTTTGACTTTCAGGATGAAAGGGCCGATCACACCGTAACGCGTCGCCGGCAAAAAGTGGTTAAGACAAGTTTGGAAAGCTGTGATGGCCGAGTGGTTAAGGCGTTGGACTTGAAATCCAATGGGGTTTCCCCGCGCAGGTTCGAACCCTGCTCACAGCGTATCAGGGCAGGACTGCATTTTCAAGGTCTACCAGTTGGTAAAAGTTTAATTCAATTAGCCAAGTTGTCTGTGCTTCCAACTTGACCAAATTTTATAGTGGCGACTTGACTTTCAGGATTTGGGACTGATCATACCAAATCGCGACCTGACCCCAAAAAGTGGTTTGACGGGATCAACAGCTGTGATGGCCGAGAGGTTAAGGCGTTGGATTCGAAATCCAATGGGAGTTTCCCGCGTAGGTTCGAACCCTACTCACAGAGTCTTTAGGAACTTACAAAGTTATACTCTGACTGTTTGGTACAGTGGTTGCTTCACTGTTGGCTCTTCCATAGAATCCAGATAAAGTCTTAATGTTACTGGAAGGTGACCGGGTCATTCCCATGCAATTGGTCTTGAAATCAATGTTTAAATCCTCCTCAAAATGTTCAAAGTCTACAATTTTTTAAAATGTAATATAATGAGCCAAGTTGCCTGTGCTTCCAACCTGATAGAATTTTCTAAGTGACTTTGACTTTCAGGATCAAAGGGCCGATCACACCGTAACGCATCGCAAGAAACGCGTCGCCGGCAAAAAGTGGTTAAGCCAAGTTTGGAAAGCTGTGATGGCCGAGTGGTTAAGGCGTTGGACTTGAAATCCAATGGGGTTTCCCCGCGCAGGTTCGAACCCTGCTCACAGCGTATCAGGGCAGGACTGCATTTTCAAGGTCTACCAGTTGGTAAAAGTTTAATTCAATTAGCCAAGTTGTCTGTGCTTCCAACTTGACCAAATTTTATAGTGGCGACTTGACTTTCAGGATTTGGGACCGATCATACCAAATCGCGACCTGACCCCAAAAAGTGGTTTGACGGGATCAACAGCTGTGATGGCCGAGAGATTAAGGCGTTGGATTCGAAATCCAATGGGAGTTTCCCGCGTAGGTTCGAACCCTACTCACAGCGTCTTTAGGAACTTACAAAGTTATACTCTGACTGTTTGGTACAGTGGTTGCTTCACTGTTGGCTCTTCCATTGAATCCAGATAAAGTCTTAATGTTACTGGAAGGTGACCGGGTCATTCCCATGCAATTGGTCTTGAAATCAATGTTTAAATCCTCCTCAAAATGTTCAAAGTCTACAATTTTTTAAAATGTAATATAATGAGCCAAGTTGCCTGTGCTTCCAACCTGATAGAATTTTCTAAGTGACTTTGACTTTCAGGATCAAAGGGCTGATCACACCGTAACGCATCGCAAGAAACGCGTCGCCGGCAAAAAGTGGTTAAGACAAGTTTGGAAAGCTGTGATGGCCGAGTGGTTAAGGCGTTGGACTTGAAATCCAATGGGGTTTCCCCGCGCAGGTTCGAACCCTGCTCACAGCGTATCAGGGCAGGACTGCATTTTCAAGGTCTACCAGTTGGTAAAAGTTTAATTCAATTAGCCAAGTTGTCTGTGCTTCCAACTTGACAGAATTTTATAGTGGCGACTTGACTTTCAGGATTTGGGACCGATCATACCAAAACGCGACATGACCCCAAAAAGTGGTTTGACAGGATCACCAGCTGTGATGGCCGAGAGGTTAAGGCGTTGGATTCGAAATCCAATGGGAGTTTCCCGCGTAGGTTCGAACCCTACTCACAGCGTCTTTAGGAACTTACAAAGTTATACTCTCACTGTTTGGTGCAGTGGTTGCTTCACTGTTGGCTCTTCCATTGAATCCAGATAAAGTGTTATTGTTACTGGAAGGTGACCGGGTCATTCCCATGCAATTGGTCTTGAAATCAATGTTTAAATCCTGCTCAAAATGTTCAAATCTACAAGTTTTTAAAATGTAATATAATGAGCCAAGTTGCCTGTGCTTCCAACCTGATAGAATTTTCTAAGTGACTTTGACTTTCAGGATCAAAGGGCTGATCACACCGTAACGCATCGCAAGAAACGCGTCGCCGGCAAAAAGTGGTTAAGACAAGTTTGGAAAGCTGTGATGGCCGAGTGGTTAAGGCGTTGGACTTGAAATCCAATGGGGTTTCCCCGCGCAGGTTCGAACCCTGCTCACAGCGTATCAGGGCAGGACTGCATTTTCAAGGTCTACCAGTTGGTAAAAGTTTAATTCAATTAGCCAAGTTGTCTGTGCTTCCAACTTGACAGAATTTTATAGTGGCGACTTGACTTTCAGGATTTGGGACCGATCATACCAAAACGCGACATGACCCCAAAAAGTGGTTTGACAGGATCACCAGCTGTGATGGCCGAGAGGTTAAGGCATTGGATTCGAAATCCAATGGGAGTTTCCCGCGTAGGTTCGAACCCTACTCACAGCGTCTTTAGGAACTTACAAAGTTATACTCTCACTGTTTGGTACAGTGGTTGCTTCACTGTTGGCTCTTCCATTGAATCCAGATAAAGTGTTATTGTTACTGGAAGGTGACCGGGTCATTCCCATGCAATTGGTCTTGAAATCAATGTTTAAATCCTGCTCAAAATGTTCAAATCTACAAGTTTTTAAAATGTAATATAATGAGCCAAGTTGCCTGTGCTTCCAACCTGATAGAATTTTCTAAGTGACTTTGACTTTCAGGATCAAAGGGCTGATCACACCGTAACGCATCGCAAGAAACGCGTCGCCGGCAAAAAGTGGTTAAGACAAGTTAGGAAAGCTGTGATGGCCGAGTGGTTAAGGCGTTGGACTTGAAATCCAATGGGGTTTCCCCACGCAGGTTCGAACCCTGCTCACAGCGTATCAGGGCAGGACTGCATTTTCAAGGTCTAGCAGTTGGTAAAAGTTTAATTCAATTAGCCAAGTTGTCTGTGCTTCCAACTTGACAGAATTTTATAGTGGCGACTTGACTTTCAGGATTTTTGACCGATCATACCAAAACGCGACCTGACCCCAAAAAGTGGTTTGACAGGATCACCAGCTGTGATGGCCGAGAGGTTAAGGCGTTGGATTCGAAATCCAATGGGAGTTTCCCGCGTAGGTTCCAACCCTACTCACAGCGTCTTTAGGAACTTACAAAGTTATACTCTGACTGTTTGGTACAGTGGTTGCTTCACTGTTGGCTCTTCCATTGAATCCAGATAAAGTGTTATTGTTACTGGAAGGTGACCGGGTCATTCCCATGCAATTGGTCTTGAAATCAATGTTTAAATCCTGCTCAAAATGTTCAAATCTACAAGTTTTTAAAATGTAATATAATGAGCCAAGTTGCCTGTGCTTCCAACCTGATAGAATTTTCTAAGTGACTTTGACTTTCAGGATGAAAGGGCCGATCACACCGTAACGCGTCGCCGGCAAAAAGTGGTTAAGACAAGTTTGGAAAGCTGTGATGGCCGAGTGGTTAAGGCGTTGGACTTGAAATCCAATGGGGTTTCCCCGCGCAGGTTCGAACCCTGCTCACAGCGTATCAGGGCAGGACTGCATTTTCAAGGTCTACCAGTTGGTAAAAGTTTAATTCAATTAGCCAAGTTGTCTGTGCTTCCAACTTGACAGAATTTTATAGTGGCGACTTGACTTTCAGGATTTGGGACCGATCATACCAAAACGCGACCTGACCCCAAAAAGTGGTTTGACAGGATCACCAGCTGTGATGGCTGAGAGGTTAAGGCGTTGGATTCGAAATCCAATGGGAGTTTCCCGCGTAGGTTCGAACCCTACTCACAGCGTCTTTAGGAACTTACAAAGTTATACTCTGACTGTTTGGTACAGTGGTTGCTTCACTGTTGGCTCTTCCATTGAATCCAGATAAAGTGTTATTGTTACTGGAAGGTGACCGGGTCATTCCCATGCAATTGGTCTTGAAATCAATGTTTAAATCCTGCTCAAAATGTTCAAATCTACAAGTTTTTAAAATGTAATATAATGAGCCAAGTTGCCTGTGCTTCCAACCTGATAGAATTTTCTAAGTGACTTTGACTTTCAGGATGAAAGGGCCGATCACACCGTAACGCGTCGCCGGCAAAAAGTGGTTAAGACAAGTTTGGAAAGCTGTGATGGCCGAGTGGTTAAGGCGTTGGACTTGAAATCCAATGGGGTTTCCCCGCGCAGGTTCGAACCCTGCTCACAGCGTATCAGGGCAGGACTGCATTTTCAAGGTCTACCAGTTGGTAAAAGTTTAATTCAATTAGCCAAGTTGTCTGTGCTTCCAACTTGACAGAATTTTATAGTGGCGACTTGACTTTCAGGATTTGGGACCGATCATACCAAAACGCGACCTGACCCCAAAAAGTGGTTTGACAGGATCACCAGCTGTGATGGCCGAGAGGTTAAGGCGTTGGATTCGAAATCCAATGGGAGTTTCCCGCGTAGGTTCGAACCCTACTCACAGCGTCTTTAGGAACTTACAAAGTTATACTCTGACTGTTTGGTACAGTGGTTGCTTCACTGTTGGCTCTTCCATTGAATCCAGATAAAGTGTTATTGTTACTGGAAGGTGACCGGGTCATTCCCATGCAATTGGTCTTGAAATCAATGTTTAAATCCTGCTCAAAATGTTCAAATCTACAAGTTTTTAAAATGTAATATAATGAGCCAAGTTGCCTGTGCTTCCAACCTGATAGAATTTTCTAAGTGACTTTGACTTTCAGGATCAAAGGGCCGATCACACCGTAACGCATCGCAAGAAACGCGTCGCCGGCAAAAAGTGGTTAAGACAAGTTTGGAAAGCTGTGATGGCCGAGTGGTTAAGGCGTTGGACTTGAAATCCAATGGGGTTTCCCCACGCAGGTTCGAACCCTGCTCACAGCGTATCAGGGCAGGACTGCATTTTCAAGGTCTACCAGTTGGTAAAAGTTTAATTCAATTAGCCAAGTTGTCTGTGCTTCCAACTTGACAGAATTTTATAGTGGCGACTTGACTTTCAGGATTTGGGACCGATCATACCAAAACGCGACCTGACCCCAAAAAGTGGTTTGACAGGATCACCAGCTGTGATGGCCGAGACGTTAAGGCGTTGGATTCGAAATCCAATGGGAGTTTCCCGCGTAGGTTCGAACCCTACTCACAGAGTCTTTAGGAACTTACAAAGTTATACTCTGACTGTTTGGTACAGTGGTTGCTTCACTGTTGGCTCTTCCATTGAATCCAGATAAAGTCTTAATGTTACTGGAAGGTGACCGGGTCATTCCCATGCAATTGGTCTTGAAATCAATGTTTAAATCCTGCTCAAAATGTTCAAATCTACAAGTTTTTAAAATGTAATATAATGAGCCAAGTTGCCTGTGCTTCCAACCTGATAGAATTTTCTAAGTGACTTTGACTTTCAGGATGAAAGGGCCGATCACACCGTAACGCGTCGCCGGCAAAAAGTGGTTAAGACAAGTTTGGAAAGCTGTGATGGCCGAGTGGTTAAGGCGTTGGACTTGAAATCCAATGGGGTTTCCCCGCGCAGGTTCGAACCCTGCTCACAGCGTATCAGGGCAGGACTGCATTTTCAAGGTCTACCAGTTGGTAAAAGTTTAATTCAATTAGCCAAGTTGTCTGTGCTTCCAACTTGACAGAATTTTATAGTGGCGACTTGACTTTCAGGATTTGGGACCGATCATACCAAAACGCGACCTGACCCCAAAAAGTGGTTTGACAGGATCACCAGCTGTGATGGCCGAGAGGTTAAGGCGTTGGATTCGAAATCCAATGGGAGTTTCCCGCGTAGGTTCGAACCCTACTCACAGCGTCTTTAGGAACTTACAAAGTTATGCTCTGACTGTTTGGTACAGTGGTTGCTTCACTGTTGGCTCTTCCATTGAATCCAGATAAAGTCTTAATGTTACTGGAAGGTGACCGGGTCATTCCCATGCAATTGGTCTTGAAATCAATGTTTAAATCCTGCTCAAAATGTTCAAATCTACAAGTTTTTAAAATGTAATATAATGAGCCAAGTTGCCTGTGCTTCCAACCTGATAGAATTTTCTAAGTGACTTTGACTTTCAGGATGAAAGGGCCGATCACAACGTACCGCGTCGCCGGCAAAAAGTGGTTAAGACAGGTTTGGAAAGCTGTGATGGCCGAGTGGTTAAGGCGTTGGACTTGAAATCCAATGGGGTTTCCCCGCGCAGGTTCGAACCCTGCTCACAGCGTATCAGGGCAGGACTGCATTTTCAAGGTCTACCAGTTGGTAAAAGTTTAATTCAATTAGCCAAGTTGTCTGTGCTTCCAACTTGACAGAATTTTATAGTGGCGACTTGACTTTCAGGATTTGGGACCGATCATACCAAAACGCGACCTGACCCCAAAAAGTGGTTTGACAGGATCACCAGCTGTGATGGCCGAGAGGTTAAGGCGTTGGATTCGAAATCCAATGGGAGTTTCCCGCGTAGGTTCGAACCCTACTCACAGCGTCTTTAGGAACTTACAAAGTTATACTCTGACTGTTTGGTACAGTGGTTGCTTCACTGTTGGCTCTTCCATTGAATCCAGATAAAGTGTTATTGTTACTGGAAGGTGACCGGGTCATTCCCATGCAATTGGTCTTGAAATCAATGTTTAAATCCTGCTCAAAATGTTCAAATCTACAAGTTTTTAAAATGTAATATAATGAGCCAAGTTGCCTGTGCTTCCAACCTGATAGAATTTTCTAAGTGACTTTGACTTTCAGGATGAAAGGGCCGATCACACCGTAACGCATCGCAAGAAACGCGTCGCCGGCAAAAAGTGGTTAAGACAAGTTTGGAAAGCTGTGATGGCCGAGTGGTTAAGGCGTTGGACTTGAAATCCAATGGGGTTTCCCCGCGCAGGTTCGAACCCTGCTCACAGCGTATCAGGGCAGGACTGCATTTTCAAGGTCTACCAGTTGGTAAAAGTTTAATTCAATTAGCCAAGTTGTCTGTGCTTCCAACTTGACAGAATTTTATAGTGGCGACTTGACTTTCAGGATTTGGGACCGATCATACCAAAACGCGACCTGACCCCAAAAAGTGGTTTGACAGGATCACCAGCTGTGATGGCCGAGAGGTTAAGGCGTTGGATTCGAAATCCAATGGGAGTTTCCCGCGTAGGTTCGAACCCTACTCACAGCGTCTTTAGGAACTTACAAAGTTATGCTCTGACTGTTTGGTACAGTGGTTGCTTCACTGTTGGCTCTTCCATTGAATCCAGATAAAGTCTTAATGTTACTGGAAGGTGACCGGGTCATTCCCATGCAATTGGTCTTGAAATCAATGTTTAAATCCTGCTCAAAATGTTCAAATCTACAAGTTTTTAAAATGTAATATAATGAGCCAAGTTGCCTGTGCTTCCAACCTGATAGAATTTTCTAAGTGACTTTGACTTTCAGGATGAAAGGGCCGATCACACCGTAACGCGTCGCCGGCAAAAAGTGGTTAAGACAAGTTTGGAAAGCTGTGATGGCCGAGTGGTTAAGGCGTTGGACTTGAAATCCAATGGGGTTTCCCCACGCAGGTTCGAACCCTGCTCACAGCGTATCAGGGCAGGACTGCATTTTCAAGGTCTACCAGTTGGTAAAAGTTTAATTCAATTAGCCAAGTTGTCTGTGCTTCCAACTTGACAGAATTTTATAGTGGCGACTTGACTTTCAGGATTTGGGACCGATCATACCAAAACGCGACCTGACCCCAAAAAGTGGTTTGACAGGATCACCAGCTGTGATGGCCGAGAGGTTAAGGCGTTGGATTCGAAATCCAATGGGAGTTTCCCGCGTAGGTTCGAACCCTACTCACAGCGTCTTTAGGAACTTACAAAGTTATACTCTGACTGTTTGGTACAGTGGTTGCTTCACTGTTGGCTCTTCCATTGAATCCAGATAAAGTGTTATTGTTACTGGAAGGTGACCGGGTCATTCCCATGCAATTGGTCTTGAAATCAATGTTTAAATCCTGCTCAAAATGTTCAAATCTACAAGTTTTTAAAATGTAATATAATGAGCCAAGTTGCCTGTGCTTCCAACCTGATAGAATTTTCTAAGTGACTTTGACTTTCAGGATCAAAGGGCCGATCACACCGTAACGCATCGCAAGAAACGCGTCGCCGGCAAAAAGTGGTTAAGACAAGTTTGGAAAGCTGTGATGGCCGAGTGGTTAAGGCGTTGGACTTGAAATCCAATGGGGTTTCCCCACGCAGGTTAGAACCCTGCTCACAGCGTATCAGGGCAGGACTGCATTTTCAAGGTCTACCAGTTGGTAAAAGTTTAATTCAATTAGCCAAGTTGTCTGTGCTTCCAACTTGACAGAATTTTATAGTGGCGACTTGACTTTCAGGATTTGGGACCGATCATACCAAAACGCGACCTGACCCCAAAAAGTGGTTTGACAGGATCACCAGCTGTGATGGCCGAGACGTTAAGGCGTTGGATTCGAAATCCAATGGGAGTTTCCCGCGTAGGTTCGAACCCTACTCACAGAGTCTTTAGGAACTTACAAAGTTATACTCTGACTGTTTGGTACAGTGGTTGCTTCACTGTTGGCTCTTCCATTGAATCCAGATAAAGTCTTAATGTTACTGGAAGGTGACCGGGTCATTCCCATGCAATTGGTCTTGAAATCAATGTTTAAATCCTGCTCAAAATGTTCAAATCTACAAGTTTTTAAAATGTAATATAATGAGCCAAGTTGCCTGTGCTTCCAACCTGATAGAATTTTCTAAATGACTTTGACTTTCAGGATCAAAGGGCTGATCGGACCGTAACGCATCGCAAGAAACGCGTCGCCGGCAAAAAGTGGTTAAGACAAGTTTGGAAAGCTGTGATGGCCGAGTGGTTAAGGCGTTGGACTTGAAATCCAATGGGGTTTCCCCGCGCAGGTTCGAACCCTGCTCACAGCGTATCAGGGCGGGACTGCATTTTCAAGGTCTACCAGTTGGTAAAAGTTTAATTCAATTAGCCAAGTTGTCTGTGCTTCCAACTTGACAGAATTTTATAGTGGCGACTTGACTTTCAGGATTTGGGACCGATCATACCAAAACGCGACCTGACCCCAAAAAGTGGTTTGACAGGATCACCAGCTGTGATGGCCGAGACGTTAAGGCGTTGGATTCGAAATCCAATGGGAGTTTCCCGCGTAGGTTCGAACCCTACTCACAGAGTCTTTAGGAACTTACAAAGTTATACTCTGACTGTTTGGTACAGTGGTTGCTTCACTGTTGGCTCTTCCATTGAATCCAGATAAAGTCTTAATGTTACTGGAAGGTGACCGGGTCATTCCCATGCAATTGGTCTTGAAATCAATGTTTAAATCCTGCTCAAAATGTTCAAATCTACAAGTTTTTAAAATGTAATATAATGAGCCAAGTTGCCTGTGCTTCCAACCTGATAGAATTTTCTAAATGACTTTGACTTTCAGGATCAAAGGGCTGATCGCACCGTAACGCATCGCAAGAAACGCGTCGCCGGCAAAAAGTGGTTAAGACAAGTTTGGAAAGCTGTGATGGCCGAGTGGTTAAGGCGTTGGACTTGAAATCCAATGGGGTTTCCCCGCGCAGGTTTGAACCCTGCTCACAGCGTATCAGGGCAGGACTGCATTTTCAAGGTCTACCAGTTGGTAAAAGTTTAATTCAATTAGCCAAGTTGCCTGTGCTTCCAACCTGATAGAATTTTCTAAGTGACTTTGACTTTCAGGATCAAAGGGCCGATCACACCGTAACGCATCGCAAGAAACGCGTCGCCGGCAAAAAGTGGTTAAGCCAAGTTTGGAAAGCTGTGATGGCCGAGTGGTTAAGGCGTTGGACTTGAAATCCAATGGGGTTTCCCCGCGCAGGTTCGAACCCTGCTCACAGCGTATCAGGGCAGGACTGCATTTTCAAGGTCTACCAGTTGGTAAAAGTTTAATTCAATTAGCCAAGTTGTCTGTGCTTCCAACTTGACAGAATTTTATAGTGGCGACTTGACTTTCAGGATTTGGGACCGATCATACCAAAACGCGACCTGACCCCAAAAAGTGGTTTGACAGGATCACCAGCTGTGATGGCCGAGACGTTAAGGCGTTGGATTCGAAATCCAATGGGAGTTTCCCGCGTAGGTTCGAACCCTACTCACAGAGTCTTTAGGAACTTACAAAGTTATACTCTGACTGTTTGGTACAGTGGTTGCTTCACTGTTGGCTCTTCCATTGAATCCAGATAAAGTCTTAATGTTACTGGAAGGTGACCGGGTCATTCCCATGCAATTGGTCTTGAAATCAATGTTTAAATCCTGCTCAAAATGTTCAAATCTACAAGTTTTTAAAATGTAATATAATGAGCCAAGTTGCCTGTGCTTCCAACCTGATAGAATTTTCTAAATGACTTTGACTTTCAGGATCAAAGGGCTGATCGGACCGTAACGCATCGCAAGAAACGCGTCGCCGGCAAAAAGTGGTTAAGACAAGTTTGGAAAGCTGTGATGGCCGAGTGGTTAAGGCGTTGGACTTGAAATCCAATGGGGTTTCCCCACGCAGGTTCGAACCCTGCTCACAGCGTATCAGGGCGGGACTGCATTTTCAAGGTCTACCAGTTGGTAAAAGTTTAATTCAATTAGCCAAGTTGTCTGTGCTTCCAACTTGACCAAATTTTATAGTGGCGACTTGACTTTCAGGATTTGGGACCGATCATACCAAAACGCGACCTGACCCCAAAAAGTGGTTTGACAGGATCACCAGCTGTGATGGCCGAGACGTTAAGGCGTTGGATTCGAAATCCAATGGGAGTTTCCCGCGTAGGTTCGAACCCTACTCACAGAGTCTTTAGGAACTTACAAAGTTATACTCTGACTGTTTGGTACAGTGGTTGCTTCACTGTTGGCTCTTCCATTGAATCCAGATAAAGTCTTAATGTTACTGGAAGGTGACCGGGTCATTCCCATGCAATTGGTCTTGAAATCAATGTTTAAATCCTGCTCAAAATGTTCAAATCTACAAGTTTTTAAAATGTAATATAATGAGCCAAGTTGCCTGTGCTTCCAACCTGATAGAATTTTCTAAATGACTTTGACTTTCAGGATCAAAGGGCTGATCGCACCGTAACGCATCGCAAGAAACGCGTCGCCGGCAAAAAGTGGTTAAGACAAGTTTGGAAAGCTGTGATGGCCGAGTGGTTAAGGCGTTGGACTTGAAATCCAATGGGGTTTCCCCGCGCAGGTTTGAACCCTGCTCACAGCGTATCAGGGCAGGACTGCATTTTCAAGGTCTACCAGTTGGTAAAAGTTTAATTCAATTAGCCAAGTTGCCTGTGCTTCCAACCTGATAGAATTTTCTAAGTGACTTTGACTTTCAGGATCAAAGGGCCGATCACACCGTAACGCATCGCAAGAAACGCGTCGCCGGCAAAAAGTGGTTAAGCCAAGTTTGGAAAGCTGTGATGGCCGAGTGGTTAAGGCGTTGGACTTGAAATCCAATGGGGTTTCCCCGCGCAGGTTCGAACCCTGCTCACAGCGTATCAGGGCAGGACTGCATTTTCAAGGTCTACCAGTTGGTAAAAGTTTAATTCAATTAGCCAAGTTGTCTGTGCTTCCAACTTGACAGAATTTTATAGTGGCGACTTGACTTTCAGGATTTGGGACCGATCATACCAAATCGCGACCTGACCCCAAAAAGTGGTTTGACGGGATCAACAGCTGTGATGGCCGAGAGGTTAAGGCGTTGGATTCGAAATCCAATGGGAGTTTCCCGCATAGGTTCGAACCCTACTCACAGCGTCTTTAGGAACTTACAAAGTTATACTCTGACTGTTTGGTACAGTGGTTGCTTCACTGTTGGCTCTTCCATTGAATCCAGATAAAGTCTTAATGTTACTGGAAGGTGACCGGGTCATTCCCATGCAATTGGTCTTGAAATCAATGTTTAAATCCTCCTCAAAATGTTCAAAGTCTACAATTTTTTAAAATGTAATATAATGAGCCAAGTTGCCTGTGCTTCCAACCTGATAGAATTTTCTAAGTGACTTTGACTTTCAGGATCAAAGGGCCGATCACACCGTAACGCATCGCAAGAAACGCGTCGCCGCCAAAAGTGGTTAAGCCAAGTTTGGAAAGCTGTGATGGCCGAGTGGTTAAGGCGTTGGACTTGAAATCCAATGGGGTTTCCCCGCGCAGGTTCGAACCCTGCTCACAGCGTATCAGGGCAGGACTGCATTTTCAAGGTCTACCAGTTGGTAAAAGTTTAATTCAATTAGCCAAGTTGTCTGTGCTTCCAACTTGACCAAATTTTATAGTGGCGACTTGACTTTCAGGATTTGGGACCGATCATACCAAATCGCGACCTGACCCCAAAAAGTGGTTTGACGGGATCAACAGCTGTGATGGCCGAGAGATTAAGGCGTTGGATTCGAAATCCAATGGGAGTTTCCCGCGTAGGTTCGAACCCTACTCACAGCGTCTTTAGGAACTTACAAAGTTATACTCTGACTGTTTGGTACAGTGGTTGCTTCACTGTTGGCTCTTCCATTGAATCCAGATAAAGTCTTAATGTTACTGGAAGGTGACCGGGTCATTCCCATGCAATTGGTCTTGAAATCAATGTTTAAATCCTCCTCAAAATGTTCAAAGTCTACAATTTTTTAAAATGTAATATAATGAGCCAAGTTGCCTGTGCTTCCAACCTGATAGAATTTTCTAAGTGACTTTGACTTTCAGGATCAAAGGGCTGATCACACCGTAACGCATCGCAAGAAACGCGTCGCCGGCAAAAAGTGGTTAAGACAAGTTTGGAAAGCTGTGATGGCCGAGTGGTTAAGGCGTTGGACTTGAAATCCAATGGGGTTTCCCCGCGCAGGTTCGAACCCTGCTCACAGCGTATCAGGGCAGGACTGCATTTTCAAGGTCTACCAGTTGGTAAAAGTTTAATTCAATTAGCCAAGTTGTCTGTGCTTCCAACTTGACAGAATTTTATAGTGGCGACTTGACTTTCAGGATTTGGGACCGATCATACCAAAACGCGACATGACCCCAAAAAGTGGTTTGACAGGATCACCAGCTGTGATGGCCGAGAGGTTAAGGCGTTGGATTCGAAATCCAATGGGAGTTTCCCGCGTAGGTTCCAACCCTACTCACAGCGTCTTTAGGAACTTACAAAGTTATGCTCTGACTGTTTGGTACAGTGGTTGCTTCACTGTTGGCTCTTCCATAGAATCCAGATAAAGTCTTAATGTTACTGGAAGGTGACCGGGTCATTCCCATGCAATTGGTCTTGAAATCAATGTTTAAATCCTGCTCAAAATGTTCAAAGTCTACAAGTTTTTAAAATGTAATATAATGAGCCAAGTTGCCTGTGCTTCCAACCTGATAGAATTTTCTAAGTGACTTTGACTTTCAGGATGAAAGGGCCGATCACACCGTAACGCGTCGCCGGCAAAAAGTGGTTAAGACAAGTTTGGAAAGCTGTGATGGCCGAGTGGTTAAGGCGTTGGACTTGAAATCCAATGGGGTTTCCCCGCGCAGGTTTGAACCCTGCTCACAGCGTATCAGGGCAGGACTGCATTTTCAAGGTCTACCAGTTGGTAAAAGTTTAATTCAATTAGCCAAGTTGCCTGTGCTTCCAACCTGATAGAATTTTCTAAGTGACTTTGACTTTCAGGATCAAAGGGCCGATCACACCGTAACGCATCGCAAGAAACGCGTCGCCGGCAAAAAGTGGTTAAGCGAAGTTTGGAAAGCTGTGATGGCCGAGTGGTTAAGGCGTTGGACTTGAAATCCAATGGGGTTTCCCCGCGCAGGTTCGAATCCTGCTCACAGCGTATCAGGGCAGGACTGCATTTTCAAGGTCTACCAGTTGGTAAAAGTTTAATTCAATTAGCCAAGTTGTCTGTGCTTCCAACTTGACCAAATTTTATAGTGGCGACTTGACTTTCAGGATTTGGGACCGATCATACCAAATCGCGACCTGACCCCAAAAAGTGGTTTGACGGGATCAACAGCTGTGATGGCCGAGAGGTTAAGGCGTTGGATTCGAAATCCAATGGGAGTTTCCCGCATAGGTTCGAACCCTACTCACAGCGTCTTTAGGAACTTACAAAGTTATACTCTGACTGTTTGGTACAGTGGTTGCTTCACTGTTGGCTCTTCCATTGAATCCAGATAAAGTCTTAATGTTACTGGAAGGTGACCGGGTCATTCCCATGCAATTGGTCTTGAAATCAATGTTTAAATCCTCCTCAAAATGTTCAAAGTCTACAATTTTTTAAAATGTAATATAATGAGCCAAGTTGCCTGTGCTTCCAACCTGATAGAATTTTCTAAGTGACTTTGACTTTCAGGATCAAAGGGCCGATCACACCGTAACGCATCGCAAGAAACGCGTCGCCGGCAAAAGTGGTTAAGCCAAGTTTGGAAAGCTGTGATGGCCGAGTGGTTAAGGCGTTGGACTTGAAATCCAATGGGGTTTCCCCGCGCAGGTTCGAATCCTGCTCACAGCGTATCAGGGCAGGACTGCATTTTCAAGGTCTACCAGTTGGTAAAAGTTTAATTCAATTAGCCAAGTTGTCTGTGCTTCCAACTTGACCAAATTTTATAGTGGCGACTTGACTTTCAGGATTTGGGACCGATCATACCAAATCGCGACCTGACCCCAAAAAGTGGTTTGACGGGATCAACAGCTGTGATGGCCGAGAGGTTAAGGCGTTGGATTCGAAATCCAATGGGAGTTTCCCGCATAGGTTCGAACCCTACTCACAGCGTCTTTAGGAACTTACAAAGTTATACTCTGACTGTTTGGTACAGTGGTTGCTTCACTGTTGGCTCTTCCATTGAATCCAGATAAAGTCTTAATGTTACTGGAAGGTGACCGGGTCATTCCCATGCAATTGGTCTTGAAATCAATGTTTAAATCCTCCTCAAAATGTTCAAAGTCTACAATTTTTTAAAATGTAATATAATGAGCCAAGTTGCCTGTGCTTCCAACCTGATAGAATTTTCTAAGTGACTTTGACTTTCAGGATCAAAGGGCCGATCACACCGTAACGCATCGCAAGAAACGCGTCGCCGGCAAAAGTGGTTAAGCCAAGTTTGGAAAGCTGTGATGGCCGAGTGGTTAAGGCGTTGGACTTGAAATCCAATGGGGTTTCCCCGCGCAGGTTCGAACCCTGCTCACAGCGTATCAGGGCAGGACTGCATTTTCAAGGTCTACCAGTTGGTAAAAGTTTAATTCAATTAGCCAAGTTGTCTGTGCTTCCAACTTGACCAAATTTTATAGTGGCGACTTGACTTTCAGGATTTGGGACCGATCATACCAAATCGCGACCTGACCCCAAAAAGTGGTTTGACGGGATCAACAGCTGTGATGGCCGAGAGATTAAGGCGTTGGATTCGAAATCCAATGGGAGTTTCCCGCGTAGGTTCGAACCCTACTCACAGCGTCTTTAGGAACTTACAAAGTTATACTCTGACTGTTTGGTACAGTGGTTGCTTCACTGTTGGCTCTTCCATTGAATCCAGATAAAGTCTTAATGTTACTGGAAGGTGACCGGGTCATTCCCATGCAATTGGTCTTGAAATCAATGTTTAAATCCTCCTCAAAATGTTCAAAGTCTACAATTTTTTAAAATGTAATATAATGAGCCAAGTTGCCTGTGCTTCCAACCTGATAGAATTTTCTAAGTGACTTTGACTTTCAGGATCAAAGGGCTGATCACACCGTAACGCATCGCAAGAAACGCGTCGCCGGCAAAAAGTGGTTAAGACAAGTTTGGAAAGCTGTGATGGCCGAGTGGTTAAGGCGTTGGACTTGAAATCCAATGGGGTTTCCCCGCGCAGGTTCGAACCCTGCTCACAGCGTATCAGGGCAGGACTGCATTTTCAAGGTCTACCAGTTGGTAAAAGTTTAATTCAATTAGCCAAGTTGTCTGTGCTTCCAACTTGACAGAATTTTATAGTGGCGACTTGACTTTCAGGATTTGGGACCGATCATACCAAAACGCGACATGACCCCAAAAAGTGGTTTGACAGGATCACCAGCTGTGATGGCCGAGAGGTTAAGGCGTTGGATTCGAAATCCAATGGGAGTTTCCCGCGTAGGTTCCAACCCTACTCACAGCGTCTTTAGGAACTTACAAAGTTATGCTCTGACTGTTTGGTACAGTGGTTGCTTCACTGTTGGCTCTTCCATAGAATCCAGATAAAGTCTTAATGTTACTGGAAGGTGACCGGGTCATTCCCATGCAATTGGTCTTGAAATCAATGTTTAAATCCTGCTCAAAATGTTCAAAGTCTACAAGTTTTTAAAATGTAATATAATGAGCCAAGTTGCCTGTGCTTCCAACCTGATAGAATTTTCTAAGTGACTTTGACTTTCAGGATGAAAGGGCCGATCACACCGTAACGCGTCGCCGGCAAAAAGTGGTTAAGACAAGTTTGGAAAGCTGTGATGGCCGAGTGGTTAAGGCGTTGGACTTGAAATCCAATGGGGTTTCCCTGCGCAGGTTCAAACCCTGCTCACAGCGTATCAGGGCAGGACTGCATTTTCAAGGTCTACCAGTTGGTAAAAGTTTAATTCAATTAGCCAAGTTGTCTGTGCTTCCAACTTGACCAAATTTTATAGTGGCGACTTGACTTTCAGGATTTGGGACCGATCATACCAAATCGCGACCTGACCCCAAAAAGTGGTTTGACGGGATCAACAGCTGTGATGGCCGAGAGATTAAGGCGTTGGATTCGAAATCCAATGGGAGTTTCCCGCGTAGGTTCGAACCCTACTCACAGCGTCTTTAGGAACTTACAAAGTTATACTCTGACTGTTTGGTACAGTGGTTGCTTCACTGTTGGCTCTTCCATTGAATCCAGATAAAGTCTTAATGTTACTGGAAGGTGACCGGGTCATTCCCATGCAATTGGTCTTGAAATCAATGTTTAAATCCTCCTCAAAATGTTCAAAGTCTACAATTTTTTAAAATGTAATATAATGAGCCAAGTTGCCTGTGCTTCCAACCTGATAGAATTTTCTAAGTGACTTTGACTTTCAGGATCAAAGGGCTGATCACACCGTAACGCATCGCAAGAAACGCGTCGCCGGCAAAAAGTGGTTAAGACAAGTTTGGAAAGCTGTGATGGCCGAGTGGTTAAGGCGTTGGACTTGAAATCCAATGGGGTTTCCCCGCGCAGGTTCGAACCCTGCTCACAGCGTATCAGGGCAGGACTGCATTTTCAAGGTCTACCAGTTGGTAAAAGTTTAATTCAATTAGCCAAGTTGTCTGTGCTTCCAACTTGACAGAATTTTATAGTGGCGACTTGACTTTCAGGATTTGGGACCGATCATACCAAAACGCGACATGACCCCAAAAAGTGGTTTGACAGGATCACCAGCTGTGATGGCCGAGAGGTTAAGGCGTTGGATTCGAAATCCAATGGGAGTTTCCCGCGTAGGTTCCAACCCTACTCACAGCGTCTTTAGGAACTTACAAAGTTATGCTCTGACTGTTTGGTACAGTGGTTGCTTCACTGTTGGCTCTTCCATAGAATCCAGATAAAGTCTTAATGTTACTGGAAGGTGACCGGGTCATTCCCATGCAATTGGTCTTGAAATCAATGTTTAAATCCTGCTCAAAATGTTCAAAGTCTACAAGTTTTTAAAATGTAATATAATGAGCCAAGTTGCCTGTGCTTCCAACCTGATAGAATTTTCTAAGTGACTTTGACTTTCAGGATGAAAGGGCCGATCACACCGTAACGCGTCGCCGGCAAAAAGTGGTTAAGACAAGTTTGGAAAGCTGTGATGGCCGAGTGGTTAAGGCGTTGGACTTGAAATCCAATGGGGTTTCCCTGCGCAGGTTCAAACCCTGCTCACAGCGTATCAGGGCAGGACTTCATTTTCAAGGTCTACCAGTTGGTAAAAGTTTAATTCAATTAGCCAAGTTGTCTGTGCTTCCAACTTGACAGAATTTTATAGTGGCGACTTGACTTTCAGGATTTGGGACCGATCATACCAAAACGCGACCTGACCCCAAAAAGTGGTTTGACAGGATCACCAGCTGTGATGGCCGAGAGGTTAAGGCGTTGGATTCGAAATCCAATGGGAGTTTCCCGCGTAGGTTCGAACCCTACTCACAGCGTCTTTAGGAACTTACAAAGTTATACTCTGACTGTTTGGTACAGTGGTTGCTTCACTGTTGGCTCTTCCATTGAATCCAGATAAAGTGTTATTGTTACTGGAAGGTGACCGGGTCATTCCCATGCAATTGGTCTTGAAATCAATGTTTAAATCCTGCTCAAAATGTTCAAATCTACAAGTTTTTAAAATGTAATATAATGAGCCAAGTTGCCTGTGCTTCCAACCTGATAGAATTTTCTAAGTGACTTTGACTTTCAGGATGAAAGGGCCGATCACACCGTAACGCGTCGCCGGCAAAAAGTGGTTAAGACAAGTTTGGAAAGCTGTGATGGCCGAGTGGTTAAGGCGTTGGACTTGAAATCCAATGGGGTTTCCCCACGCAGGCTCGAACCCTGCTCACAGCGTATCAGGGCAGGACTGCATTTTCAAGGTCTACCAGTTGGTAAAAGTTTAATTCAATTAGCCAAGTTGTCTGTGCTTCCAACTTGACAGAATTTTATAGTGGCGACTTGACTTTTAGGATTTGGGACCGATCATACCAAAACGCGACCTGACCCCAAAAAGTGGTTTGACAGGATCACCAGCTGTGATGGCCGAGACGTTAAGGCGTTGGATTCGAAATCCAATGGGAGTTTCCCGCGTAGGTTCGAACCCTACTCACAGAGTCTTTAGGAACTTACAAAGTTATACTCTGACTGTTTGGTACAGTGGTTGCTTCACTGTTGGCTCTTCCATTGAATCCAGATAAATTCTTAATGTTACTGGAAGGTGACCGGGTCATTCCCATGCAATTGGTCTTGAAATCAATGTTTAAATCCTGCTCAAAATGTTCAAAGTCTACAAGTTTTTAAAATGTAATATAATGAGCCAAGTTGCCTGTGCTTCCAACCTGATAGAATTTTCTAAATGACTTTGACTTTCAGGGTCAAAGGGCTGATCGCACCGTAACGCATCGCAAGAAACGCGTCGCCGGCAAAAAGTGGTTAAGACAAGTTTGGAAAGCTGTGATGGCCGAGTGGTTAAGGCGTTGGACTTGAAATCCAATGGGGTTTCCCCGCGCAGGTTCGAACCCTGCTCACAGCGTATCAGGGCAGGACTGCATTTTCAAGGTCTACCAGTTGGTAAAAGTTTAATTCAATTAGCCAAGTTGTCTGTGCTTCCAACTTGACCAAATTTTATAGTGGCGACTTGACTTTCAGGATTTGGGACCGATCATACCAAATCGCGACCTGACCCCAAAAAGTGGTTTGACGGGATCAACAGCTGTGATGGCCGAGAGGTTAAGGCGTTGGATTCGAAATCCAATGGGAGTTTCCCGCGTAGGTTCGAACCCTACTCACAGGGTCTTTAGGAACTTACAAAGTTATACTCTGACTGTTTTGTACAGTGTTTGCTTCACTGTTGGCTCTTCCATTGAATCCAGATAAAGTGTTATTGTTACTGGAAGGTGACCGGGTCATTCCCATGCAATTGGACTTGAAATCAATGTTTAAATCCTGCTCAAAATGTTCAAAGTCTACAAGTTTTTAAAATGTAATATAATGAGCCAAGTTGCCTGTGCTTCCAACCTGATAGAATTTTCTAAGTGACTTTGACTTTCAGGATGAAAGGGCCGATCACACCGTAACGCGTCGCCGGCAAAAAGTGGTTAAGACAAGTTTGGAAAGCTGTGATGGCCGAGTGGTTAAGGCGTTGGACTTGAAATCCAATGGGGTTTCCCCGCGCAGGTTCGAACCCTGCTCACAGCGTATCAGGGCAGGACTGCATTTTCAAGGTCTACCAGTTGGTTAAAGTTTAATTCAATTAGCCAAGTTGTCTGTGCTTCCAACTTGACAGAATTTTATAGTGGCGACTTGACTTTCAGGATTTGGGACCGATCATACCAAAAAGCGACCTGACCCCAAAAAGTGGTTTGACAGGTTCACCAGCTGTGATGGCCGAGAGGTTAAGGCGTTGGATTCGAAATCCAATGGGAGTTTCCCGCGTAGGTTCGAACCCTACTCACAGCGTCTTTAGGAACTTACAAAGTTATACTCTGACTGTTTGGTAAAGTGCTTGCTTCACTGTTGGCTCTTCCATTGAATCCAGATAAAGTCTTAATGGTACTGGAAGGTGACCGGGTCATTCCCATGCAATTGGTCTTGAAATCAATGTTTAAATCCTCCTCAATAGTGATCAAAGTCTACAAGTTTTTAAAATGTAATATAATGAGCCAAGTTGCCTGTGCTTCCAACCTGATAGAATTTTCTAAGTGACTTTGACTTTCAGGATCAAAGGGCCGATCACACCGTAACGCATCGCAAGAAACGCGTCGCCGGCAAAAAGTGGTTAAGCCAAGTTTGGAAAGCAGTGATGGCCGAGTGGTTAAGGCGTTGGACTTGAAATCCAATGGGGTTTCCCCGCGCAGGTTCGAACCCTGCTCACAGCGTCTTTAGGAACTTACGAAGTTATACTCTGACTGTTTGGTAAAGTGGTTGCTTCACTGTTGGCTCTTCCATTGAATCCAGATAAAGTCTTAATGGTACTGGAAGGTGACCGGGTCATTCCCATGCAATTGGTCTTGAAATCAATGTTTGAATCCTCCTCAATAGTGATCAAAGTCTACAAGTTTTTAAAATGTAATATAATGAGCCAAGTTGCCTGTGCTTCCAACCTGATAGAATTTTCTAAGTGACTTTGACTTTCAGGATCAAAGGGCCGATCACACCGTAACGCATCGCAAGAAACGCGTCGCCGGCAAAAGTGGTTAAGCCAAGTTTGGAAAGCTGTGATGGCCGAGTGGTTAAGGCGTTGGACTTGAAATCCAATGGGGTTTCCCCGCGCAGGTTCGAACCCTGCTCACAGCGTATCAGGGCAGGACTGCATTTTCAAGGTCTACCAGTTGGTAAAAGTCTAAATCAATTAGCCAAGTTGTCTGTGCTTCCAACTTGACAGAATTTTATAGTGGCGACTTGACTTTCTGGATTTGGGACCGATCATACCAAAACGCAACATCCAGGATTCGATTCTAGCCTTTGGACCTGAGTTGCATGTCATACCCCTCTCTCTTTCTCTCCCCAAATTTCTACACTGTCATCTGTCAAATAAAGCTGAAAATCCCCCAAAATAATAATCATACATATATCATTGTCTTTCCTGCGCAGTAAGAACAGACTGCAAAGCTTCTTTTTTTTATGTCTAACTCTTCATGTAGTTTATTGCAGAAATTCAATCAAATCACACTGAAGCAGCTAAAGCTTAACGTCTGCTTTCAAATCAACAGACTGATGATCATTATTTGGAAATGAGTGATGAAATTACTCTCTGAAACATATGGCAATGTGCAATGAAATTGCAATGAGAGATAATAACAATGACAGCAATAATCTATGGCAGGCTGTTGATTGCTGACGATGGCCTCATTTCAGCTTCTAACTCCCTCGCCTGCTGCTTTACTGCCACTTCATCAGTTTGAAAGATTGGGTTTCATTTGTCTCTAATTGTGATCGTATGTGTCATTGTTGTTGTTTTCAGGCAGTCGTGTACTATGCAAAATCCTCTATAAAAAATAGACATTTTATAGTTTTGTACATGGAGAACGAAATGCTGTGCAATGGTTTAACCAGACTGACAACTGACAGAGACAAAGATCCATCTGAGCAACTGTTGAATGAGAATGTCATCTCTCCTGTCAAGCAACCCGGTGGGGAAGTTTAAATAATTGAATTCTTCTTCTTTTGGTGCCAAAACTAATTCAAATGTAGAATAATAAATTTGGTGTCTTGATTATACAGTTTATTTTTTCATCTCTGTTGGTTAAAACATATATATAACCGTTGATTCATAACTTGAGCGGTTATGTACATGTGCAGTTACATTTGACCAACAAAGTCTACCTGTCTACACATCAGCTGGTTTGCTACAGTCTCTGGGTGAACACCTACGGATACAACTTTTTTTATCTTTTTGAATCTCAAAGCGGATAGGCCTTTGCGACACAGCGTCACACAAATTTCTAGGTCGAGTTGAAATATTTCACACCTTTCGCGTCTAATCACGTCTTTGCATTGACTTTGAATGTAATCTCGTCCCGCGAAAGATTCGCTTCGCTGAAAATGTCTGAAAATTTGGTTTAGAAAAGGATTTAGGGTGTAGTTCAGTTCTTATATTATTGAATTTTTCCGGTTTAGTTCAACAATAAAAGAAAGAAAACTGAATCTAATACAGATTTCCCCTCTCAATGTAACTTCTTTTTGTTGCGTATTCATCCCCAGCAGGGCTCAAAACTCAAACCCTGGCAGCAGCAGTTCCCTTCACACTGAGCTGCAGAGGAAATGGGACCCCTAACCCTTGCAGAGTTAGTATCGCACTTTACCCGCCGAGCATCACTGCAATTAAGTTAAATGGGCACACAAACCATATTGCTAATGTTTTCATGAAGCCAGACCCCAGAGAAGTGTGGAGATTGCAGAATCCATCAGTGAAATTGCGCGCTGACATGCCCCACTAAGTTTGACTGCACGATGGAGCTCACTTATCCAAAAAGCATCCAATATACAGACATGTCCAAACGCATGACGCGACATCTGACAGCCACTGACAGACAGCAGCTGTTTGTTCCATGTTGGAGAATAATAATCCGCGCTGAAAGCGGGACAATCAAATATTTTTCTCCGACTGGATTTTACAGCCAACAAATGACAGTTTGTTAAATTTAGACTGAAAAGCCAGCAGAAGGGGATTTTACAGCCAAATGGTGATTTGTTTTTACTGAAAAGCTGGCAATAACTCCATTCTGTCATCTGTACAAAAATCCTTATTAACAGTCATTTCATTATGTGCTCAATAGACTTTGCCCAGTAATTCCTAACACGGAGAGAGAACTTTAGTTTTCTGTAACAAAGAAGCTAAAATGATGTTGCTCACTCGTTAATCTATTAAAAGAGTGTTTTCTCTGCAAAGCATGAATGTTTTCCTCGTGAGCAGCAGCATTTCTATGACTTCATTTCAACCGCTCATATTGAAATGTTAGATAACGTAGATAGTTAGAAACCTCAACCAAATTTAACCCTGTTTTACTTCAGATGTTTAGCTCAGCGTCTTGCAACCCAGGTTGTTTTGTTATGTCAGGGTCAGGACGTGGTTAGCCTAGCTTAGCATAAAGGCTCGAAGCAGGGGGAAACGGCTAGCCTGGCTCGGCACAAAAATACGAAAATACCTCTGTTAGCACTTCTAAAGCTCACGAACATGTTATATTATGTTAAATTGTGCACAGACAGATATAAAAAATGACAAATTGGGGTTTTAAGCGAGGTATTTATGTGCTCATGTGTTAATCACCTCCTGGCTCTTTGGACATAACAGACATGAGAGTGGTATCAATTTTATCCTGTAAGTGTAATTTAACTTTTTCGTGGAGACCCAATATACTCACATGAGGCAGGGAGAGCTTGAACGAGGGTTTAGTCAAACATATTACAGCATAACAACGATTCTCATCCAACAGCTCACCCGGTCAACTACAGACTGCTGTTCTCAGTCACTGGAATGCACTGGAATTCGTATATAACGAATGCAAATACGAGCCAGATTGTACACAGCTGCCACTAAGGAAGTCATGTGATGTAATATTAACAGCGACAAAGTCCGGTCGGGGTTTGATTAACAAGTCAAAAGCACAAAACTTTCTCCCACGAGACTGCTGTTCGTTTCCAGTTTGAAACCATATGTCAAATTATTAACTTATTTAAACATACTTTTGTTTCGTAACTTAAGTACGTAAATTAAGTAAGGATTGTCCGTAATTTAACTTAAACCACAATCTTTTCCTAAACCTCATCAAGTAGTCTTGTTGCCTAAACAACAGTTTCTGCACTGGCAGCCCTGTCTCCTCAAAATGACGTTCCCATACAACGAAACTATGTTGGGAATTACTTTCGGAGGGAAACGTATTTTGTTGTGGATTATGTTTGCTTTTGACGAGTCACATATAGGTTTGAAATTAGTCTGCGGAAGTCTGCATAGGGAGGAAGTCGGGGTGGTCGATGATTAAAAAAACACAGGACTTTCACCCAGGAGGCCTCTGTTTGTGTCCCGTGTACAAAACCAAGTACTTTTGTTGCATTTTAGTTTGTTTTGTTTTGTTTCATTCTCATAGTTATTTTAGGCCAAACCATGATGTTTTTTACAAACCTAACCAAGTAGTTTTGAAGCGTTTTTTATTTTGTTTTGTTCGTTAACCACATGTTTTAAACTGTTCCGCAAACAGGACTTTCACCCAGGAGGCCTCTGTTTGTGTCCCGTAAGGAAGTTTTGTTGCCTAAACATAACAATGAACTTTTGTTTTGTTTTGTTTTGTTTAAAATTTGTCGTCATTTTAAGCCAAACCATGATGTTTTTTACTAACCTAACCAAGTAGTTTTGAAGCTATAAATCCATTCTCACTACACGGTCAAAAATGTATATTGACTCCAACCTACGAAAAGACTTCAATGACTTTGCACAAAATCTTTTTTTATCATCATCGGCATGAATAACAAACTAAACTTGTATTTTAACGCTTTATAACATAATAATAGTAAAAAAGAAACATCACCTTCGCATAAGCCTCCTATAAAACTCGATTCAAACTGTCAGAATAAACTTATTATATATATGCAAAGATACAACATTCTTACCAAACGTAAATATTTGCTGAAGTGTCTCTTATAGAGGTATCCCCGAACACGATCTAGAAAACATTTTCACACAAAGAAGCCGTTTTAAGAACTTGGACGACTTGATGCAGAACTTGAATAACTGTTGGACGAAGACGGACTGCAACAGTCACACGAGAGACGTCTGCTGTTTTGAGAAAAAGAATGCCGCCTTCTGTTGGGACAGCTGGCGTTAAAGTACAGCTCGTTGTTGGATCCGGCAGAAGCATTAGCTAAGTGCATTCTGGTCCTAAAAGAGTGGGATTTGAGTAATGAGTTTTCAAAGAGGACGCAGTTTTTCGCTCCAGCGCTGATTTACAAACAAAACAAAAAGGCCAATGGGCCATTAATGAAAGTGGAATAGGCTTAGCGCACTTTGAATAACCATTGGACTTAATACAAAAGCCATCACGGAGTAATCTGCAGCAGTTACTGAGGATTAGCATGTGTAGAACAATGACAGTTTAATCCTAAAATGCTGACCTGTTGCCTAGACGACTGTAATTATGATTCCCACAGCTCATGGTGAGACGTTTCATTTATGCACATTAAACACACATTAAACACACATTAAACACAGAGTGAACAGAGAGGGAACGTACGTGTTTTCAGATTTATCTTCCACCAGTTGAGCTTCTCGTCTACTTGTGTTGGTATTTTTGAACACGGTGTTTGGGAATTTTGGGCAGATGAAATGAAATAGTACAGTTTATTTCTGGGAGCAAAGGAGATGCAAGTCAACTTTCTGCATAACTTTCTGTTAATACGCTTAAAGTTGCTTTAATGTCTTTATATGAAGTCGTCAGTTGAATATCGTAGTTCTGTTATTTTACAGTTCTTGGTTGTAAAGTACTTTACTTAAGTACAAATTCTAGGTACTTGTATATTACTTGAGTATTCCCATTTACTTTCTACCTCTATTCCACTATATCTCAGAGGTACATATTGTACTTTTTACTGTACTACATCTCAGAGGTACATATTATACTTTTTAATGTACTACATCTCAGAGGTACATATTGTACTTTCCGTCTCAGCTTTGAGCTCTAATTAGCAAATGTTAGCATGCTAACATGCTAAACTAAGGTGGTAAACATGGTTAACATTATGCCTGGTAAACAACAGCATGTTAGCATTTAGCTTAAAGAACTACTGCGCCTATGTACATCCTTCCAGAGCTTTGCTTTTCTAACTCAAAGGTCTGAGGATAAAGAGCATATCGGTCACATGTAGCTGACTCCTGATCCACCTTCACCACCGATCATCTTTAAGTTGGTCCTAAATAAATAAAGTTTCATTGCAATACAAAAAGATTAGGAGCTACGACTTGCAGTTTTATGCAAAGTGGAGTTTTGATTCTGCAACAGGTCAGAGTTCAGCCTCAGTGACTGCAGAAAAAACTGCCCCTACACAACCAAAGGGCAAATGCCAAACATTTAATGAAACATTTAAACAGAACATTTTTCATTTATTATACAAAACTCATTATTTGGTTCTAATGACGGAGGTTTGACTCAATAACAATAAGGTTATTTCTCCGAAAAACCATAAAGTATAATTATGTCAAACACACTTATGTTGCTATAAAGATTGTAGGGATGGTAACTCTCACCAGACTGTAGTTTGATAACATTCAACTCTTTCTGAATCCACTTATTGAAGGTTTCTTTTTAAAAAAGAATCCAAATTCAGCAAATACCACAATAAAACTGTAACTCTACAAAAGAAAATTATAGTAGAACTACAAAAATGCCGTAAAGTCTCTTAAGACACAAAATAAACATGGAACATGTTGAGGGTGATTTTAAAGATGCCAAAGAAGATTAAAATAAATCAGTAAACCCAACACATTATCATGAATATCAGCATTAAGTCAGCATCACAGTGACAATAACATAAACTTCACCAAAACACACCTGCTGTACTAACCTTTGCCTTTACACCTCCTCCTCCTCTTCCTCTTGGACTTTCCCTTCATATCTCGCTCTGACCGCTCCATGTTTCTGCTGCACGTCCCAGCATGCACCAGTGCCATTCAAGTGATTCCTTCTTCTGTTAATTTCTTCCAGTAGTTTGTCCTCTTTCTGCTGCTTCTTCTTCTTCTTCTTCCCTCCTCCTGTCTGAAGGAAAACCGTTCAGGGAGGATGGAGAGTGCAGCTCTGCAGCGGGAAGCCCTCCACAGCGACTGCCCCCCCCGCGCTGCTGCCGGCTTTAGGAGGCAGGCGGCTGTTCAGACTGTGACATCATGAGGAGAGAGCTCCTGTTCAAGCTGCGATTCATCACCACTGGTGCAAAGTCACTCAGTTTTTAGCGGCTTGGCTCAGCAGAAGGTTTGCTGGTTTTATTGGTCCACTAGACTAGAAGTATCTCAACAATCATACAATGAATTATCATAAGATTCTTTACAATCACGGTCCTCGGAGGATGAAGCCCACTGGCTCCTTTAACTTCTCCTGCAGCGCCACTCTGAGGTTCACATTTGTGTTTTTTTGTGAGCTGTTTTAAAAATGAATGGATGGACTGCTGGGGTTTCCAGTTTAGACTCATGACAGTTAAACATTTAGTGTACGAATAACATGACGATTGTTCAGTAATTTTGTTCGCTGTAAGAATGCTGTTCTTGCTTGTTTGTGAGGTGTCTTCCTGTTACGTTGTTTCTGTAAATATTTGACTTAGTTTACTTATTTCAAGTCCAACCAGGATGTTTTTCCCAAACATAACTAAGGGAATTTGTTGCTTGCCGTTACTGTAGTTTAAACTTGTCTGTTTCACAATAACAACGTGGCGTAAAATGGAAATATTGTAATATTTACACACCTTTGGGTGGGGAAGTTACATCTAAATATTCAGATACGTAAGTAAAAGCACTAATACCACACTGGGAAAATATTCTGTTACGAGTAAAAGTCTTTCATTGAAAATGTTTCTCAAGTAAAAGTGAGTATCAGGAAAATAAATTAAATCTATCAATCTGAGTATACTGGCATGTAAAGAAAAGACTAGTTAAGTACAAGTACCTCAAGTTTCAACTAAAGCACAGTACTTTGTGTAGATGTACACACATTCCACCACAGAACACAGTTCTGGTTTTTACCATCACTTATGATAACTATTTCTTTATTTATTATGCTACTTTCACACACTTTTACACTTTTATCAAACATCAAAGCGCTGAAATGTGGGTTAGAAAGATGCTCCAGCTGTGTTGTTTCTGCAGCAGCAGGAGACAAACTGAGCTTCAATAGTCATGCAACACATTTATCTCCTTTGTCTCTCCTGCTTGGTCTGCAGGCTGCAAAAATAAAACACGATGGGGGATTTAAAATGCTTAAAGTACAATGACTAAACCAAATATATAGAGTTATGTATTGTGATTGTTATATGCATTTAATATGAAAAACCGTGCAGCCAAAGTTTGTTTAAACCACAGACGTTTTAAATACTAGTTGAGATCTGAGAATTTACAAAAACACAGAATATGTCAAGATGAATTTTGCAGAAATGTGTATAAAATCACACAGAAGTCATTTAGAATAAGTGCTGGAATGATAATGGAGTTTTAATGCTTTAATCAGTGTATTCAATGAAGAGCTGATTATATGTCGTGCGGTACAACATTATTTTAACAACAAGAAAAACAGGGAAAATCTGATTTTTATTGGTGAGAAGATCAAAAATAAACCACAGAATACAATGAAAAACAAAAACCAGACATCCTGAAACCTTCTGCTCCAATTCAAACTCTCAGCGTCACTAATTTGCATCATGAAGCCAACTTTGCATAATCTCCCCTCATTTCACCTTTACTTCCAATTAACAGCAGCTGTTTGATCCCCGTCAGTCACCTTCCTCGTCACGTCCAAACTAAGATCCAAATCTTTCCCCTCTGTTTTGTTCATTTTATTGTTGCTATCATCACATTTCATCTCCTCCCCCCTCTCTCTCTGGTCCTTGCTGTGTTTTTGGTCCTCGTGGTTTGCAGGTTTCCGGTGACTGACTCCCTCTCCAGAGGATTAGCGTCGATGCTGTTCCTCTTTTGTTTGCCTCCACGTGTCGCTGAGCCTCTGGGAGTCACATCTCTTGTAGTATTTCACCTCACTGACTCCACCTTTTCTTCTCACCCGCCTCAACTCGTCATGTGTCATGAGTAAATCTGAGTGCAGCAGAGCGAAAGGAGGAAAGAACTGAACTCCACCGCGTTGATTTGACTTTCCTGTTGGAGGATTATTCTAATCTGTTGCTGGAGACGTGTTCGGGATTTGATTTAACTGTAAATGTAATGTTTTTAGCAACATATCCTCAAACAACGGTTCCTATGATTCTCTTTGGAAAAATGATTCCTGATTATTCTTTTGTGTTTTCCTGCGAAAGTCCAGCAACACGTGTCAATATCAGCTCATTACGTCTTCACAGGAAACAATTTAGTTAGGTTTATTAAAAGATTGTGAAATAATTAGTTAGGTTTAGGTAACAAAACTACTTTGTTAGGTTGAGGAAAATATTGTGTTTCTGTTAAAATAACTACAGAAGTTGCGTGACGAATAAATCAACATTGATTTTGTCATTTCACATGCGGCACGAACAGCGATCTCCTACAGGAATGTATATATATATATATATATATATATATATATATACTGTATATGTATATACAGAGAGAGATACAGTATACCCATACATATACCTTCATCCATGTACACACATATACACAAAAATATTTTTTATAAAAGGGAAAAAAAAAATACATACTGTTTCTGTCACATGATATATTACTTTAATATATATATTAAAAAAAAAGTGAAATAGAATAAAATAAATAAATGAAAATAAATAAATACAAGGTTCATACATTTGAATACCCTTAAAGCATCCACATTTTCAAAAAAACAATATATATGTATATGTATATATACAATTTGTATGTCTCAAATTGACTAATGTCACGGAGCTTCAAGGCTTCTCTGAACTTTGTGAATCAAAAACACGCAACAGCCTGAGAAGAGTAACATGTGCGACTCCATTAGATGGAGTGGACGGAGGTGAGCTAGAAATAATATTGCAGAGTGAAAACACACATTATGCAACATGAACATAAATGGGCAGCTCTTCTGATGTGTGCGTCCATGTGATAGAATAACAACATCTCCTCCCGCTGTTTGCAGACATCCAATCATGTTCAGGTGAGATATGTGAGACTTTAGCGTCACGCAGACACAACAGAGAGGCCATTACTGCGCCTGATGAAAAGCAGAGTGGTGTATTTCCGCCTGTGGCTAAGAATCCACAGGGCAGGCAGAATGAACTGCTCAACATCCCAGCAAATAGGACACTTGTGCTGCGCTCCTCAGGCCAAACATTATACTGTACATTAGCTCACTGTTCCTGCTGCAGCAGCCTCCTCAGGCAGACTCGGATAAATGGAGATGTATTGTTTGTGTCACATTACAGAATTAGCATATTTATGTTTTTCCGTCTGTCTCGTCGACACTTTCTTCTTCTCAGACCACAGACTTACTTTGCCTGTTTTTTTTTTACTTTTTCTGTTTGATTAGTAATTTGATTTAATTAATCTGTCGACGTGTCATTCATTCAACAGTAACAACTAAGTTAGGTTTGGGAAAAGATGGTGAAATACTTAGTTTAGTTTAGGTTGTTTGGGTTAAAACAGATAACGGCAGTGCAGTTGCTGAAATAAAAAATGTAAATATGAATTCTTGAGTTTTGGCCATGGACTGTATATAAGAAGTGGACGTAGTCATCGTGACGTCACCCGTTGGTTTGTGGACTGATGTTTTAAAGCCTTGAGTTCAGCGATTTCATCGTCGCCATCTTGGCTTTTTTGCATGCAGTGAACAGGAAGTGACCATATCTGGACTGAGGAGGAGTGAGGTAGAGACGCCGTAAACGTCTCTGGTAGAGACCTGTCAATCACTGTGTAGCCCCGCCCCTAAAGCATCCCCTGCTTTATGGTCTGTGTGACTCTAAATGGACCATCATTTACTAAATGAACATCATGCTGGATTGAAGAAGACTTGAAACTAGAGATCGAGACCATAAACTCATGTTTACAATGTTTACTGAGGTAATAAATCAAGAGAGAAGTAGAGTCATTTTCTCATAGACTTCTATACAACCAGAGGAGTCGCCCCCTGGTGGACACTAGAGAGAATGCAGGTTTTAAGACATGAAGCTTTGGCTGCACTCGGCAGAAAATAACTAATCAGGTTATCGTTGAGTCCAGGTGGGTGTTTGTTAAATTACCTCCAGGTGTTCAAAGTCAGCTGTGCCACAATTTTTTCCAATTATGTTACTTTACAACTCTTTCCCCAGTTTAATTGTGGGGGAAATAGTAATAAATAAGCAGAATTTCAATGAGACAGGGTTGTTTAAACATTATACCGGCCAAACATCAGCATGTTAGCATTTTGACGTTAGCATCTAGCTTATAGCACCGCTGTAGAGCCTCGTAGAGCCAATAGCATCACTGTTATTTTGTTATTTTGAACAGAACTTTACAATTATAGATAACAGCGATGAACAACATGTTGTCGGTATGATAATGTACAGTAGTTAGAAACAAGAGCAACAGCTTCTTTCCTAGCCTCCTTCCTTCCTTCTTTCCTCTCTCCTTTTCTTATTTCTGTCCTGCGTTTTATGTTTTCATGCGTTAATTCACTGGATGTTGCTTTTTGCAAACATTTCTTGCTTTCCTTCTTTCTCTCTCTTCCCATTTCCCCTGATGGCTTCCTTTCCTTCCTTCCTGTCTACTTTCAATCTCTACTATTCACCCACCTTGTCACCTTGTGTGTGTGTGTGTGTGTGTGTGTGTGTGTGTGTGTGTGTGTGTGCGTTTGTTTCATTGTTTTTTCTTGAGAGCGACGCCGTGAAGTCAGCCACCCCGGTCACGCTCGAGGAGTTTCATTACGCCGTGAAATAAAGATCACACCGTGATTAAGTTGATTAGATTTCATGAATATTTGAAAGGCGAAACCAAATTGCTGATTAAATATTTACTGGTGGTTTTCCTTCACGACAGACTTGGAGATCATATCACGTCTCCCAAAGGACTGACTGTACTGATACTGAAACGTCTCAAATATCATATAACTGGAATATTAAGTTGATCAGGTTCATTTAAATACGTTTTAAAGACATTTAGTTTAAGTTAAGTATCTGTTTGCATGGGATGGTTGTGGTTGTATTGCGGTTTAAAACTGCAGTAATGATGATAAAAGAAATATGCCAGCGGTGGAAACACCCAGAAATATTCTACTGAACTATTTCATTTATGTAACAAAAACACATGTTGTTTTATGTAAAATCTTAAAAAGTAAATACAACTGTTAAGTGTCTTAACAGTTGTAAACTCTTTTATTTTTTAGGTGAAAAATGATGCTGAAAGTTTCAGAACTACGGTTCCCATAATGCATCGGGAGAAAGAGAGGAAGTATATTGTTGCCTTGGAGTCAGCTGTGTGCTGCAACGTTTTTGCCAATATTTGTTTACATTTTGGGAAATTGGCATCATTAAAAGTGTGCCGAATCAGCTATTACAAGTTCCTTTTTAAAGTGCACTCATTAATGTACAGATAAGTATCACCGGATTAATATAATACTGAAGAAAACTTAAAAACATGACGATTCTCAGGCAAGTTCTGCAGTTATATGGAACATCTTCTTTTTTTCCTTTAATTTCTAAGCAGATTTTGTTGATATCCGTTCATACTGATATGTGATGTATGTGTGTCTGTGTGTTCAGATGTGGCTCTTCACAGTTGACTGCACTTCGGTTATATCATTTATTTTATTTTTATTTTTTACTTAAAGGCCCTCAGAGCTGCATTATGAGACATGGACCACTGGCGGCTCCAAGTGGCTGCAGGAGGTAAGTGTGTAAAGCTCTTTGCAGGATTCATTTTTTAAGAGTAGTCTTTTATTCAGACCTCACACACACACAATAAGTGAAGCCTAAATACAATCTAGTAGACAATATGACGGAGAAGGCACAGGCAGAAACCTAATGCTCATATATGACCATCCTGGTTTAAGCTACACTCAATAAAATAAAATAAAATAAAAAATCTTTCACCCCTAAAAATAGCTTTACAAACCATTCTTTTGAAAACCAAACTGAGTTACACATTCTTAAATTTATATTAGCGTTGTTCAATAATTAAACCCCTACAATAGAAACACATCCTCCTCTTTTATTTCTTTTTATCTCTCAAACCATATTGACATGTCCTCCCTCTGCACACACTGTGTTTAAAAAGATACGCCCAATGAAGCTTCTCTGGCCCTGTTTTTGACAATGTTTTTCTCATGTCTTATTCATAGACACTTTAGACCAACTTCACGTTCATCTGGGCCTCTTCTCATTATTTAATGCAAAAAAATAATGCAGCATGGCCCAATGCAATTCTGACTTCTGTTGTCCTGTTGTTAAAATGTTCCCAATGTTTGTTCAGACTTCTTTTTGTTTTAGGCAGCGTTCAAACGCAAATCATGTTTTATTATTTGACTAGTTCAGATATAATTAGAAAATAATAACAGCTGGTTTACATGTTTTGATAGCGGCTAAACTTTCATATATATATATATATATATATATATATATATATAAAGTAGCAGTAAAAATGGTAGTAGAAGACGTGTCATAACTTCCAAAAATGGAGGATGATTACAGATATTTTGTGACGTAACTGATGCAGATAAAAGTAGCAGCTTTGCGTTACACCCCTTTTAGGAATGATGACTACGTACGTGTGGACAAACACAGCACGCAAACATATTAACAACCCAACTGGTTGTATCGGTACTTTAAACGTAAAGGATGAGACAGCAAATCTGTCTGTTTTACAGTCGGAGACAATTTGGATTTCACTGTTAAATTTCTATTTTGTTATGTTCCTGCGTTTGAGTCAGGTTTCTATGGAAGAACATATCCCCCCAAAAATTACAGCCGGTAATGGGCTTCCATAGATTTCCCTTTGAGGGTTTAAAACTGTCATCTGAGGTAAACAAAGAAAATCTGCACACTCAGCGGGGAGCAGACACAGTTTTCTCTCTGAGCTCCAGTTTATGATTTATTCTAACTGGGATGTGCATATATACATTTTAAACTCTTAAAAACGAGTCAATGTGTAGAATGAGTTTAAATGCCTTCAATGTGCTCCCAACGACTATTTTGTTTGCAGCTCAACATTCCAACACAGACACACAAAGGAAATAATTTAAATACCTGAAAGTGAAACACACCCTGGTGATCGTCATACAGACACAGCTGAATCTCTTAAAAGAACATTGCAAAAAATGACATTTGCAAACCTTTGTGTGCTACGAGTGTAAAAGACATACTGTAAACGTTTCTGCACGTTTTCAGACCTTAAAAATGAAACCTTTTCTCTCTAAATGTCGAGCGTTATCGGTGTTGAACTTCTTTAAATGCTCAGCTCTGCAGCTGGCACTGAAATGAATTTGTTCACTATCACCTCCTGGCAGACGTTTGATAAGATATCTTCCAGTGAGGAGCTGGAGCGTAGAACGAAGTCGATCAAAAGGATCTTAATTACAGCAGAAAGCTGAAAGTCACTAAGCGTTAAACAAAACATTTAAAGCTAATGAGGAATATCTACGTTATTGATACGTGAAACCTGGAGCGATCAGCTCGTCACTGAATTATAAACTGATGGTAGACGTCATGTGATAGTTTATTCATTTCATTCTAACTTCAACCTCTAAAACTAACAAATAAAAAGTAATGGATTAGTGATAAATCCACCACATTAAGTAAATTCAGTGGTGGAAAGTAACAAAGTACATTTACTCAAGTACAATTCTTTAATTTAGTGTTTTGATTTCATGCTACATTATACTTCTTCTCAACTGCATTCAAAGAGAAATGGAGAGGATGGACTCAATGATGGCTGTGTAGAAGTGCACCATCATTGTCTTTGGCAGGTTGAATTTCTTCAGCTGCCTCAGGAAGTACATCCTCTGCTGAGCCTTCTTTGTGATGGAGCTGATGTTCAGCTCCCACTTAAGGTCCTTGGATATGATGGAGCCCAGGAAGCGGAAGGACTCCACAGCGTCGACGAGGGAGTGACACAGGGTGATAGGGGCTGGTGGGGCTGCATTCTTCCGGAAATCCACAATCATCTCCACTGTCTTTAGAGCGTTGAGCTCTAAGTTGTTCAGACCAGAAGTAGTTTATATCACTCAGTTACTGTGTTAGATGTGACTTCCTTCTCACCGTTCTTTTTAATGAGAGAGGTGACACTTCATATTACAGCCACAACTAAAGAAGATAAAGTTGCAAAGTCATTAGGCGCTGTCTGTCAGGGGCCCAGACCCAAGTTTGTTAAAAACTGAAAGACTTTGTACACAAACACTCAACTGTGCATTGTGAGTAGAAAGAACATTAAAAAAACACATTTCTCATGCACATGTTAATGTCACAATGTTATTATATAGAGGACAATGAGGACAAAACACACCCAGTATATACTGTATGTCAAACCGCTCCTCTCCCTGGAATGAAGCAAAGCGTGTAAACTCCTCCTTCCTTTGTGCTCAAACACCGAGCTCTAGTTTGTCCAAATATTTCCTTGTTCCCTCCCCTTCACTGAGCTGCAGTTTTGATCAAGTGAGAGAGCTGGCCGGCTACATTCGCTGCAGTTTAAGGGAGCAGAATAAAGTTTGGACTTTGGCACAACTTTTGATGGTTTAAGTGAAACTGACAATAGCAAAAAGGGAGGAACAATGGCGCAGACAGGAGTTCAGATGGACCAGGAAACCTTCTCTTGTTCCATCTGTCTGGATCTACTGAAGGATCCGGTGACTATTGCCTGTGGACACAGCTACTGCATGAACTGTATTAAAACACACTGGGATGCAGAGGATGAGAAGGAACTCCACAGCTGCCCTCAGTGCAGGCAGACCTTCACGCCGAGGCCTCTCCTGGTGAAAAGCACCATGTTAGCAGATTTAGTGGAGGAGCTGAAGAAGACTGGACTCCAAGCTGCTCCTGCTGATCACTGCTATGCTGGACCTGAAGATGTGTCCTGTGATGTCTGCACTGGGAGGAAACTGAAAGCCTTCAAGTCCTGTCTGATCTGTCTGGCCTCTTACTGTGAGCACCATCTGCAGCCTCATTATCAGTCCCAAACATTTAAAAAACACAAGCTGGTGGACCCCTCCAACAAGCTCCAGGAGAACATCTGCTCTCGTCACGATGAGGTGATGAAGATGTTCTGTCGTACTGATCAGCAGTGTATCTGTTATCTCTGTCCTGTGGATGAACACAAAGGCCACGACACAGTCTCAGCTGCAGCAGAAAGGACTGAGAGGCAGAGAGAGCTGGAGGTGAGTCGACTAAACATCCAGCAGAGAATCCAGGACAGAGAGAAAGACGTGAAGCTGCTTCAACGGGAGGTGGAGGCTGTCAATCTCTCTGCTGATAAAGCAGTGGAGGACAATGAGAAGATCTTCACTGAGCTGATCCGTCTCATGGAGGAAAGAAGCTCTGATGTGAAGCAGCAGGTCAGATCCCAGCAGAGAACTGAAGTGAGTCGGGTCGAAGAATTTCAGAGGAAGCTGGAGCAGGAGATCTCTGAGCTGAAGAGGAACGACGCTGATCTGAAGAAGCTCTCACAGACAGAGGATCACAACCAGTTTCTACAACATTTCTCCTCACCTACATATCTCAGTGGACCTATATACTTTCCTCCAATCGACCCCTTTTGTCTGCGGCACTTTGATGGAGTGCAAGAGGCTGTGTCAGAAGTCAGAGATAAACTACAGAACGTTCTGAGAGAGAAATGGACAAACGTCTCACTGGCAGTAACTAAAGTGGATGGTTTACTGTCACAAGAGCCCAAGACCGAAGATGAATTCTTAGAATATTCATACAAAATCACACTGGATCCAAACACAGCAAACTCTCGTCTGTCATTATCTAAAGAGAACCAAAAAGTAACATTCAATGGAGGACCGAAATATCCTTATCACCCAGACAGATTCACTAACAGCGCTCAGGTCCTGAGTAGAGAGAGTCTGACTGGACGCTTTTACTGGGAGGTGGAGAAAGGCGAGGGTGGAGTTCATGTAGCAGTAGCATACAAAGACCACAACACTGTAAATGAGAAATTTGGAGATGGTGAAAAGTCTTGGGCATTAGGTTGTTTCAAACGTTCTTATGCATTTAGACACAACAAGATCCAAACTCCCGTCTCTGGTCCTCAGTCCTCCAGAGTAGGAGTGTACCTGGATCACAGTGCAGGTATTCTGTGCTTCTACAGCATCTCTGAAGACATGACTCTCATCCACAGAGTCCAGACCACATTCACTCAGCCTCTCTATGCTGGACTTTACCTGTTTGGTCCAGATAGAAACACTGCTGAGCTGTGTGAGTTGAAGTAGGCAAAACTTATCAAATAGATAAGTGAATTTAAGTGCAAGAGTGGTTGGCACTTTGATATCCTGTGTTTGCTTTGCCTTGGTGCCTGTGACTGCTAATACTAACTACGCGGTTTTTTGTTTTTTTTATTCTTGCAAAACAAACTAGAAATGTAAAAGAGCCCCAAAGAGGACATGGGCAAAACTCACAGGGGCTCACGGGGAACTTTCTCCTGCCCACGAGGTAGATTCTGGTGCACACCAGATTACAGGATTATTAGGGGCTCTGTTTAACAAACATCAATCTTAAAAGATGAGGATTTTCCCAGGAAAAAGGCTCAGAGATTGATTTAATTCACTGGAAATAGTTTTCATAGCATTGAAGTATCAATATAATCCCTGATGAATACTTGACTAAAAGTCCTCATTTTAAATATTCCATTTATATATTTGCAGTGAAGGTAAGAAAATCAAGTGCTGGTTTTTCAGAAAATGGCAACATTGATTCATTAATTTGCTTTTATTGTTGTAGGTCTGACCTTTACTCTGTATATGTTGATGGTGAGATTACATGTTACATATTTTAGATGCAAAGTATACTCCAGTTAAATGCTCATTAGTCCGGTTTATTAAGGGCAGTAGTCGTGTAAATGTACTTTCAAAATGTTTAAAGGCAGGATGCTATAGTTTTGAAGCAGCTGAGCTGAAGCTTAAATTACAATTTAAATGCTAATAATCATTGAGTCAACTCTAATGTGACTTCCATCGATTTAATCTTCTTTCTCTGTCAGCTAGTTGCAGAAGTTCTCCACTAGAGGTCGCTCTGTACACATGTATTCTACTGTATTCTACTGTATTCTACTGTATTCTACTGTCACACACTGAAGGTGCTCTACAGCCATTTACGACACACCAGTGTGATGAACGGGAACTCAAACTATGAGTCAGATCTTAGTGTGGGGGATTCAGGACTCATCATAAAGAGTAGGTTTTAATTAAATAATCTTTTGAATTACTGATG
Organism: Pholis gunnellus; assembly: GCF_910591455.1. Classification (NCBI taxonomy): domain Eukaryota; kingdom Metazoa; phylum Chordata; class Actinopteri; order Perciformes; family Pholidae; genus Pholis; species Pholis gunnellus. The sequence continues at coordinate 2,189,984 of NC_136541.1, forward strand.
AATTTTCTTTTTGAAATTTTGAACTGCCAAGAAATACAAATGTCATCTATCTAACAGATATGCTGTTTATTACATGTTTTCCTCTAATTCAACACCAATATTACTTTTGCTGCATTTAATTCATACTCTTTTCATTCATACTTATAATTATATTTCTTGTTATTCTTTCTTTGAGTCTTTGGATTTCTTAAGATGGTCTGACTGCTGTACTTTAGACTGTTTCATGCTTCTCATTAGAGCTCGACCTTGAAATCAACCACGTTGAAGTGTACAGTGTAAATTGTGTGTTTACGTAATAAAATCACAACTTGATGTGTAAGAGATAGTTTATTGTCTTTCTTTTGACCCAAAAGACTGTGTTATCTTTCTGCAGCCACAATATTTGCTGTCAATGAAACAAGCTAATCCACATGTTTGTTTCATACCTTTCCTTGCATAAAGGTATTGCATTAGCTTTATTAAACTATCAGAGACTTGGTATTTGATTTGCACTTCAATGACGATATGTCGGTTACCGGTAGAGGTCATTTAGGTGTGTGTTGACAATAACAAGTATTATTATTATTATCTTTCTGATAGATGTTTGAGCCATTAAAGTCTCGTTCTACAGTAGAAAGGGTCATAATCCAGTGTTGACTCTGGCAACACTTTACAGACATTTTGAAATCAAACCCCATATTAAATAATACTTGTAAATATCCAACATTTTGCAACCATCCTAGAAGCTTTGTTTGTCTGTTGTTCATATTATTATCCCTGTATTTTCCTCTTAATTTATGTATCACAAATGACTCATCACTGAGTGAGTGCATTGAACAAATGAATCATCAGATATGCTCAAAAATAAATATATAATCAAAGAAGATAAAAACCCAAATGTATTCTTTTTGGTTGCAGACAAGAAAAAAAGAGTAAAAAAATAACTCACCTTGAATCATAAACTAAGCTGAAACTCTCATGAGCTCAACATCCACATTGAGACAAATAAACAATTAGAAAGACTTTATAAAACTTTAGCAGGCTCAACAAGAAAGCTGATGACATCACCAGTTCCCAGATAGTTGCACTCATGGCTTCATGTGAGTCAAAGGTTTTGTTTTAAAATATTACTTTTGGTTTGCCTAAAAAACAAAACATAACACAATTGAGAAGCAGTGTTCAGTTTGTTTTGCACCACATGTTCGGTGTACACTTCTGCCTTTTTATTAAATTAGATTTGGGGATAAGTATTCATATATAGTATGTTCCTTACTGTTATGTCATCGATGTTGTTTATATTATAATTTCTTCTTTTGTTGTCTTTGAGTACATTTTAAAACGCTATACAAATAAAATGTATTATTGTTATTATGTATCTCACTTTCTTCTTGTAGCTATTCTGTTGCCGTTTATTTGTTTCATATCTATATTTCTTTTCTTTGATTTTCTATGTTGTTGAAAATAGTTTTTATTTTCCAGCCTTTTTTCTCTGAGTGACACGCATTATGCTTTTATTTTGAAGTGTTTCCGGTCGTTTCTGGCTAATTGCATGCGCCTTGACGCAGCTCCGGGAGAAGATATTTTGTAGGAGAGATATTTTAACATGAACGTGTTATTTTATTTTATTGAACACCCGTCCTCCCACAGAGCGTGTTGGTGTAACTCGGCCATGAAGACTTAAAGGCTCGCGTCGTCGCTTCGCAGTGTTCAGGTTAGTGGAGAGCAGACATTGTTGTTTTATCCGTTAACGTTACCACTGCGGAGTTTAGCTGCTAGCTGTGCGGCTAGCTGGGAAGTTAGCCGTATTGTTAAGAAGGGCTTCCTGTTGCACCTTTCAAAGTAAAATCTCGTTAAAAAAAACGGTGAATACTGTTGAATTCTATAAATCCTGCTCAATTAATGACATAATACATTTTTGTTATTTGTTTTGGCACAAAGGGAAAGACGCAAAATATATTCCAGCGGTCTGATTTCTTTGAACTTACGTACAATTTTTGGAGTGCGCTTTTATTTTGAAGTGCACTTTTCCGGTGTCCGCGGCGTTGACTCTGCGTTAGCTTGACGCAGATGTTTTCAAAACAGCTGAGCAGCTGCTGAGCACTGCGGTGTTTTTCTGAGCAGCGTTATTATCCGAGCAGCTCGTCACCAGACGAGCTCGGACCTTCTCTCGTTTTCACGCTTCGTTTTTACCTCGAGGACTCTTCTCCTGTTGGTCGATTTATTTAAAAATATATTTAGTTTTTTTTTCATGCACATCTCCAGCGGATTTACACAGAAATATAATCACTAAATGACAGCTGGTGCGGTGATAACATCGGGGTGGGGGGTGGGTGGTGGTGATGCCCTTGACATGGGGGAGGATGAGTGAGGAGGATCATTGGGATTGTAATGGAAAGAAGTGACATTGTGACCATTGTGTGATCTTCATTGGCAGGAGGGTGTCAGCGATGCGGCGCATGCTCTGCAAGTTCATCTCGTCCCTGCCGGCCGAGGATCATCATCATCAGCAGCAGCAGCATCAGCAGCAGCAGCAGCAGCAGCGTCCTGTATAGCAAAGCCATCGAGTGGAGATGTTAGTGAGCGTCTGCAGGGATCCTCGGCCCTGGAGCTCTCCGGCAGGTCGAGCTGAGGAGGCCTGAGCTCGTCTCCAGCCCTCCGGATCGGATGGTGGCAGAAGGCAAAGTGTGCATGACCAGATAAACAAGAGGCGGTCCAGCCTGCGCTGCAGATAAGCAGCAGAAGCTGTGAGTCAACTCGCCTATTGTTGACATTGTTGCCTTTATTTTAGTTGTTTTTTGGGCCTCTTCGTGTGCCAGACTGTATTTGTGGCGAGTCCATGTTCCTATTAATAATAAATGTAATGGGCTGCAGCCCCTGAACTGTGAATGTAGACTTGGAACTGGGGCGTTTTTTTTTGTATTTTTCTAACGCCTAAAAGAAAAGGAAGGTTTGACTGGAAGCGATGGCCGACCACGAGGAAGCGGAGTTGTCCGAGTCCCTCCAGAAGGGGGACAGGTTCTCCAGCGAGCCCGAGGAACCCGGCACGGACTTCCAATCTAAAAGTCTGCCGGTTCTAACCGAAGAAGCGCCTCAAGAGGAAACGTTGCTGGCCAGTTCTGCGTCCATAACCGCGGAAGAGAGCGCAGAATTCATCCAGCTCTCGGCCAAGACCGAGTCCTTCCAGCCGGAGTCCCCGACCAGAACGAACTACCAGCCCAAGCCGGGGAAGTCGGCGCTGAACAGGCCGAGCTCGTACATGGAGAACACGGAGAACCGGAGGAGTAAAAACATAGCGAGAAGGAAGCCGCCGGGGATTTTCGCCTCCAGGCTGGCTCGCCTACGACTGCCCTGCAGGAGGTACCTGAACGTCTTCATCCAGGACTCTCGCTGCTTCCTGTTCTGCATGTGCTACCTGACGTTCATCCAGTCGCTCATGGTGTCCGGCTACCTCAGCAGCGTCATCACCACCATCGAGAAGCGGTACAGCCTGAGGAGCTCCGAGTCGGGCCTCCTCGTCAGCTGTTTCGACATCGGGAGCCTCCTGGTGGTCGTCTTCATCAGCTACTTCGGCGGGCGGGGCCAGAGGCCTCGCTGGCTGGCGGTGGGCGGCATCTTCATCGCGGTGGGCGCCGCCCTCTTCTCCCTGCCTCACTTCATCTCGCCGGCCTACCAGATCCAGGAGGTCAACTCGTCCTCCGGCAACGAGGGCCTCTGCATGAACAGCGTAGGCAACGCCAGCGGCAGGGACCGCGTCGACATCACTTCCTGTCCCCGGGACCAGGAGGGCAACGAGCACAACCTGTACGTGGCGCTGTTCGTCATCGCCCAGATCCTGGTGGGCATGGGGTCCACGCCCATCTACACGCTGGGACCCACCTACCTGGACGACAACGTCAAGAAGGAGAACGCCTCGCTGTATCTGGGTAAGAGTCTGTGTGACGGCGAGGGTTGTTGGGTAGCGGTGTCTCTTGTCTCTGTCATTCACATCCAGCATGTTGCAGCAACTGAAACTACGTTAGAGTTTAGTAGAAACTAGGATCATAAAACTCACGGTTCGGATCAACACAAAAGAAAGTGAACCTCCGTTGGTTAGCCGTTAGCGGTGCTGCTAACGTTACTAGCTCTCCTCCTGCTGGTTTGAACACTGATTGGTTGTTTACAATGAAATATTATCAGAGATCAGACACTAGAAACACATAAATGACGTCCTGATGACATATTTTACTGAGTATTGGAGGAGAGCGATTGTCGGTAACACTTTATTTCACACTTTGATGGTTAACGTTAAACTGTGGAATTAATCGGCGGTTCACCTGCATGGTGACCTGTGAGGTTGGGATCACGAGTAGAAATGAAGACACAAATAACCCCAGAACACAATGTTCATATTGGTAATAAGCCAATGTACCCGTTGCTCGCTAGCTAAACTTGGCTTCGGTTGGTTTAGTGACGGTTTAGAATCTATTTTCATCGTCAAATAATCTGCTGATTTATTTTCTAGCTTAATATCTTACAAAATGGTAAAAAAAAGTACACGTCTGAATTCACCAGAACCCGACTAATTAATAAGCTCTTCCAGACCAAACTGGTAAAACCATTTCTTCATGGAGCTTCCATGTTGAAACAGGAAACCTGTTCTCAGTTACTGAGTGGGCTCCAGTGCTTTGCTCAAAGGCACATCAGCAGCCAGGATGTGGAAGCAATAGGCAGAAAGTTCCTGTCGCGCCCGTTTCTGCCACCGCCGTGGCCCACATGTCGACGGTGGGACCTTCAAACTGCCCCCCCCTCCTCTTCCACATACTTCCCCTGAAGTTCTCGCCTCAGTGGACTCAAACAAGGTGAAGCCTAATTCACCAACAAATGAGAGTTGGGTTATGAAAGGGAGGAGGGGAGGCGGAGGGAATAGTGGAAGGTCTTATGTGCATTCCAGTCGGCGGTGGTGGAAAGGTTCTGGTTGTTGTGCACCAACATTTTTAGAGCGTGTCCCATGCTAGGAAACTAAAAGTCACAATAACTCTGCCTTTTAATTTAAGTTGTTCGTTGATTGTATCTGCTCTACCAGCCACTTTGGCAAGTCACCAAAAAGCGTTTTTGTCTGGCGAGGCCCACTTGACCAGTAAACTCTTTATTCAGTTGCTTTTGTGACGTCTGAATGAAAACATTTAACGGGCTAAAGGGTCGGCGGGTTGGACCCGAGCCGAGCAGAGCCGGGTATCAAGCCGACAGCAGCAGATACCGTTTGGCTGCAGGAACGTGGTGGTGTGGTGTGCTCGGCTGGTTTGATGGCAGCTGACAGCTTCTCTAGTCGCTGGAATGAGGACGCCGTCCGTTTTTTTAAAACCATCACAGTTCAGTCCAGAGTCCTGGAAAAACACACGAGCAAGCAAAGTCCTGCCAGCTTGATACCGGTAAACGTTGCGTAATAGCTTTTACTTCCCAAAGTAGTCAGTTGGAGAAAGTATGGCTGCTCTATTAGAACCTATTTCTTACCATGAATCCAATCTTTTTTTATCATTTCATAATGTCCATGTTTTCCTTATTGATTTACTTTGATGTTTCATATTCCACGTAAATGGATTAGTTGGACAACCAACTCAAATACGCAAACCAAAATAACCTTAAAGAAAGAAACAGGACTTTCACCCAGGAGACCGATGTTCGAGTCCTTGAGTGTTAAGTCAAGTCAATGATGTTTGTGACGTGTTTTCTGTAATGTGAGCCCAGCCATGATGTTTTTCTTTAACCTAACTAAGTGGCCTTGTTGCGTAAACCTAAACGAGTGGCTTTGTTTGAATTCACAACGCTAAGCACGTGGTCACTGCGCCCGTATCGGAGCGTCGTGGTCTGAGAAGGTCACGCTAACGTATTAAGTCAAACTCGCTCAACTCAACTCCCATTTTCTGTTTTTGCAGCTGACTACCGACTACCCTGCTCCAGAGGAAGCATACAAATGTGCATTTAAAGGTTTCTTTGGTTTGCAGTTTGTTCAAAGTGCCTTTCAGGTGTTCTAAAATGCCACACAAAGTATTTTTGGTGCGTTTGTTTTGCAGACTTGACTCCCCCCCCCCTCTCTTTTGCCCTGGGGTGAGATCTACAGTGTGTCTGACGTTGACCATGAAGTGTGCACAAAGAGACGACCGTACACAGATAGGCCTCTTATGCTACTCAGCCTACTTAAGTTATTGTGTTAGTGGCAGAACATGAGACGAGCGGAGACGGATGATGTCTTGAGTAAATCTGCAGCTGTGCTGCGGATTCAGCGGGAATGCCTCGGAGTCGGACCTCTACTGTGTTCGTTGAGCCCTTTGCTCTGCAGACACTTTTTTTTTTAAAACACAGATTGATCGAGCGCTTATAAAAGCAGAGAGGGGAGAATTTCCTGGCAAAGGCCGAAATCAATCCGTACCATTTTTGTCTGGTAATCCCTTTTCAGATCAAAGGTGTCTTCCGGTTTATCTCGGCCGCTAATGGAGATAAAAGACTCACCGTGAGGGAGATTTTAAACTTTGACTTTTTAGAAAATATTAAGTCAAATGGCCGTTCCCGCTGGAACCAACCCAGCAGCCACACAATGCAACATATTCTGTTTGTGAAGAACAATGGACGTCACGCCGGGACAAAGATGGGGTTTATTCCTTTTGTTATTCAACGGGGGGAACCCAACTAAACACAAAATGTACAGCAGCGAGAGAAGTTGTCGTCTCTTTTTAAAGTGGTGGAAACTATTTGTGAAACTCTTTCCACCGGAACACGGCTGCAGGGATTTGGTCCCATTCAGCTCTACGAGCTTTAGTGAGGTCTGAACACTTGATGTTGGGTGATCAGGTCTGCCTCACAGACCCGGTCCTTACTTTATGTCGTTACCACGCTGTGTTGAGCCAGCATGGGCAGCAGCACACTGTGCTGTCTGCTCTGGAACAAACGCCCTGGTCCTTGTTGGCCCCGCTCTGCGGTAGCCTACATACGAGATCATTGCCCAAAGGCGTAACAGACCTCCCATTAGAATAATTCAGCACAATATTGCTTTGTAACCCCAATAAGAGACGCTCTGTTTGGCTCCCATGCGAGGCACTTGAAATTTTGGTTTGCCAGCCGTAGCTCGGAGACGCAATATGGTCCTCGACGCCGCCAGTTTGTGTTTTGGCATGCTTTGTCATGTGACTGTGTGTGATTCAGTCTTTTGCTGGCTGTGGGTTGGAATTAAGAGCCTGTTAAAACAACCACACAAACATGGTTTGTGACCCCTTTTTACTGGATTTGATATAAAGTCGTGTCTGCGCCATGATTTAATGCGATTGACTGTCTTTATCAGAGTGACTATCGGACTATATTGCCCCTTCTTCAATCAGTCTGGCCTGTTCATGTTCTGTTCTCTGTTTGGGGGGGGGGGGGCTACACAGAAGCCGTGGTCGTGGTTGCTCGGAGCAGTTAACATGTCAATAGTAGAAATACATGTCTATTTAAGATTAAGTGGACTTAAAACAGCCGGTGTAACTGTGTCAATCTCGCCCACACTGCCAGTGTTTTCTGTCGCTATATTTCAAGGATTTAGCCGTTTCTAGCTTAATGCAGCCCACAAAGCTCTGATTGGTTGTTGTTGTTGTTCTTCCAACTGTGGGGAGACGAGCTCAGCAGCTCAAATGTTAAAATGTTAAAAGAATCAGAGGTCTGAAACCAGGCCATCATCAGAGTTCCTCAAATCTAAAGCGGTCGTGCTGTGGTTGTGGTTGTGCACCAGATTGAATTATGGGAAATAATGTTAAAATAGGGGCTGCTTTTAAAGTCGGTGAACCACTTTGTGACCTTTTTTTTTTTTTTTTTTGTTGATGCATTGACATCACTTTTGTTCAACAAACATTCTGAAACCCAAAGATGTTCCGTGAAATAAACCTTTAGAATTGAGAACGTAGATCATTTTTATCTCCATCTAGCTGAAACCATTAATGACTTAATGTCATTTGCTCCCGTTTATTTAAGACGAGCTGCATCTTGCGCCAAATATTACGCAGCCGAGGACTAGATTGAGAGACTTGACTTGTCCTGATCTGAAGAACCTCGGAGGTTCCACTCGGCCACAGCAGCTAAACATGAGGTTTGGTTCTCATGTTCTCTGGTTAATCAGAGAACGGTTTGTGTTCACATATATTGATCGAGTGGAAGCGTCTTCACACTACTCGGTACAATCCCGATGGCTTCTATCGGCTGGCGGTAGAAGACGGTGAGATGACAAATGATGCTGAGCAGTGAAAGCAAGGCACTTACGCAGGCAGGGTTAGTGGTTCAATCACCTGCTGGGGTCACTAACAGCACAACGCATGAACTCATGGTGTTGTCCGGTACTTTGGATGCAATGATTTACCAAATGGTCAAATCTTTGTGGACATAAAAACCTATAAAAGTCATGTTTGATCCACTTGTATGTGTTGCTGAAAATATTCCCTTTGCTCATCCGCCGAAAATCACGTTTTATGTTCAAAATAAACAGTAAAAATTTGCTCGACGAGCTGAAGCAATTCATCAAATAATGCATTAGAAGTGGAAATCGACAATTTCAATAATTGAGTTTATGCCAATGTTGAAGCCAAAATGTTGTACGTTTAACCACATGACATGAACGGTGTATCTACAGTATAAGCAGTGTGTACATTATGTACATTATGTACTCAGTAAATGTACATTACTGAGTATTTTTAAGCCTTTACATAACTTGAAGCCAAAAACTCTTGCTTTGATTCTGCAAAAGAGTAACCAGCGATGTGCTTGATGTTTGTTGTTTGTTTGTTGTTGGTGAACGTTCCGGTCGGGTTTGGTTTTGCCGTTGTGAGTCATTGCATTAATGCCAAGCTGCTGATTACTCATCTCACTACTTTATTTTCCAGCGGAGGCCGTGAGCGACTTCCTAAACCACAGAAGGCCAGTTTGAAACGTACAGAAACCAGTCAGAGCTGAAACCGACGCTGTGGTCTGTGGCGTCGGTCTCTCGTTCTCTCTCCGCCACATATATTTTAGGAAATTAACTTTTTTCTAATGTGCTGAAACGTAAAATAAATTGTTACGAACGTTTATCTGTGTTTTGAAGGTTGTTTTGATGAAACCTTTGACTGCTGGACCTTCTGCATCACTCAGGGACCACGTTTCTGTTACGGGTTGGACAAAATGAATAATTGTCTTTGTGATATTTAATGATGCGTGTTTCTATAAAAGGGGAACAGAGATGCTGCTACTTCCTTCCTTTTTAAATACTTAACAATTTGAAGATTTTAACCTCACCGGCAGAGTGTATAACTGTTGCAAACGCAGGTCGTGCAGCCATCTGTCAAAGCACACAAAACGTTATCTCTTCTAGCGGACGGCCTAATGTCGGCAGTGACAATCGGCCTTTTGGCGACTAAAATGAAGTTCCTGGTGCCAAAAGAGTCCGCGTTCTGGGGAAAGTACTTTCTTAATAGTTCAGGAACTGTGAGGGCGGAAGAATGAAAGTTCAGCTTTAAGTTGGAGGGGGAACGGAGACGACAAACAAATGAAAAACAAAGCTAATCTGTTCGTTACGTTTGCTTTCATTCATTCAAATATCAGAATCAACAACAGCGACGTTTGAGACGCAATTTACACACCGAAATGTGTTTGTAGTCAAGTTCCTCTGGTTAGTTTCTGTAACTACGTGGTCAAAAAGTGCGAAGTGACACTTAACTATGTCAGGAAATGCGCAAATGCGTCTGAAAACGTTTAGAGTATTTAAATTTAATAGGATGGTTCCGGCACAAACGAGTGTTCACATTTATTTGGGAACTCCGCCAATTCCACTCCTCAGTTTACTCGTTACGGTTCGTAGTGTTGCGCAACGTCGTCCGTGACTCTGGAGAAGCTTTAGTTTGAGGAAATAGCTCCTTTGTTGAGCTTTAAGACTTAATTTCTTTCATTAGAAATCCTGCGTTACTAATCGGGGTCGTAGAGTTTGAAGTATTTTACCGGGCCGAGAGGATCGAGCTGGTCTACAGCTCCACATATCATAACCTCAGCCGCTTAGATATCGACGTTTCTTTTTCATCTGTTTCTTGTGAGTCCATGTCTGAGATGATGAATATCTGAAGAATCCCTTTAAACCTCTGTACCCCAAAAACCTGCTGGCTGGATTGAAAAGCATGTTTTGTATTTTTGAACACTCGTGACAAAACAACGTGTTTTATCGCTTAAAAAACGTCGTCATCATCAGATTTTTTAAAACGCATCAGGTGCGACGAACACTTCCGTCAGAAAAAGCAGCAAAAATGAAGCTTAAGTTTGTGATTTTTCATCCAAAACATTTTATTCAACAAAAAAAAAAATATATATATATATATATACATGTGCAGCCTACATCTTCTTTGGTGGGACTTGAGAAAATGTTTGAAATATAGACTCCATCAATATGATTTATGGCATTATAACATTAAAACAAAGTCTTCGAGCCATGCCTGTTGTGTTTCCATAGAGGCGCAGAACGAGGCCACAGAGAGTGAAATAAACCTGCTTTGAGCTCAGAGGGTTCATCACTCAGTGGTTGTAATACCTCTCAATGTTAAGCTGTAGGCTGACGGCCATGTTGTCTAACAGTCAGTAAGTTACACTTCAGTTAAAAACATAAATAAATAAAATAAAGACTAGAATCCATCCTGACCTCATCTCCCTCACTCTCTCCCTCACTCACTCACTCACAAAAAACAAATAAACACAATCCGTCAACCGGCAAGAATCTAATGAGACCTCGAACAAAACTTGGCAACTCCAATCCTGATTTATGCTTTTGATTTATCTTAAATGGATTGAAAGCTTACGAGCGTTTTTTCGCTCGTTGATTGAGACTCTTGAAGCCACACACATCATTTCAAAATTACATTTTTTATTTATTTTATTAGCTTTCCCTCTGATTTGCGGCCGCCATCAATCTCTCTTTTTTTTTTTTTTACGGCCGTGTTGTGGTGTGTGTGTGTGTGTGTGTGTGTGTGCGCGTGTGTGTCTGTCTGTGTGTGTCTGTGTGTCGCAGGCCCGGCAGGTTCTGGACTCATGTAATCGGGTTGTAGAGCGGCGGATGAGCCCTGAGAGGTCTCATTATGTGTGTGATGGTGACGCAACACCTTGGCAGCTCTAGAGTGCCCATAATCACTGAGGAACCCTGCAGAGGGTTATTGTGACCTGTTAGAGTACTATTACAGTGTACTCAGTGGTTACAAACGCTTTGTTATAAAAGAAAGTCGACTCACAGTTACGTGCACAAGAGAGCTGTTAAACCTTGCATTCTCTCTAGTGTCCACCAGGGGGCGACTCCTCTGGTTGTATAGAAGTCTATGAGAAAATGACTCTACTTCTCTCTTGATTTATTACCTCAGTAAACATTGTAAACATGAGTTTATGGTCTCAATCTCTAGTTTCAAGTCTTCTTCAATACAGCGTGATGTTCATTTAGTAAATGATGGTCCATTTAGAGTCAAACAGACCATAAAGCAGGGGATGCTTTAGGGGCGGGGCTACACAGTGATTGACAGGTCTCTACCAGAGACGTATACGGCGTCTCTACATCACTCCTCCTCAGTTCAGATATGGTCACTTCCTGTTCATCAGAACCGGAGGTTGCCACCTGGTTTTGTGACAGACTAAGGCGACATATTTAAATTGCTCTCTTCGTAGAACCGGCAGAGATGTTTTAAATGTATTTTTTTCGGAACTATATACCAGTGTTAAGTAAGAAGCTGCGCTGACATGCTGTGTATTGTTTCTGAGATACCGTGGCTCAACTAAGTTATGTGAACTTGTCTCATTCTCTTGAATTTATTGGCATGAAGGTAGTTGATTTAAACTAATTCTGGCCCTAAGCGTTGCCCCGTCGCCCCGTCTTTTATCCGTCTGCCGATGGTCTGCATCACGTTGCTGTAACACGACCGAGGGTTCCCCCCCCCCCCCCCCCCCCCCCCCCCTCTTCTCCAGCTAGAGACGGGATTATCCACGATGCCACGCCGGGTCCACCTAGGAAAGCCCTCAATCCCATCCCCATGCTTCATCATCCCAGGCTCGTGCTTCCCCCAGTCCGATGACGTAACAGTGTAGTGGGGAGAGTGGAGGTTTTAGAAAATATCCCTGTGGGATGGCGCCGCAACGACTGCGAGCTATTAAACGTGTCGACCACCACTGGACTGCTTGTTGCTCTAATTTTAAAGTGAATGAAGTCAAACCTCTGAGTGTCTTCGTTGTGTTTGACGTTCTGTTCATGAACTCGGATAACAGAGTTGATCATCTTAGTGACGTGTAGCTCGTAATGTGTCTCTGGTGAAACGTTACACGCTGGTTTCTGCTCCACATACATGTTTATATCCGGACACTCGTGTGTTCTACCGACTCGCTGCCAGCACACGGATCTGTAAAGTCAGTTTGTTTAGGTTGCATTCTCCATCTTCGGGCGGTTCATGAACTTGCAAACTTGACGAGCTGCCGCACTCTGCCGATCTTGTGTCGCCATTGTCTCCGAACTGTAGACGGGTTTATAGAGAACAATGCTCATTATGTTGTGTTTAGAGGACTTGTGTTATAAGTTTACGGTACAATCGGTGCAGCTCTTACACAAAATAAGTAAGCGTAGTTTGTCGCCTCCATAAATACCAGAAGATTAGATTGTAATTCCATTCCTGTTTGATGCATCACTTACAATTTGGCGTTTTATTTTGAAAAGCACAACATTGGGGAGTAGAAACTGTGAACGAGGCGTTGTTAAGCGTCCTGCTGACATGAACCCAGAGCTCCCCGTGAGTTCCCAGGACTCTGACAGTTAGATAACCTTCAGTTTGGTCCAGCGCCTGGTCCAGCTTTCAGGTTTTGAGTCACGCCACCGGATTTTCTTTTGTGTTTTTGCTTTCAACTCCAGCCAAGGACTTTAAGATGTTAATTCCCTCTAATTGGGGAAATCTTATTCTCAGCCTCAAGCATGCACCTTATTACACGGTCACATGATCCACACACATGACCCTCACACATGGCCTTTTGTGCCGCGCTCGTAAAGCCAGATTAGTGTGATTTTGAGGGTTAAAGTTAGGCGTCGAGTTTGGGTAAATGAGCAAATTGACGCAGGAGTTGACACGCAGTCGCTCGTCTCGGACAAATGTTGATAAAATGATGTTCTTAAGATGCAAACAGTCCAGGAACGTGATCAGGGGGCGACTCCTCTGTTTGTATAGAAGTCTATGAGAAAATGACTCTACTTCTCTCTTGATTTATTACCTCAGTAAACATTGTAAACATGAGTTTATGGTCTCAATCTCTAGTTTCAAGTCTTCTTCAATACAGCATGATGTTCATTTAGTAAATGATGGTCCATTTAGAGTCAAACAGACCATAAAGCAGGGGATGCTTTAGGGGCGGGGCTACACAGTGATTGACAGGTCTCTACCAGAGACGTATACGTTGTCTCTACCTACTGGTTAGTCTGTGGTTTTTGTGTGTTTTTATGCTGCTTTAAAAGTCTGATCGCCATCTCTCCTCAGCCATCATGTATGTGATGGGAGCACTGGGTCCAGCAGCCGGCTACCTGCTGGGAGGAGTCCTCATCGGCTTTTACGTGGACCCCAAGACTGCCGTCAACATCGATCAAAGCGACCCCCGCTTCATCGGCAACTGGTGAGGACATTTTGGAGAATTTTACACAAATATAAATAAGTTGCTTTTTTCCCTCCTGCTCCTTTCTGTGCAAGTGGAATCAAGAGGATAAATCCTCCACATTTAAACTGATACTGTATGCAGGACGGGTGCTGCACCACTTTGATATGCATAAGATGCATGTTTGGGTCACTTCTTCTTGTGTCTTATCTCTGACTTCCATCTGTAGATGTGCTGTGTGAGATGCTGAGGTTAGTCATCTGTTTACAGCGCTCAGTGATGCCATCTTCTCACTCACAGCATAACCAGTGACTCACTCGCTAACAGCCACAGGCTTCCTACATGAATTATAGGTGATGATAGCAGGAAAGGGGATGGATGAGTGTACCAGTGATTTTATTTACTTATTAATGTGCACGATAATGAGGCACAGAGAGATAGAAATGTCCGGACTGAGAGAAGAGTAAAGTGAGTCTCCTCTTTTTGTTTTTTTCCTGTATTTTTGAGTATTTCTGTGTCAATCCTCCCGTCAAAAGGTGGAGCGGGTTCCTGCTGTGCGCCGTGGCCATGCTGCTGGTCATCTTCCCCATGTTCACCTTCCCCAAGAAGCTGCCGCCCCGACACAAGAAGAAGAAGAGGAGGAAAAAGCTGAGCATGGACGACATGTCCAGCGACGACGACGTCCTCAAGGAGAAGAGCAACAACGGCAAGAGCCAGGCGGTCACCTCGTCCATGGGCTTCGGGAAGGACATCAAAGGTACCGGGAAAACGTGACGATGTCACTGATGATGTCACTGACGATGTCACTGATGAGGTCACTGACGATGTCACTGATGATGTCTCTCCTCTTTAAGAGTTTCTCTTAAAGTGTATTTGATTTGTCTCATTAGCCTTCTGACAACAAAACCCTTCCTCCACTCGTTTGGTTTTTGGTTTGATTAGTTGATTTAATAATCTTCGTTATTCAGCAGCAGTTTTGATAATCAATGAATAGTTTTGAGTATATTTTTAAAAGAAGATCCTCGAATTCCAGCTTCTACAACGTGATAATTTGCTGGTTTCCTTCGTCTTCCACACTAAATTGAAAACAGAGCATTTTTGGGTTTTAAACTGCTTTTTTTCCAACAAGATAAGACATTTAATAACATCGTCTTTTTCACAGTTTTAGACATTTTAAAGCAGAAACAGCTGCTTGATTAATCCAAAAAATAATCGACAGATTAACAGATTGTTGCAAGAAGAAAATTTACGAGTTTTCATCCTGATGTAAGTGGATAAAATGCTTACAATGGTTTTATTTTGCTCCTGAATCAAGTTTAATTTTAAATTATTTGAAGGAAAGTTGACACAAAAGGAACAAGTGCAGCTCATTGTTTTTACATCAGTGTCATATTGTACCAAACCACACACACACACACACGTACTTTAGTGAGGAAGTCTGGACAGAAGCTTCAGTGGGGAACAAATTCATTACAAAAGAAAAGAAATGAACCTTTTCTCTCCGTCTAACCTCCTTCCTCCTCCTCCTCTTCCTCCTCCTCCTCCTCCTCCTCCTCCTCCTCCTCCTCCTCCTCCTCCTCCTCCTCCTCCTCCTCTTCCTCTTTCAGACCTGCCCAAAGCTGCAGTGAGGATCCTCAGCAACGTCACCTTCCTGTTCGTCAGCCTCTCCTACACGGCAGAGAGCGCCATCGTCACGGCTTTCATCACCTTCATCCCTAAATTCATCGAGTCCCAGTTTGGCATCCCGGCCTCCAGCGCCAGCATCTACACTGGTGAGCTGGATTACGCACCACGATGAGCCAAAGCAGCGACGTTCTCCTCGTCACGCGATCCACATTTCTGTGCTCATTCATCATCATTACTACACTCTTTAAACCCAGATTTCGTTTTTTCATAAAGCTCTTAAGTGTGAGAGGAATCTGAGCATCTTAAAGACAGACCTGCCTTAATGTCTCTACAGCAGCACAGACAGAATGCAGACAGACCAGAATATTCACACAGCGTCCAGGACTTTAACTTTCTGCCTGTTCAGCGTCGCTCTGCTGTGTTTTTTTTTTTTTTCTTAAATCTTCGAGCAGAGCAGGCGAGGCTGTCGGCCCTGAGCTGCAAGCCGACACACATTAATAATAAAGAAACTGCTGGTCTTCAGATGAAGGGGGCACCTGGGAGCTGCAGCACTGAGTGCAACACGCACACGCACACGCACACGCATGCTTAAACAGGCTAATACGTCACATGGTCTCACACGGCATGTTATCAACATGTCTACATTTTAAAGGTTTTAACTGTGAGCTTTACCACATGTTAATGTTATAAAATGTAACATCCAATATTTGATCAATATTTTTCACACTGCGCAGCGAACCAGACATATTTATTATGTTTTTATTGTTAGTTTTTCTGATTTGTATTTATGCTTCTTAACTTTTGCAGCATTTGCTTTTATCTTTATTTATTTTTTTCTCTTGCTATGTTTATTGTTCTGCAATCGGCCAATCGCTGCATGAAGCGCTCGTGAACGTCAGATTGTTGGTTTTCGGGAAAAAGTGACGGAAATTGTGTGTCAGAGTTGAGCCCGAGAAGCTGAAATGTCCAAAGGAAGTGAAACGCTTTTTGTTCCGAGCGATAAAAAATTAACTTTCTTCCGGCACCGTGAAGTGAAAGGACAGTGAAGCGTTGGGTCAAATCCATCTTCCCGTCCGTCAGCGGTGTATCTTAAAGATAAAGAGCCACTCGTCTCTCTGCTGTGGCTGACGAGTGGAGAAGCTGAGAGGAAACCGATGGCCTTCTTCAGTGATGAGGGCTATTTTGGTATTCTGGAGCTGCTGATAGCCGGAGTGTCTGGAACCTTTGTGTTCCTCTCTACGTGTGAAGGAAATGTTTGCAGATTCACTGAAGCTAAAACAAATTCCCTGTTCAACAAAGTCTGAACTTAAAACTAAAATGCTTATTCCGTATTATTATTATTTGCTTTATGCAATTTCCAAGAGTTTGATAACAAGAATAATGTATTATTGGAATAAATGGTTTTGTTAGCAGCTCATTAGTCACACTGGTTGGCACCGTGAGTCACCTGAACTTTCCACGCTGAGGTCTTTCATCCAACAAAACCTTTTATTCATATTGTTTTGGAAACCTTTTAGTCGTGCTCTCATTCGTAACATTGCGTCCAAAATAAATCCGATCTTGGAAAGACTTTTGTTATCAGAAATGTTTGTGTGGAGTTGCTGGAGGTGGAGTGGGCCGTGAAGCCTGTGAGTCAAACTGCCACTCACACACATGTTCCTGTTACCACAGCCTCTAGTGGGTGAATTCAAAATGTTCTTTTTGGGAACCTGCTCACGGACGTGTGAAGGTGACAAGACCCCACTTTGGTGCTCACCGCTGTTCAGTCTGGTTAGTGGTTAGAGCAAGGCAGTAGCACCCACCTGCCAGGGTTCCTGGTTCTATTCCCTGAGCAGACTAAGGATGATGAAGTGGTGGAAATGCTCAGCCTTTGAGTGGACAATGCTTGAGTAATATTCAGTTCATGAGAGGGAGATGAGCGGTTGTCGTCTCTTTTGATTGGACGAGCGTTACCCAGTCAGTTTTTTCTCCAAATTTGGATAAAATCCGCCATAGATTTGAATGAAAACTTGGCTCAGATTAATCTAGAAAACGGTGATTTGTTTTAAGGTTAAATAACTGACGTAAAACTCAACGTACATCTGCCCGGTTTCTTACATTTTCTTCGTGGTTTTAGCTTACTAGACGAGCTGTAAGTCGCTGTGGTTGAATAAGTGAGTTCTCAGGATTTCTAATAAGCACCTTCCCCCCCCCCCCTCCTCCAGGTCTGATTATCGTGCCCAGCGCTGGCGTGGGCATCGTCCTGGGCGGCTACATCATCAAGAAGCTGAAGCTGGGAGCTCGCGAGTCGGCCAAGCTGGCCATGATCTGCAGCGGAGTCTCCCTGCTCTGCTTCTCCACGCTGTTCATCGTGGGCTGCGACAGCATCAACCTGGGAGGAATCAACATCCCCTACACCACCGGGTGAGGACCGGGGGGGGTTTGTCACTGCTGACGAGGACGAACCACGTCACCGCAGTGTCGGGTTTCGTGTCCCGTCTGAATTGAAAATGTTCTGTTTGGTTTTGCGGTTTCCACAGCGATGTTATTGTGGAGGACGGCGCTAAAAACACACAAAAAAAAAAAATGAGAGAAGGAAGGTAGAGATAAAGACGGGAGAGAACGAGCAGACAGGAGGCAGAGATGAGCAGACTGCGGAGGAAGAGTTTAAAAAAAAAGAAACGAAAACACCCACAGAGAAAGAACGCAGAATTATGAAAGAGACTGAGCAAGAGAGGCCAGGTGGAGGAAGAGGAGTAGCCTTGGTGATCTCATGAATATTCTCTTATTCTCTGTCTAAGCCTGTTATGTGGATCCAGTTAGAAACACTCCTGGACGTCCTCGTTCAAACACACACACAGTTAATACAGTTAAGAGCTGCGTTTCTTGTGATTTGTAATCTTATTCTTGTTTACAAACCTTTAGACTACATTTAATTTAGGGCAAAAGTATTGCCGTGGTATTGATACCAAAACTCGTGTGTTTTTGGGTCCGATTTAAAACAATCGATTATTTTTTTATTTATTTATTATTTAAGTCGGTAGTGCAACCAGACGGTAACCTCCGGTTCTCACAAGTGAAGCCGACGTCTTAAAGCTGCATTCTCTCTAATGTCCATCAGGGGGCGACTCTCCTGATTGTATAGAAGTCTATGAGAAAACAACCTTCTTCGCTGCCCCGCCCCCGAGGGACGAGTAGGATCAAACAATGAAGTGACGACATTTTGGACGAAACTATGGATGCAAACTGCAACTTGACCGGCAAACAACCGAGAGGAGTTAAATGTAGTCCTGTCAACAAATAATCAACCACAATAAAACTATCTTTGACTTTTGGCATAAATCCGAAGGAGCCACTCTCACCTATAGTCCACCATCATGGTCCACTAAGGTCTAGTTCTTCCTCTGACAACCAGACGCTTCACTGTGTTTTCACAGCTCATACAACACAACTATCTCAGTTTGATGCTTTCCCATCTGTGGGCCCACACAGGTTTCCTTTTGGCACAGTTGTATGAAGTCTAAACGTAGCCATGTTGCATTGTGGGGTCTCTCCTCGCAGGTCTCACTGTGATCTCGGGGTCTTTTCAAAGCTTTCGTACAAAATCATTTCCCGGTGTGAGGAGAGCCGGCGGTAGTTTTTTTTTATCACGCCATCTGTGACCGACGTCCGGGAGAGGAAGCCAGTGTTCAGATCGGCGCGGGATAACGGATAGCGAGCCAGTAAACGGAGGCGTGTTGGTTTTTTTTGGACGCAGCGTCCCCGAGAGCGATTACATGGCAACGATGGAAAACGTCCAAGGACAGCTTGGAAGAGCCGGTCTGTTGGCCGGCTGCCTCTCGCGTTCCTCCCTCCGGTCTTTCTTTTTGCCCACCTCTCTTGATCTTTAGTTCTGTGTCTCTAATGCTTTTGTTATCTTTTTAATTCATCTGTTCTTTCGTTCCTTTCAATATCCTCTTTCTCATAATCTTTTGTTCTTTTTTTCTCTCATCTACTTCTTCCAGTCTGTCTTTCTCCTTCTTTTTCTCTCCTTTCTTTCTACCCTCTAATCTCTCATCCTCTCTTCTTCTTCGTCTCTTGTCTCTCCGTCTCGTTTCCACATCCCTCTTTTCTCATTTCCTCTTTTATTCTCTATCTTTCGTTTTCCTTCCCTTTCGCTGAAGAGTGAGCACTTTCACTTTTACTACAGTTAACTTGTTCACTCTGTTGTGTTTGCTCTCCAGTTAATTCATATTGGTTTTTTATCCATGCAGTCTTAGTTGTTTGGTTGATCTGTTTGTGCATTTGAAAAATCTATAGATTGCCATGAAATGTACTGCAGGCTTTCATGGTCTCCAGATGATGTATTGTGACTTTGTATCAAACTCTAACAGCAGCTCAAAGATTCCACTTTCCAGCAGTAAAGTTCATCACAGAATGAAAAATCTAAAAGTGTCATTAGACATTTATGTTTTGTTTTAACTTGCCATTAAGAAGTTAGTGTTGATTGCACAATGTAATGTTGTTAGAATGACACCATCAAAAAGGTGTTTAAGCATGTTAATATGCTAAAACTATCATTGCTAAATTATTAAACGTCACTAAACACTAAACGAATTCGTTTGATTTTCAGGTTTTGAAATGTTGGGGTTGAACAGAACAGATTTAAAAACAAACACTGATTTAGTTCTGAGTCGTTTTTTTGCATAATATCATTTTGCGTTTTGAGCTTTTTGTTTCAGTTTGTCGTGGCTCAAAATACAACAATACCCATGAGCCTCTGCTGCTCATGGAGAAGCTCCATCTGAAAAAAACTGTTGTCCAAAACTGAGAACCCAGAATGTGAAAGTGAACCGATGTTAAACAACAAAGTGTAATCACAGTCGGAGAAGCTGTGATTGCAGGTTTCTTGAAGAAATGCACCTTGGGAGTCGTAGTTGTCTTCTTTTTCAAGATATTCTTCTGTCAGAGTTCAATCACCTAAGATTGATTATGCACAAAATAATGACTCTTTACGCTTCAAGTGATTTTAAAATGCTAAAGAGCTGCTGTGTGTGTGTGTGTGTGTGTTGTTTCCTCTCTGCAGACCGACTCTCACCATGACCCAGAGGAACCTGACCGGAGGCTGCAATGTGAACTGCGGCTGTAAAATCCACGAGTACGCTCCGGTCTGCGGCTCCGACGGCATCACGTACTTTAACCCCTGCCTGGCCGGCTGCAGCAGCGTGGGCAACGACAGCACCGGGGTGAGAGGATGAAGGACGACGCAATCCACAACTCCGCTGCTAAAACGCTTAAAAAGCTATAAAGAACATCGAGCTTTTACACATTTAACGTTTCACGAACCGTACAAAAGCAGAGGCAAAGAAAGTTAGATGTTCTTTAAGATCGCGTGACTCCGTCGGTCGTCTTGATGACGATCTTTAACTCCGCCCCCTTCCAGATCCGCAACTACTCGGACTGCGCCTGCGTCCAGAGCCGCCAGATCATCACGCCGGCGTCGTCCGGCGGCCAGGGCGGCAACCAGCTGCAGCTCGTCATCGTCAAGACCTACCTGAACGAGAACGGCTTCGCCGTGTCGGGGAAGTGCAACCGCACCTGCAGCACCCTCATCCCCTTCCTCATCTTCCTCTTCATCGTCACGCTCATCACCGCCTGCGCCCAGCCCTCCGCCATCATCGTCACGCTCAGGTAGTCGGAGTGTTATCTCAGTTCGGTTCGTCCTCTGCGGTTCCTCGGTCTTCACCTTTCTGTGTGCTTTCTGTGTGTTGCAGGTCTGTAGCGGAGCAGGAGAGGCCGTTCGCTCTGGGAATGCAGTTTGTCCTCCTCAGGACTCTCGGTGAGTAGAAAAACGACTTTTTTCAGTCTTTTTAGTTGAGCGTCAGCTGAACGCGCTGATTGTAAAACGCGCTGCACATCCTGGAACCGCTGACCGTCGAGCTGATCAAGCACCAGGAAGTTTAGACGTTGTGCTAAATGTAATGCCTCGTCATCACCGTTCCCTTTGAAGGAGGAGTGAGAAACACGAGATGTTCAGGAAGCTGCTGTCACTTTGAATCAGTCAGAACTGGAGTGTTTGACCATTTGGATCTGTTTCTCCAACACCTTAACTGAAGTGTGACGCTCAATAAGTGGAGTGAAATAAAGAGGGTTTAGATTTCGATTGGTCCTTGATCATCTCTGTGCTCATGAGTTTTCTCTTTCCTCTCCTCTTCCTCACCTTCTCTTTTCACCCTCTTCTTTGCGTATTCTCTTTTCTTGACTTTCCTCTGTCTTCGTTCTTTATCCTCACTCTCCTCTTCCTCTGTCATGTCTCCGCTCAGCCTACATCCCGACGCCCATATACTTCGGCGCCGTCATCGACACCACCTGCATGCTGTGGCAGCAGGACTGCGGCGTCCACGGCTCCTGCTGGGAGTACGACGTCACCTCGCTGCGCTTCGTCTACTTCGGCCTCGCCGCCAGCCTCAAGTTCTTCGGCTTCCTCTTCATCTTCCTCACCTGGTACTCCATCAAGTACAAGGAGGAGCGGGTGGAGCGCTGGCTCAAGCGCCACCTGTCGCCCGTCGACACCGTGGGCAGCCTCGTGTGCCACCCGGGCGGCCACAAGGGCCACGCCCGCACCCGCTCGTGCCCCGTCAACATCCCCCGGACCGACCCCGGCGCCCTGCTGCCCGCCAACGCGCCGCCGCGCGCCGGCCCCCTCAACCGCGGCGTCAGCACCCAGAGTTGCCCCGGCAATGAGCTTAAAGCAATAACTCCTCCCCCTGCAGCCGCGGCGGCGCCGCCCGCGCCGGCCCGCTCGCTGGAACACGTTTCAGTCAGAGTCTGAGTTTCAGAATGGGGGGGGGGGGGGGCAATGAGGCCGGTCTCACCCACTGACATTTATTCTGAAATCATCCCGTGGAGGTCCTGCTCTCATCTCATCGTACGTTTCGTCTGCACCAGCTGCCTCTGCGGCTTAAATGAACCCTCGTTGATTCATTCAGAACCTCCGGGTCCGCGGTCGACTGATGGAAAGTCAACCAGCTCGGAGTTCCTCCTTCTGACACCAAGAAAAATCTGCTTGGGTTTATTTTTTCTTTGCGAACAAAAAGCTTAGCTTCCCCTCTTTGGATGGAGGACAGTTCATCACTCCCCCCCCCCCCCCTCCACCGTTCCTGACCTCGGCAATATGTGCCTTCTGTCACCACGGTCCTCACATGTACAGTATACCTGCAAACACACTGGATGTCCAGACAGACTGTGCCCCCCCCCCCATAGGAATAACAGTCACCTGCACAGATCCCCCCCCCCCCCTCCACTTTACACCTGTGTTCCTTCTTTATTTGTTTTTTTATTTACTTCACCAACATGCAAGTGATTCTTTCTTTAGTTTTTGGGGACACTGCTTATCACAGCGCTCTCACGGAACAAAGAAAAACACTAAAAGAACAAGAGAACCCTTTGGAAATGTGATACACTGCAGCTCAGTGTTAGGACCTGGAAACCGATGGCATGGTGCTATGTGAAATAGTCGTGTTTAGTGTCCGTCTTTTCTTTCTTTTTGCTCATTTTTATTTTTTTTTTAGGGTTAAAAAGGCTTCAAAAGAACCCAGCCTGACAGCCGGTCACTGGGCTGAGCACAGAACGCATTCCTGTCCGACTGCAAAAGGCCTTTTTGTTTGCTTCCCCCCCGACACAATGACGCGCAGCATTACCGCTGGAAGTCGGGATTGTTTGGCTTTTGCCAGCTCCACACAAAGCGTCCATACATCCGAGCTGTGTCCCTCCTGACTAAGCACCGTGATAAGTGGTTTAACCTGAAAAGAACGGGATCGGCATTTTTTATTTCTTTTTTTTCTCTCCCGATCCCCCCCCCCCCCCCCCCCCCCGACCACATTCCCCCGGCTGGACGAGTCGCCGAGGATCCTTTCACTCGTCTGGAAGAAATCTTTGACTCGCTGTGTTTGTGACTCTTCACCAGGAGATGAGAGACTCAACCGTTCATTTAGCAACACGTAGGCGGAGAAAGAGGTCGACCGTCGTCTTCTATTCTTCTTGGTATTTTGGGATGGATCCTGGGTGGGAAATTTGCTAAACAATTAACCAGTCGCCCCAATGACTTATGGGTAACGACTGAATAGGATTTCTTCGCCACATATCAGGTTAAAGTGTGGAAAGTAAAACAGAAGGCAACAGTTTCTAGTTTAAGAAAAACTGGCTGGAGAAGTACAGAAGAAGCTGTAACGTTCACTGTGGAGCTGCAGCTAGTGATCGTTTCCTTTATCTATAAATCAGCTGATTATCCTTTAAAGTTTAATGTTTCTCTGATCTAAAGAGAAACGGTGAATAAAATGGCCATCGCGTTGATTCAGTTTTCAGTGATTAAAAAAAGCAGCAGAACACGTTTGAGAAGCTGTAACTTTTAAATGTTTAGTGTCTCGATCGACTATCAGAAGTGTTGTTAAATTAAATTTGAGTGTTCTTCAGTTCGCTAATCGCTAATCGTGTTAGCACTAGATCGCTCCCCCAGTTCAGGCCCAGTAGCTGAAGAAGTTCACGTGCAGAAGAATTAAGAATTCACGCTGCCGTCAGTTCAACAATCGATTATTACAACGTAAAGAAAAACGTCATGCTATCGCGTGTTTGTGTCTTAAAAACGCTTATTTTACAAAATATCTGCCAGAAATGATAATGCAACTGTTTTAAAATACAAATGAACAATTTCACCTCCAGCTTGACGTCATAGCTGCTCTGGAGCTTTCGATCGGATCACATGATCTTCATCAGCTGATGGAGTTGTTGTGGATCTGTCGGATCAGCACATTTTTGGGGCTTTTCGTCCATCTTTGTTTATTAGTCGAGGTTCGTTTCTGATTTTGAAAACGGCAACTTAAAAAAAAACAATCCCGTAATACAAAAGCCATTTAGTAAATGTTCTCGAGTTTTCAGTCCAATAGCACATGATTTACTTTTTGTTTAGAAAATGATCTCACCACTCTAGCAGATTCTTTTCACATGAGACCCTAAGGACTCAACAACACTGAAATCTAATCTAAAGACAGCAGCTATAAATTATACGTTTTATTTTTCTGTAGG
Organism: Pholis gunnellus; assembly: GCF_910591455.1. Classification (NCBI taxonomy): domain Eukaryota; kingdom Metazoa; phylum Chordata; class Actinopteri; order Perciformes; family Pholidae; genus Pholis; species Pholis gunnellus. The sequence continues at coordinate 2,214,248 of NC_136541.1, forward strand.
AACAATTCAGCCACATTTAAACGTTTTATTCTAAAATGAGTTAGTGGATAAAATAGTGAACATTTTGGATTTAGCTGCCTGTGGAAGCGGAGACATGCCGTAATAATTAGTTCATTTTTTATAAGCGACTGAATATCTAATCGTGACTACTGATCATTTAATGTTGAAATTTAAATACCACTGAATTTATAGCTCCGGAATCTTTTATTTTGAAACTATGTATTTTAATTGATGTGGTTTCCTGTTTGCTAAAGTCATTTAAAGTTATTTTTTATGTTGAATATCAGTCTCATAACTTCACAATCGCCTGTGTAAGAAACTGGATTCTGACCTTAATTATAATATTACTACATTTGTCTATTTTTTCGGAACATAATCGGCGCTTCAGTTTTTGAATCCTAAAACGAATAAACAAAAGATCCATTTAAACCACATTAATTCAGACAAATGGTTTTCAAAGTAAAATATTTCAGTGCTATTTAGATTTCAACATTAAATATTCACGAATGGATCCATTTGACAGCTGGATAACCAGTTACTTATAATAAATAAAGATTGTTATGTGATAATTTGCTTCCAATCGGGGAAAATTCATGTGACATCGTAAAGAGTTGGTCCATTTCTGAGCTGTAAGAACTTTAAATAATATTATTTACTAATAATCCACTTATTTCCTAGAGAGCCATGTTCTTAAGTTCTTATGTTAACGTCTTTTTTAAAATGTTCTCTGATTCCAGAATCGTTTATTAATGCTAAATAATACAATAGTGGGTAATGGCAGCCAACTTCTCAGTGATTAATGCCTCAACACGAAGCAACTAACAAAACAATATTTAGTTCATTGATTAATCCGACAGTTATTTTCACAACTAACCAGCTGATCGTTCAAAAACACAATCCAAAACTCAAACATTAATTTGACTCTCTGATGAGACTCTGGCGTTGATCATGTTACCAAAACAGTTCAGAAGTCTCAAATGTAAAAAAAAACGATTTGAACGTGAGACACAAACTGATGTTTTTTGGGGTTTTCAAGGCTCCAATGAAACAAACGTATCATTCAGCTCAGATGTGTTGAATGTTCTACAGATGAAGATCAGGTCTTCTGGCTTTTGACACATGGCATCAACACAGTAGACTAGAGTAGAAACACACAACCCGACATTCCATCTTCATGTGAGCAAACGACAAAATACAGAACAGGACGAACTCCAGCGTGGACTCTGTGTCGTTAGTGAAGCGCGGAGACACTCGTCCTGCTTCTCTGTGCCGACCTTTCTTTTTTCTGTGTTTCTTTGTTTGTGTGACGATTCCTGTTTCACAATCACAAGCGACACTCGAGGGGATGAAATGTTGAGTCCACCTTCCGGATGCCTACTCTGTAGTTACTTCTTAGCTCCCCTTTCATGAGCTCCCTATTTTCTTTGTTTGGTTTTCTGGTTTTTATATGTTTCTTATTGTCTACAAATCCCATAAAAAGACCAAAAAAAAAGCAACAATTTGTTCGTCCGTAACTCTTTAAAATCTTTACAAACTCTCAAATATATAGTTTAGGCTCCGTCATTTCCTTAAACAGCTGGTCACTTTGTTATCAGACAGGAGGAAATAGTGCTTTTGTTGGGGGACTACTTTCAGCGGCGGATTAATCCACATTTGGTATTTGTGGCAGCAGGACGTCAGAATGGTGTGTTTGTGTTCATGGTGATGTCATGAGGCTCATTGGTGTGTTTTAATGGAGTTCTATTGCACAAGGGAAGAACATATATTAAGAGGAGAAACATACATTTATGTTTTTTGGTCTTTTAATTGGATTTGTTGACGATGAGGTAAATATAGAATATCATTTTCTCCCTTTTAAGGCTGGATCCATGGCCTCATTTAGTGGTGTGACAAACGGGCAAGATGTGGCCAAAACTCAGCGGGCTTTGAAAAAAATATGTATTGTCAACTTTACATTTCCTGTTTGTGTATTTATACTGTAAAACAACTGAGATACAGCATGTCAATTAGCAACAATAACGCTCTGATTTCACATTGAGTAGCTCAAACATGATATTTTTGCAAAATGAAGCTGAATTTTGGACATCATTTGTGTTTTTTACAGGTTTAGAGACCTACAATATCCTGAAAATGTATGTATCAGCTCAGAAACAAAAACCCGTCATGCAGTTGGTCTGAGTATTTCACCCACACGTTGATGATTTTCTCTGAGTCCGCGGACATTTGTGGACGCCACATTCTACAGCGTCTCTAGTTTTTCTCCTCCTCTCGCCTCCTCTTTGGGGCGAAGGAGTCGTCGTTTCCCTCCGTGTGTCGTGCAGTCGTTTCATGTCGTGATGTGGCCTCATACCCAGACCGTGACAACAGACACATGCTCTGGATCTGTGTGAGCTCCTTCAGGCAGATGTAGGTTAGAATATTCTGTTTACTTCTTTTCTTTAAAAAAAAAAAAAAAAATCAGTATTGTATTTATTTCAAAAGGAAAGTGTTTTTGACTGACTGAACTACACTGATGACAGGCTACATGTAGATCTGTGGACACACTGTTTACGAATGCCTTGGGTACTTGACTTCTGTCAATAAAGATGTGAAAAAATAATAAAACAGTATTACAGAAACTGCTGGTTTATGGGTTTGATTCTCCGTGCAAATGTCGTATAATAGTATGTCATATAAAGAATGTCCTAGTGGAGTATGGCATAAATACTTCCAAATCAATGTCATAGCATTTAGAATGCAATGGAATGTGTCGTATTATAGTATGTTGTAAAAATATCATAGTATAGTATCTTATTAAAAAGTTATAGTATAATATGCCATATTATAGTATGTCACAAAAAAGTAATTGTATGACGATAAATGTCATAGAAAGGTAATAAAGATTCGAGGACCATTTAGTGTCATTGTGCAACACGTTTGCACGGCTGTTGTAACAAACAAGAAAAACATGACGAAACGAAACGCTGTTTTCCTTTAGTTTAGTTTAGTTTAGTTTAGTTTAGTTTAGTGCGCTTCAAAAAGAATTTCATCCGGAGGAACAGCAGCAGCAGCAAAACGCTGAAAGCATAGAATGTTGAAACATGTTTTGAAAAAAAGTCTAATATATTTTGCACAAAAATACTTTCATTTAACATTATGGTATGTCAGTGTTGATAAATGTAATTAAAGACATTAAAAAAATCATAGTATAGCATGTTCGAAAAAAGTCATAAAGTCAGAGTATAATATTTCGTAAAGAAATCCTGACAGTACAGCAGCATGTCGACAAGATTCATTAAAGACATTAACAAGTCAGTATAGTGTGTCACATGTCGAAAAAAATGATTAAAAGTTATAATATATATTACAATATAAGAAACAGTAAAAAGAAGGAACTTAATACATCTAACAAAGCGATGGTTTAGTTTGCAACGTTTTATGGTGTAAAAACTACACAAAGTCATCGTGCAGCGTGCCATCAAATGTCATTAAAAAGTGTCCGGTATAGAATGCCATAAAAACGTCATAATACAGTGGCATGATAGAACATTTCACAAAACCATTATAGTATAGCATGTCATTTAAAATGATTTCATAGTAAATACTTTGTCATAAAGATTTCAATAAAAAGTCAAATATAGTAATTTCTCCTCCACTAGATTTACTGGATAGCCTGAGTGACTTTACCGATTAACAAAATAATATAATAATTAATATACTCATAACTTTGGGTCTCTGTAGTTCAGGAGAACAATGATGCCAAAACAACCAGACAAGATTTCACATTTTAATGATTGTGTTTTAGACGAGCGTTTCATAAAAACAAAACCACTCGGCTTGCAAGGCATGCATGAAGATATGTACATGTAATCTTTAACTGTTCTTGAGCTCACACTGTGTCCGGTAGCAGCTGTTTGTGAGCAGTGTACAGTTTACAGCGAGCAGCTCAAACCTTCATGTGTAAGTGCTGGACATCAACGGCTCGTTTAGTATTTCACTCTTTTTAAAGCAGATAATGTTCCTAAAATCTTGACACTGTCGTGTTTTTTTTCGTGCAAAGCTGCTTCTCCACTTTTTAAGTCCTGGAAGCGGTCAAATGTGTTTCTCAGTTATTAAGCGCAGTACATTTTAAATATTACGCCTCTGCGGTCTGCAAGCTTACTTTCCTTTCCAGTGACTTCAAACCCCAGCGTGTGAAATGATCGGCAACAGAACCGTGTGAGTAGAAGACGTTCATTCCTCAGGGAAAGAAATAAACAGTCGTGTTCTTCTTTTGACAAAGGTTTAGTAAAATATGGAAATACAGCAAATCTAATCATTTTCACTCTCTTGGGACACAGTGTTTCATTTTGTGTGTAATATTCATGAACATCAATTCTCCTCGACGCTCCAGAGTTTATTAAATACGAAGGGAAAGTTAACAGGTCGTGATGCTGAAGTTGCTTTTTAAGCGGCACTTTTCCGGTCCCGGGTGCACATGCAGGAGACTGATGTCAGAAACAGCCGTGCATTCGTGGGGATGGATATACAAAAACCTCTTCTTTTTTTTGTTAAATAAAGACAAAAATGGCAGAATGTGTAAGGCAGAAGTGTCCCTCAGTAGCACAAGAGGAGCAGGAGGAAAAACTTCAGAAGTGGAGATCCTGAGGAGAATAATAAAAAAGGAAAATGATCAAAATGAGGTTCATGATTTGGGTGAAGATAGCAACTGTATCGTGAACACGACGCGTCACTACAAACCTGCTAGATCACCTGCTGAATCAGCCCTTTTTCTGGATCATGTTTATCATCCAGTTCCTCGTCAGAGTCTGAACAAGAGGCACAAACAAATCAGTGTGAACATTAAAAAATGGCAAAACTTAGGTAGCCAACTGTCAAAATGAGTCAAAGTACGTCTAAAAAAGTAAGAAAACGTCAAAGTACGTCTAAAAAAAGTCAGTTTAGTAAAGAACTTAGTATAGCATGTTGAATGAAATCATGAAAAGTCAGAGTAAACTATGTTGTAAAAAGTCATGAAAAGGTCTTAGTAAAGCATTTCTCAAACAGTCAGTACAGTATGTTGAAAAAAAACTACAAATAAAAGTCAAAAACGTACTAAAGAAAATCATAGTCTGTCGAAAAAAGTCATAAAATGTCTTTAGTCTAGTATGCTAAAAGTCATAAAATGCTAAAAGTCATAATATTTTATTTCCAAAAATGTCATAGTATAACATTTCTAAACAAGTTACATGATATCATAGAATGTCCAAAAATGTAAGAAAAAGTCATAATATAGTACGATGAAATAAACAATAGTGCAGTCTGTTATCCTCTCTCTCCCGGTGACGTCATCATTTAGTTTTTATTCATTGAACTAAATGTCTCACATTTTCCATAGTTAGAAACATATCTAAAGAAACCTGGACAAATACAATGATTTTTAGTGAGTGTGAGATATTTTGGGGGCTGATGGGAGTTCACAGACCTGCCACAGACTCTGGTGGAGAGTAGAACTGTCCGTCAGATAAAGGACCCGGACACATGAGAGGAGCTCGCTCTGTGGCGTCCATGATGGACTGATATCCTGAAACACAAGGAAGGAGGAGGAGACATGAACGCAGCAGCAACTGTAACAGCAGGAGAGAGACTGAATACTGTAGTATTAATGGTGGTAATACTCTCTGACTAGTAGAAAAACATCAACAGCAGTAATCGACCCTTGGCTAAGCTCCGCCCCCTGCTGCTGCTTCTACTACTGCTACTACCTCAAGCTG
>NC_136541.1:2224979-2459979 GCF_910591455.1 Pholis gunnellus
CTGTCAAAAGTAGTAGAATCATTATATATAATATATATAATATTAAACTGTAATATATCATGTGAACACCTAACTGAGCTGCATTTAGTAAATGATCCAGAGGTTTAAGCGTCAATGTGATCTGCTAACACTGAGCAACTGGGAGCAAAGTTACAGTTTACATCCATAATGTCTTCCCTTCATCATTTTATCCAACTTGACATTTGTGTGAAAGTGTCAGAATTTGCACATAATGTTTTGAGTTATGGACGAAACATTTCACAGTGTCCTCGATCTGTGACCACAAAACTCTGGTAGAAAATATAACACGGTGTTAGATCACATTATTAAAAAATGTAAAAACAGGACGTTACATAAGATCTGAAAGAATGTTGAAGAAAGCGAAAGCTGACATAACGTTTAACATCTTCACACACAAGAAGACGAGCGTTTAAAACGTGCAGCACAGACGCCGGTGGACCAGTTCAGCACTAAAGGACAGTGACTCATCTAGAGATAAAAATGTAAAAAAAGCCATTTAGCAAACCTACTGTAACTCCCACAAGTGAAAAGTACAACACTCCTCCAGCTTCCTCTTCTCACACCACAAGACTCATGACCCCACAAAACTTGATTTGACCGTTGTTTTGGGGAAGCGTTACAAAATAATGTAACGTTTCATTTCTCAAGTATAGTTCAGCTTTATTTATAACGGGACATCCCATGCAAGAGAGGGTACTTATACACAAGTACAACAAGAGAAAGTAAGTAAAGTCACAAGAGGAGTATTCATCCACTCAAAACAACCAAGATACCATCAGAGACACGCGCTGGTGAAGAAGAGTCGTCTCTGGCTTCACGCTGTGCGAATAGCTGACTGAAGCGTGTCCCAGCCGTGTGCATCACTTTGTACTTTTAACAGCTTTCATGTCGTTGTGCACTTCCTGCAGCAACTTTATGTATTTGGTGACACTCTCTTTTATTTGCAGCATGTTTTCTTAATTTGTTAAATAGTGTTTTCTATACTTTTATTTTAAAAAGGTTAGGATGTCACTAAAGGAGAAACTTCATCAGACTGAAGGCTACATCCACACTACAACTACTAAATGATGAGTACATAGAATAACACTTGCCTCAGGAATGAAGTTGAGTCGAAGGTGTTAGCATGATATAGAAATACTCAAATAAAGCACAAGTACCTCGATATTTGATGTAGTACTTGTGTACATGTACTTACTGCTAATGTCTTTTTACATCTGCACTTGACGCAATTTATCTGCATCACTTTAGCAACTTGAAATTCCAGATTTTAAGATTAAAAACAGCAGCAGGAAACACAAAGAGCCCGAGACAGAGAGGAGGTCAACACCACCACCACTGTGGATTCATTAGCATATGTTTGAGTCGACTAGCCCGACGTACAAGCACAATAATGAACATAAAGCTAAATATGAGGACAAGAACCGACCAGCTGCACCAACGATGACATAATAAAGAGCAGAGGTGTTTACCAACGGCTCGTGTAACGTTAACGTAGCAACTAAGCTAGCTCGTTAGCTTGAAGTCACGTCTTTGAAACGGTTGTTTATTTAAAAGTCTCCATTTTGTGTCCTTACCGGTCAAACTCGCTCCTTTAACGGGTTTAAATTGTACCGAACAGCAGGTTTCAGCTTCAACGCAGCAGACGAGTCATCTGTTTCCTCTTCTGTGAACTCGGACCGGAAGTTGGTGGCCGCAATATGAAGAGGGTAAAATAAATATCTGGGCGCAAAGGATTCTGGGATGTGAAGTCTATAGATGGTCCAACAGCTTCTGGGTCCCCTTGGTGGTGATGTTGGCGATCAGCAGCTTTTGACAGGATTTTATCTATTTGTCAATGTATTTATTTATTCCTTTTATTAACTTATTTGTTTTGTCTCAAGTTTAACTTAGACATATGGCACATACTGTACATTTAGACAATATGTTTTTTGTCACTTAAGTAAGCTTCAAAACAGTTTTTGTCCTTTTTTTTAATTGTTTGATTTCATTTATTTTCCAGGAAGTGCTCATTAACCAACATTTCAGTGACCACCTTAATATAAATGAGTTAGCTAGTGAGCTAAATTTCATATGTAGTCCCTAAGCAGGTAGATACACATTAGTGGCCTCATGTTATGAATACAATGTTGCAACAAGCACTCTAAACACTTTAATTTATGTTTCAGGAGGAAAACTGACTCAGTTATTCTCTCATATTAGTTTCATATTTTCTCCATCAGCTTTGTATGAAACCCTGGAATGAAGACAAGAAGAAAATACTTTGTTCATGTTTGTTTATTCATCATGTAAACATTCAGTTTGTTCACACATCCCATCAGTAAAGTCTGTTAAATGACTCTTGATCAATTATAGATTTCTTTACAAATGCACACAAAGAACAAAATATCTCAGATAAATGAAGCTCTGGTGTTTTCTCTCTGAAGATCCATGCAGTGGAAGAGAAACAACAAAATAAAAGCATCAATAAAAATATTCTAACATTTAGAGCTCAGAGAAGTTTAAATGTTCACGCAGAGAAATGTCTGTTCAGGTAAACAAACATCATCATGAGCAGTGATAGCCTCCATGGCTAAACAGACACAGGAAGGAGCTCCACCTCAAGAAACTCAAACATTTACACAACAACTAATGACAAGATGTCAAAGTACCAGAGTTCAAACACAGGAGTCCTTTGGGGTTAAACTCTGTCTATTTGAGGTTACACAACTCAGCAGTACCTCCATAATTCAAAGGAAATAGTCCAGCATAGAGAGGCTGAGTGAATGTGGTCTGGACTCTGTGGATGAGAGTCATGGTTTCAGAGACGCTGTAGAAGGACAGAATACCTGCTCTGTGATCCAGGTACACTCCTACTCTGGAGGACTGAGGACCAGAGACGGGAGATCGGACACTGTTGTACCAAAATAAACAACTGTTATTGTCACATCGCAATGCCCAAGATTTGTCATTCCATCCAAATCCACATTCATTCCAGTCCCCTTTTCTGCTGATATTCTTGTATGCGACTGCTACATAAACTCCTCTTCCTCTCCACTCCACCTCCCAGTAACAACGTCCAGTCAGACTCTCTCTACTCAGGACCTGAGAACATAGAGTGAATCTGTCTGGGTGACTAGAATAAGACTGATGTTGTCTCATAAAAGTTGTTTTTCTATTCCCATCAGATAATAACAGACATGTGTTTGCTGTGTTTGGATCCAGTGTGATTTCACGTGAATATTTTAAGAACTCAGCTCTGGTCTTGGGCTCTGGTTGTGGCAGTAAAACATCCACTTCAGTCACCATCAGTGAGACGTTTGTCCATTTGTCTCTCAGAACGTCCTGTAGTTTATCTCTGACTGCTGACACAGCCTCTGTCACGTCCTCAAAGTAGTTCAGAGGACTGATCTTGATGCTGGATGAGTCTGTAGACTCACTGAGTGGTGACAGTGAGGGGTAGTTGTGTAGAAACTGGTTGTGATCCTCTGTCTGTGAGAGCTTCTTCAGCTCAGCGTCGTTGCTCTTCAGCTCAGTGATCTCCTGCTCCAGCTTCTCCTGAAGCTCTTTGACTCGACTCACATCAGTTCTCTGCTGGGATCTGACCTGCTGCTTCACATCAGAGCTTCTTTTCTCCATGAGACGGATCAGCTCAGTGAAGATCTTCTTATTGTCCTCCACTGCTTTATCAGCAGAGAGATTGATGTTCTCCTCCTCCTGTTGAAGCAGCTTCACGTCTTTCTCTCTGTCCTGGATTCTCTGCTGGATGTTTCGTCGACTCACCTCCAGCTCTCTCTGCCTCTCAGTCCTTTCTGCTGCAGCTGAGACTGTGTCGTGGCCTTTGTGTTCCTCCACAGAGCAGAGATAACAGATACACTGCTGATCAGTACGACAGAAGATCTTCATCGACTCATTATGACGAGAGCAGATATTCTCCTGGAGCTTGTTGGAGGGGTCCACCAGCTTGTGTTTCTCAAAGGCAGTGTTTTTAAAATGAGGCTGAAGGTGTTTCTCACAATAAGAGACCAGACAGATCAGGCAGGACTTGAAGGCTTTCCGTTTCCTCCCAGTGCAGAAATCACAGGACACATCTTCAGGTCCAGCATAGCAGTGATCAGCAGGAGCAGCTTGGAGTCCAGTCTTCTTCAGTTGCTCCACTAAATCTGCTAACATGGTGTTTTTCAGCAGGACAGGCCTCGGTGTGAAGGTCTGCCTACACTGAGGGCAGCTGTGGAGTTTCTTCTCCTCCTCTTCACCCCAGAAGCTTTTAATACAGTTCATGCAGTAGCTGTGTCCACAGGGAATAGTCACCGGATCCTTCAGTAGATCCAGACAGATGCAACAAGAGCAGATTTCCTTCTCCAGTTTAATTCTTTTCGGACCCATAACGACTGGTCACAGTGACTTGACAGAGTTTCTCTAGACTGGCTTAACTCAAACTCTGTGCCTTTTGTTCCTGTTCATTTGCATTTCTTCACTGAATGGGGCTCCTCCTGCCCTATCAGATGTTGGTTACACCCATATTCACTCTTGCATATCAGTGAGGGGGAGGGAACAACATGACAAGCTCCTAAATTCCAGGGGGAGGGGTTTTCTCTCAAAGGACAGTAAAAGTTTCCCTGTCTTTTTTAACATACAGTGAAGATTAGAACAAAAATGAAAGCATGTATCTACTCTTGGAGTTCTTTCACAAGTAGCTGCGTCCACAGGGAATAGTCACCGGATCCTTCAGTAGATCAGATGCAACAAGAGAAGGTCTCCTGGTCCACATGAACTCCTTTCTGAGCCGTGTTCTCCTCGTGGCAGAGACCGTGTGAGCTGGCTGTGTTTCACTGCAGGAAGAAGAGGGAGGAGTTATTAACAAGCTTTCATGTGATTGGACAGCAGCAAAGTGGGGTGTGGGGCAGTAATGAAGTTACACCATTGGTCGGTCGAGTTGGAGCTCCCCCTGATTGGCTGTTGCTATTTCAGAATGAAAAGGCGAGTTTCAGCTCCGCAAGTAAAAGTGCAAAAGCATCAAAATATACTCATTATGCACAATGGCAGATTTCAAAATCATCAAATATAAGTATTAATGCATTAATGTATTCATCACTTAAATGTTTCACCTGTAAACGTGGAGCTAATTACTTTATATGCTGCCAGGTAGATTACCTATAGTACATCATAATTTATCAGGGCTGTCATTACATCAGAGCTATATGAACCAATCAAATTGCTTGATTTGAGCTACCAGTTTTATAACATTTCTCTGAATTCTTGAATTCTGATTGAACAACATGGAAATATTTTAAACCAAACGTCAGGACTGAACTAGACTTCTTCACAAACAAACTTGATCAAATAAATTCTGACTATAGTTTTTTATTTTTGAGTAATGAATCCTCTTAAGGGCACAAACTAAATGTTGGTTGTAAAAATCAACAAGTGATATCAAACTCTGCTCATTTCTCTGTGACAAAGATGTTTAAGTGAGGAAAGTTTAAAGGACAGAGACTGACTGACTAATGTTCTTCTGCTCTAAACATGAACTCTGTACTTTGTGGTGTTTCAGGAGGAAAACTGACTCAGTTATTCTCTCTTATTAGTTTCATATTTTCTCCATCAGCTTTGTATGAAAACCTGGAATGAAGACAAGAAGAAAATAGTTTGTTCATGTTTGTTTATTCATCATGTAAACATTCAGTTTGTTCACACATCCCATCAGTAAAGTCTGTTAAATGACTCTTGATCAATTATAGATTTCTTTACAAATGCACACAAAGAACAAAATATCTCAGATAAATGAAGCTCTGGTGTTTTCTCTCTTAAGATCCATGCAGTGGAAGAGAAACAACAAAATAAAAGCATCAATAAAAATATTCATCAAATATTTAGAGCTCAGAGAAGTTTAAACGTTCACGCAGAGAAATGTCAGTTCAGGTAAACAAACATCATCATGAGCAGTGATAGCCTCCATGGCTAAACAGACACAGGAAGGAGCTCCACCTCAAGAAACTCAAACATTTACACAACAACTAATGACAAGATGTCAAAGTACCACCCATAATGTTTGACTGACAGCTGATCTCTGTGCAGTGAAGAAACGACACAACAATCAGCTGTCAGCAACAAACATGGAGACAAAATGAGTTCAAGAGTTCAAAAACAGAAGTCCTTTAAGGGTTAAACTCTGTCTATTTGAGGTTACACAACTCTGCAGTACATCCATACTTCAAAAGCAACAGTCCAGCATAGAGAGGCTGAGTGAATGTGGTCTGGACTCTGTGGAGGAGAGTCATGGTTTCAGAGATGCTGTAGAAGGACAGAATACCTGCACTGTGATCCAGGTACACTCCTACTCTGGAGGACGGAGGACCTGAGACGGGAGTTAGAACACTGTTGTACCGAAATGTATCACATTTTTTTCCACATCTTAATGCCCAAGATTGGTCATTCCATCCAAATTTACATTCACTCCAGTTCCCTTTTCTGCTGATATTCTTGTATGCGACTGCTACATCAACTGCTCCTCTCCTCTCAACCTCCCAGTAACAACGTCCAGTCAGACTCTCTCTACTCAGGACCTGCTGACATTCGGTGAATCTGTCTGGGTGACTAGAATAAGACTGTTGTTTACTCATAAATGTTGCTTTTCTGTTCCCATCAAATAACAGTTTTGTGTATGCTGTGTTTGGATCCAGTGTGATTTCACGTGAATAGTTTAAGAACTCAGCTCTGGTCTTGGGCTCTGGTTGTGGCAGTAAAATATCCACTTCAGTCACCATCAGTGAGACGTTTGTCCACTTCTCTCTCAGAACGTCCTGTAGTTTATCTCTGACTGCTGACACAGCCGCTGTCACGTCCTCAAAGTAGCTCAGAGGACTGATCTTGATGCTGGATGAGTCTGTAGACTCACTGAGTGGTGACAGTGAGGGGTAGTTGTGTAGAAACTGGTTGTGATCCTCTGTGTGTGAGAGCTTCTTCAGCTCAGCGTCGTTCCTCTTCAGCTCAGTGATCTCCTGCTCCAGCTTCTCCTGAAGCTCTTTGACTCGACTCACTTCACTTCTCTGCTGGGATCTGACCTGCTGCTTCACATCAGAGCTTCTTTTCTCCATGAGACGGATCAGCTCAGTGAAGATCTTCTCATTGTCCTCCACTGCTTTATCAGCAGAGAGATTGATTTTCTCCTCCTCCTGTTGAAGCAGCTTCACGTCTTTCTCTCTGTCCTGGATTCTCTGCTGGATGTTTAGTCGACTCACCTTCAGCTCTCTCTGCCTCTCAGTCCTTTCTGCTGCAGCTGAGACTGTGTCGTGGCCTTTATGTTCATCCACAGAGCAGAGGTAACAGATACACTGCTGATCAGTACGGCAGAACATCTTCATCACCTCATTATGACGAGAGCAGATGTTCTCCTGGAGCTTGTTGGAGGGGTCCACCAGCTTGTGTTTCTCAAAGGCAGGAGAATTAAAATGAGGCTGAAGGTGTTTCTCACAATAAGAAACCAGACAGACGAGACAGGACTTGAAGGCTTTCCGTTTCCTCCCAATGCAGAAATCACAGGACACATCTTCAGGTCCAGCATAGCAGTGATCAGCAGGAGCAGCTTGGAGTCCAGTCTTCTTCAGTTGCTCCACCTTCGGTCTGAAGGTCTGCCTACACTGATGGCAGCTGTGGGGTTTCTTTTTATCCCAGTGTATTTTAATACAGTTCATGCAGTAGCTGTGTCCACAGGGAATAGTCACCGGATCCTTCAGTAGATCCAGACAGATGCAACAAGAGCAGACTTCCTTCTCCAGTTTAATTCTTTTCGGACCCATAACGACTGGTCACAGTGACTTGACAGAGTTTCTCTAGACTGGCTTAACTCAAACTCTGTGCCTTTTGTTCCTGTTCATTTGCATTTCTTCACTGAATGGGGCTCCTCCTGCCCTATCAGATGTTGGTTACACCCATATTCACTCTTGCATATCAGTGAGGGGGAGGGAACAACATGACAAGCTCCTAAATTCCAGGGGGAGGGGTTTTCTCTCAAAGGACAGTAAAAGTTTCCCTGTCTTTTTTAACATACAGTGAAGATTAGAACAAAAATGAAAGCATGTATCTACTCTTGGAGTTCTTTCACAAGTAGCTGCGTCCACAGGGAATAGTCACCGGATCCTTCAGTAGATCAGATGCAACAAGAGAAGGTCTCCTGGTCCACATGAACTCCTTTCTGAGCCGTGTTCTCCTCGTGGCAGAGACCGTGTGAGCTGGCTGTGTTTCACTGCAGGAAGAAGAGGGAGGAGTTATTAACAAGCTTTCATGTGATTGGACAGCAGCAAAGTGGGGTGTGGGGCAGTAATGAAGTTACACCATTGGTCGGTCGAGTTGGAGCTCCCACTCATTGGCTGTTGCTATTTCAGAATGAAAAGGAGAGTTTCAGCTCCGCAAGTAAAACTGCAAAAGCATCAAAATATACTCATTATGCACAATGGCAGATTTCAAAATCATAAAATATAAGTATTGATGCATTAATGTATTCATCACTTAAATGTTTCACCTGTTAACGTGGAGCTAATTACTTTATATGCTGCCAGGTAGATTACCTATAGTATATCATAATTTATCAGGGCTGTCATTACATCAGAGCTATATGAACCAATCAAATTGCTTGATTTGAGCTACCAGTTTTATAACATTTCTCTGAATTCTTGAATTCTGATTGAACATGGAAATATTTGAAACCAAACGTCAGGACTGAACTAGACTTCTTCACAAACAAACTTGACCAAATAAATTCTGACTATAGTTTTTTATTTTTGTGTAATGAATCCTCTTAAGGGCACAAACTAAATGTTGGTTGTAAAAAGCAACAAGTGATATAAAACTCTGTTCATTTCTCTGTGACAAAGATGTTTTAGTGAGGAAAGTTTAAAGGACAGAGACTGACTGACTAATGTTCTTCTGCTCCAAACATGAACTCTGTACTTTGTGGTGTTTCAGGAGAAACTGACTCAGTTATTCTCTCTTATTAGTTTCATATTTTCTCCATCAGCTTTGTATGAAACCCTGGAATGAAGACAAGAAGAAAATACTTTGTTCATGTTTGTTTATTCATCATCAAAACATTCAGTTTGTTCACACATCCCATCAGTAAAGTCTGTTAAATGACTCTTGATCAATTATAGATTTCTTTACAAATGCACACAAAGAACAAAATATCTCAGATAAATGAAGCTCTGGTGTTTTCTCTCTTAAGATCCATGCAGTGGAAGAGAAACAACAAAATAAAAGCATCAATAAAAATATTCTAACATTTAGAGCTCAGAGAAGTTTAAATGTTCACGCAGAGAAATGTCAGTTCAGGTAAACAAACATCATCATGAGCAGTGATAGCCTCCATGGCTAAACAGACAGAGGAAGGAGCTCCACCTCAAGAAACTCAAACATTTACACAACAACTAATGACAAGATGTCAAAGTACCACCCATAATGTTTGACTGACAGCTGATCTCTGTGCAGTGAAGAAACCCACAACAATCAGCTGTCAGCAACAAACATGGAGACACAATGAGTTCAAACACAGTTTAACCCTTAAAGGACTTCTGTCTACTTCAGTTTACAGAACTCAGCACTGTGTCCAATGGAACAATAAATCTGAAGTCCAGCATAGAGAGGCTGAGTGAATGTGGTCTGGACTCTGTGGAGGAGAGTCATGGTTTCAGAGATGCTGTAGAAGGACAGAATACCTGCTCTGTGATCCAGGTACACTCCTACTCTGGAGGACCGAGGACCAGAGATGGGAGTTTGGACTTTGTTGTGAAAAAATGTAAAACTGTTTTTGTTGCATCTTAATGTCCAAGATTTGTCATTCCATCCAAATGCACATTTACCCCCTGTTCTGCTGATATTCTTGTATGCGACCGCTACATCAAGTCCTCCTTCTCTCCACTCCACCTCCCAGTAACAACGTCCAGTCAGACTCTCTCTACTCAGGACCTGACAATAATGAGTGAATCTGTCTGGGTGACTAGAATAAGACTGAGGTTGCATCATAAATGTTGCTTTTCTGTTCCCATCAGATAACAACACCTGTGTGTGTGCTGTGTTTGGATCCAGTGTGATTTCACGTGAATACTTTAAGAACTCAGCTCTGGTCTTGGGCTCAGGTTGTGGCAGTAAAGCATCCACTTCAGTCACCATCAGTGAGACGTTTGTCCATTTCTCTCTCAGAACGTCCTGTAGTTCATCTCTGACTGCTGACACAGCCTCTGTCACGTCCTCAAAGTAGCTCAGAGGACTGATCTTGATGCTGGATGAGTCTGTAGACTCACTGAGTGGTGACAGTGAGGGGTAGTTGTGTAGAAACTGGTTGTGATCCTCTGTGTGTGAGAGCTTCTTCAGCTCAGCGTCTTTCCTCTTCAGCTCAGAGATCTCCTGCTCCAGCTTCTCCTGAAGCTCTTTGACTCGACTCACTTCACTTCTCTGCTGGGATCTGACCTGCTGCTTCACATCAGAGCTTCTTTTCTCCATGAGACGGATCAGCTCAGTGAAGATCTTCTCATTGTCCTCCACTGCTTTATCAGCAGAGAGATTGATTTTCTCCGCCTCCTGTTGAAGCAGCTTCACGTCTTTCTTTCTGTCCTGGATTCTCTGCTGGATGTTTAGTCGACTCACCTCCAGCTTTCTCTGCCTCTCAGTGATTTCTGCTGCAGCTGAGACTGTGTCGTGGCCTTTGTGTTCATCCATTAAGCAGAGATAACAGATACACTGCTGATCAGTACGACAGAAGATCTTCATCACCTCATTATGACGAGAGCAGATGTTCTCCTGGAGCTTGTTGGAGGGGTCCACCAGCTTGTGGTTTTTAAAGGCAGATTCATAATGAGGCTGAAGGTGTTTCTCACAGTAAGAGACCAAACAGACGAGACAGGACTTGAAGGCTTTCAGTTTCCTCCCAGTGCAGAAATCACAGGACACATCTTCAGGTCCAGCATAGCAGTGATCAGCAGGAGCAGCTTGGAGTCCAGTCTCCTTCAGTGCCTTCATGTAATCTGCCAAAAGGGAGCTTTTAAACAGGGCAGGCCTCGGTGTGAAGGTCTGCCTACACTGAGGGCAGCTGTGGAGTTTCTTCACATCCTCTTCATCCCAGAAGCTTTTTATACAGTTCATGCAGTAGCTGTGTCCACAGGGAATAGCCACCGGATCCTTGAGTAGATCCAGACAGATGGAACAAGAGCCGGTCACCCGTTGAAACTGAACTCCGTAGAGATTCATGTTCTTCTCCTCGTGTGAGAGTTTCACTCAACAGAAACAGAAGTCTGTGCTTCAACCAAAAGTCAAACTGTTCTTTTTGTCCCGTTAGAGCTGCTGCTCCTTCACGTGCTCCTCGACACTGATCTCCCACACTTGTATGTCGGTGAAAAGGAGGAGGGAACAAACCGTCATAAGCGCATGTGTAACACTGCAGTTACACCATTGGTCGGTCGAGTTGGCGCTCCCCCTCTCCTCATTGGCTGTTGCTATTTCAAAACGAAGAGGCCGCGTTTCAGCTGCGTGACGTCTTTTCGCTTCCGCGATCAAGTCAGCTGATCCACTTCCTCAATGCGTGCGCGTTTTGATTACTCTCACTGCAAAGCTCGTGCACAGAAAGCCTCATTTTGAGACGTTCAGGAGCAGAATCAGAGGAGTGGAGCAACGCTTTCTTTTGATATATGTTTTAAACCATAATGTTATTTGTTATACTTATTTGGATCTTGTTTTTCTACTTATGTCTCTTGTTCGTTTGAACTTTCCACTTTGCTGCTGTAATCCTGCAAATGTCCCCGCTGTGGGACTAATAAAGGATTATCTTATTTAATCTTATTATATCTTATAATTACAGTAAGAGACACTGTTCCTGGCAGACTATTGATGCTGGACTGCTTTTACAGAAGTGAGAAACACCGCATTATTAATGTTTACACCGCTCCTGACAAATCCCCCTAAAAATATGTTCATTTAAAAGACCCAGAGAATTGTTGTCTGCAGGATATGACACTGGCCCTGATCTCTTTTAGGATTCAAGGATCATTTATTGTCGTTGTGCAATACGGGGAGGCACAACCAAATTCAGCTGTAGCCTATTTGTAATGTAACATACACATGACCAAACAAAAACAGTAGTACATTCCTTTAGTTAATTTTTTTAAAGTGTGCTTATGAAACCTGCAGTAGAACACATTATATATATAATACAAATGTAAATATGAAGCATGTAGCACAATCCTTGGTCAGAACCAGAGCAGCTTACTGACTGTTGATTCCTGTCTGACTACAATGAAGGAAAAGTCAGAAGAAACATTTACTGAACTTCCACTGAAACTCCACCGATGTGCAGAAACGTGTGTTCACACACCTTTTATCATTCAGGAGGACAAGGACAGGTTTAAATAATCAAAGTACAGGTTCAGCGAGAAGGTGAGTGAAACCAAACGACTGTACTCTGAGAACCTCCAACAGCAGCTCTCAGTGAACGACTCTGCTTCTGTCTGAAAAGGTCTCTGATTGATCACCAGCTGCAAACCTAAAGCTCCTCACTCCACTAACGACTTGCACATGTCCAATGACCTGAATGAATCCTACTGTGTTTGTGAAAGACAAAGGGACAGTCCTGACAACAACGAGGACTCTCTCCATCCTGGAGAGGGACGTTAACAGGCTGTTCAAGAGAAGCCACTGTAGACTACCTGCTCAGCAGCAAACAGATGCAAATGCAGAAGGACAAGAATCAACCAGATCAGCTGATTCTGCAGTTTGTTGTAGATTGATATCAAGTGATGAACCTCTAGTATTTATATACTTAACTTTTCTTGTCATTAATTGGATTCTTTTGTCGATATTAAAATATCACTTTGAAATAAAATCTCTAAACATTCTGTAGGTTAAAACATTACAATGAGTCCAAAGACTTCTGTGAAACATGGTGATTTTAGTTGAAATAAAGGAGGCCAAACTAAAGTAGAACCTCCAGTCAGTGAGTATCAGAAGACGCTGCATTCAGGTCACATGGGAAAGATGGTAGAGAAGAGCTTCTACTCTACAAATAGTATTCACATCAGCTCTCAGTTTGTAAATAGTATTTATGAATGTGAGGTTTGAGGCTGTGGGTTAAAGTTTCTCTGACTTCTTGAATTCTGACGAAACAACAGTGTAATAATTGTAAAGAATCAACGACACAATATCTGTTGTCTTATGTGTGTCAGGAATAAACAAATATGCCAATTTTAACATTTTTAAGTCTGTGTGATTAATCCTCTAAACATGAACTCTGTACTTTGTGGTGTTTCAGGAGGAAAACTGACTCAGTTATTCTCTCATATTAGTTTCATATTTTCTCCATCAGCTTTGTATGAAACCCTGGAATGAAGACAAGAAGAAAATACTTTGTTCATGTTTGTTTATTCATCATGAAAACATTCAGTTTGTTCACACATCCCATCAGTAAAGTCTGTTAAATGACTCTTGATCAATTATAGATTTCTTTACAAACGCACACAAAGAACAAAATATCTCGGATAAATGAAGCTCTGGTGTTTTCTCTCTTAAGATCCATGCAGTGGAAGAGAAACAACAAAATAAAAGCATCAATAAAAAATATTCATCAAACATTTAGAGCTCAGAGAAGTTTAAATGTTCACGCAGAGAAATGTCAGTTCAGGTAAACAAACATCATCATGAGCAGTGATAGCCTCCATGGCTAAACAGACACAGGAAGGAGCTCCACCTCAAGAAACTCAAACATTTACACAACAACTAATGACAAGATGTCAAAGTACCGCCCATAATGTTTGACTGACAGCTGATCTCTGTGCAGTGAAGAAACCCACAACAATCAGCTGTCAGCAACAAACATGGAGACACAACGAGTTCAAACACAGAGTTTAACCCTTAAAAGGACTTCTGTCTACTTCAGTTTACAGAACTCAGCAGTGGTTCCAAAGGAATAAAAAAGACAAAGTCCAGCATAGAGAGGCTGAGTGAATGTGGTCTGGACTCTGTGGAGGAGAGTCATGGTTTCAGAGATGCTGTAGAAGGACAGAATACCTGCACTGTGATCCAGGTACACTCCTACTCTGGAGGACTGAGGACCAGATACGGGAGTTTGGACTTTGTTGTGAAAAAATGTAAAACTGTTATTATGACATTTTAACGCCCAAGATTTGTCACCATATCCAAATATGCATTCATCCCAGTT
Source organism: Pholis gunnellus (assembly GCF_910591455.1). NCBI lineage: Eukaryota > Metazoa > Chordata > Actinopteri > Perciformes > Pholidae > Pholis > Pholis gunnellus. The sequence goes on from NC_136541.1 coordinate 2,239,174, forward strand.
CCCCTTTCTGCTGATATTCTTGTATGCGACTGCTACATAAACTCCTCCTTCTCTCCACTCCACCTCCCAGTAACAACGTCCAGTCAGACTCTCTCTACTCAGGACCTGAAAACATTTAGTGAATCTGTCTGGGTGACGAGAATAAGACTGTTGTTGACTCATATATGTTGCTTTTCTGTTCCCATCAGATAACAACACCTGCGTGTTGGCTGTGTTTGGATCCAGTGTGATTTCACGTGAATATTTCAAGAACTCAGCTCTGGTCTTGGGCTCAGGTTGTGGCAGTAAAACATCCACTTCAGTCACCATCAGTGAGACGTTTGTCCTCTTCTCTCTCAGAACGTCCTGTAGTTTATCTCTGACTGCTGACACAGCCGCCGTCACGTCCTCAAAGTAGCTCAGAAGACGGATCTTGATGCTGGATGAGTCTGTAGGTTCTCTGAGTGGTGACAGTGAGGGGTAGTTGTGTAGAAACTGGTTGTGATCCTCTGTGTGTGAGAGCAGCTTCAGCTCAGCGTCTTTCCTCTTCAGCTCAGAGATCTCCTGCTCCAGCTTCTCCTGAAGCTCTTTGACTCGACTCACTTCAGTTCTCTGCTGGGATCTGACCTGCTGCTTCACGTCAGAGCTTCTTTTCTCCATGAGACGGATCAGCTCTGCTTTATCAGCAGAGAGATTGATTTTCTCCTCCTCCTGTTGAAGCAGCTTCACGTCTTTCTCTCTGTCCTGGATTCTCTGCTGGATGTTTAGTCGACTCACCTCCAGCTCTCTCTGCCTCTCAGTCCTTTCTGCTGCAGCTGTGACTGTGTCGTGGCCTTTGTGTTCCTCCATTAAGCAGAGGTAACAGATACACTGCTGATCAGTACGACAGAAAATCTTCATCACCTCATTATGATGAGAGCAGATGTTCCTCTGCAGCTTCTTGGAGGGGTCCACCAGCTTGTGTTTCTCAAAGGCAGGGGATTCATAATGAGGCTGGAGGTGTTTCTCACAGTAAGAGACCAGACAGACGAGACAGGACTTGAAGGCTTTCAGTTTCCTCCCAGTGCAGACATCACAGGACACATCTTCAGGTCCAGCATAGCAGTGATCAGCAGGAGCAGCTTGGAGTCCAGTCTTCTTCAGTTCCTCCACTAAATCTGCTAACATGGTGTTTTTCAGCAGGACAGGCCTCAGTCTGAAGGTCTGCCTGCACTGAGGGCAGCTGTAGGGTTTCTTCTCCTCCTCTTCATCCCAGTGTGTTTTAATACAGTTCATGCAGTAGCTGTGTCCACAGGGAATAGCCACCGGATCCTTCAGTAGAGCCAGACAGATGGAACAAGAGAAGGTCTCTCTGTCCAGCTGAACTCCTTTCTGCGCCATTTTCACCTCTCAGTGACAACGACTGAGTTTCACTTTCGAAGAAGTGAAGCAAGTTTGAGCTCTGATCTGAACAACATGTTGGTTACACCCGTCTTTAAACTGTAGATCTGAAGGGGAGGGAACTAGGACATAAAGACAGAGTGGAGCTCTCTGTGTTCGAAAGCAGGAAGAAGAGGGAACAGGCTTTTCAACCTTTACTGCATTCCACAAAGAGAGGCAGGGTGTGCTAGCTACCACTTACAATGTGCAGTAAGAATAGAGTGTTAGAGTCTATGACAGTGCACAGTAATTTAACATTCACTTATATTTTTCAAATTTTTCCAGCAAACTTAATGGAGTTCTAAAGAAGAATAGAAACACTGCTTCATATTTGGAAATTGAAACTATTCAGTTTTGTAAATCTTGTTTTCCCGCGTTCAATTCCCAAGGCAAATAACTTTGAATCAAATGACAAACTGCTAAGATCCAAATAAACATCTGAACAACGAGCTGTAGTGAAAGTGAAGGACATGTAATGCTTCCTCCACCTCTTCTACATCATGTTCTGTGTTTACCTCAACAAGTCTGATTACTGCAGAATTAGCTACATTAATATTTATAGTAGTAAAATAATATGTAGCAATTACAAATGCCAGGAAACTCAGTTTAATATAATACATAAATTACAAACTACCGCATATCTTAAGGCCGTCACAAACCAGAGGCATTTTTTTTTAAACTGTTGATTTTGTCATGAATAGTTTCAGAGATCACGCAAATATTACGCAGAGAAAAAGAGACTTTCTTTTTTTATTAGGTACATTTTTGGGATCTTTTGCTCCACGAGGACGAGTCATAATAACCAATCAGTGGTCTGATCCAAGACACCAGGAGGCGCCTTTAAAGCAAATCCTACAAGTGCCACAGCTGCTCTCCACCGACTGCAAGACCCAATGCATGATGGGAAACGCCTGGCTGTCTTCAGATCTAAGAGCTGATTGGCTCTGAGTTTTGACAACAAACAACTACGTTTTGTGAGAAATCCTATTTTTCTGTGTAATTGTAATAATTAAAGCTACATTAAAGGATGTTAGTCTCATGTTGTGCAATCAACGTTTAATCTAAAATCATATCTTATGTAGTTGATATTAATGTTGTTTATTTATATAACACTTATCAAAACGAGCAGAGGTAAAAAGATCCAAGGATAGAATACAAAGCTAGCTCCACACATATGGAGCTAAATCCAGGTCAAAAGTTTTGTTCATTTGAAAAAAAAATCTGAACCTGAAAGTTCAAGTTGTGAAAACATTATATATATAATACTATTTTATGCCAGCAGACTAAACTGGTGTAGGCAACATGGTTGAGGACGGTCCTCGGCCTTCGTTGTTATGCTGTCACTCATGATGACACGCCCCTCTCAGTAGATACCACGCCCCCCACGCTAGATCAGGGTCAAAAGTCTGAACTGAAAAAAAAGATCTGAAACTGAAAAAAGATTTGAAACTGAAAAAAAAAGTTTGAAACCGAAAAAAAAAGATTTGAAACCGAAAATATAAGAACTCAAATATGTGAAAGTGAAAAACGAAAAAAAAGAAAATGTATTCAAAATAATTCCAGAACTGAATCAAAATTATATTCAACCCCAAACAAAATTTCATTCAATTATTTTTATTTTGAATACATTGATGTATTTTTCAATGTTCAAGAACACAACTTGAACTTTCAGGTTCAGATTTTTTTTTCAAATGAACAAAACTTTTGACCTGGATTTAGCTCCATAGAAACATACACATGTTTTATTATAACCACAGGTAGAGAGATGTTTTCCTCTGTTTCTTTTTGAAAATATATTTTTCTGAATTTATAGGTCCATTGAGTAATGAAATTCGTTATCGTAGCAATTAATTCACCCCGGTTTAGTCTGCTGGTGTAGTTGCCATGAAAACAAGTGCCAACTGACATTAGCCTACATTAGCTTAGCTTAATAAAAACGAGTAGCCATACTATTACAATTCAGCATTTTTATACTAAACCAATTACAACTAGCAACAGTCATACCTTCAAGGACCTTAATGCTTTGTCACATAGTGTCAAATAACGACAAATAAAGGCTAAACTGGCTAAACTGGCTCCTCTCACACACAGCGGCACAACTAGCAACAGGAAGTGCCTCTACTAGCTGCCGCTGACATATTTTGAGCCCTTTCTCGCGGACGCCATCGCGAGGATACTACGCTGCGTTCTGAGTGGTGTGTGGAAGTGCGAAACGTCAGATATTAAAGTGTGGTGGTTGAACGGACCAATATGTCATAGTTTATTGCTCTTTTACTGTGATTCGTGCCAAGTAAAGACTAAAACAGCTTGCTAAAAAGAACTTTGTCACTAGTGTAATTATTTTTACTTGCAATCACGTGAATATGGTTTATAGAAAGTGTTGAATCATAATTCTCGCCGTGCCCACGTTTCAGGTTCAGATTTTTTTTTCAAATGAACAAAACTTTTGACCTGGATTTAGCGCCATACACACATCTATATAAATGTTATGTATACTATTGATATATATATACAGCATAACATTATAAGCAAATATGAGTTTATCCTAACGTGGTCTAAAAACTACAAGTAGCCTACAGTTTGGATCTAACAGGATGTAGCTGTTTCTGTGACTTCCTGTTTGTTCTTTGAAGACAGCTGGAAGCTGTTGGACTCGTCATCACCTCCTGCTGCAGCCGCCTGAACTCATCTCAAACCAGCCTGTTTGCTCAAAGTACTACACTGAAGTAGAGTTTACGGGTACTTGTACTGAACTTGTCATTTTCTGCTACTTGTACTCCACTATTTTAGAGGCAACGTTGTACTTTGTATTCTACTGTAGTTACTTTTGTGACCCTTTGGAGGAATACAAATGTGTTTTTAACTAAAACTGTAGACAAAGTGTGTAGAGGTGCTTGAACCTGCTCATCAGCATGAAGGCGCCCTCTAGTGTTGAGCTTCAGTTCTCACATTTCACCTGTTAACCTGCTGTGATGTTCACTGCAGGAAGACATGTAACAACGTCACTGAGTCTTTGTCAGCTTCAAACTACATCAGTAAAGACACATTTAAATGTGACATCACACTGTGTCAGTTTGTTCACAGGAGTCACATCCAGTAACACTGATGCTGCATTCAGGGCACGTGGGAAAGATGGTCGAGAAGAGCTTCCACTTTACAAACAGTATTCACATCAACTCTCAGGTTGTAAATAGTATTTATGAATGTGAGGTTTGAGGCTGTGGGTTAAAGTTTCTCTGACATCTTGAATTCTGATTCAACAACTTTGTAAAAATTGTAAAGAATCAACGACACGACATCTGTTGTCTTACGAGTGTCAGGAATCAACAAATATGCCAATCTTAACATGTTTAAGTCTGTGTGATTAATACTCTTCACTGACTTAGTGCACAAACTAAATGTTGGTTGTAAAAATCAACAAGTGATATCAAACTCTGCTCATTTCTCTGTGACAAAGATGTTTAAGTGAGGAAAGTTTAAAGGACAGAGACTGACTGACTAATGCTCTTCTGCTCTAAACATGAACTCTGTACTTTGTGGTGTTTCAGGAGGAAAACTGACTCAGTTATTCTCTCTTATTAGTTTCATATTTTCTCCATCAGCTTTGTATGAAACCCTGGAATGAAGACAAGAAGAAAATACTTTGTTCATGTTTGTTTATTCATCATGAAAACATTCAGTTTGTTCACACATCCCATCAGTAAAGTCTGTTAAATGACTCTTGATCAATTATAGATTTCTTTACAAATGCACACGAAGAACAAAATATCTCGGATAAATGAAGCTCTGGTGTTTTCTCTCTTAAGATCCATGCAGTGGAAGAGAAACAACAAAATAAAAGCATCAATAAAAATATTCAAACATTTAGAGCTCAGAGAAGTTTAAATGTTCACGCAGAGAAATGTCAGTTCAGGTAAACAAACATCATCATGAGCAGTGATAGCCTCCATGGCTAAACAGACACAGGAAGGAGCTCCACCTCAAGAAACTCAAACATTTACACAACAACTAATGACAAGATGTCAAAGTACCACCCATAATGTTTGATTGACAGCTGATCTCTGTGCAGTGAAGAAACCCACAACAATCAGCTGTCAGCAACAAACATGGAGACACAATGAGTTCAAACACAGAGTTTAACCCTTAAAGGACTTCTGTCTATTTGAGGTGACACAACTCAGCAGTGGTTCCAAAGGAATAGCAAAGACATAGTCCAGCATAGAGAGGCTGAGTGAATGTGGTCTGGACTCTGTGGAGGAGAGTCATGGTTTCAGAGACGCTGTAGAAGGACAGAATACCTGCTCTGTGATCCAGGTACACTCCTACTCTGGAGGACTGAGGACCAGAGACGGGAGTTTGAACTTTGTTGTACCAAAATGTATACCTGTTATTATGACATTTTAACGCCCAAGATTTGACATCACATCCAAATATGCATTCATCCCAGTTCCCCTTTCTGCTGATATTCTTGTATGCGACTGCCACATAAACTCCTCCTTTTCTCCACTCCACCTCCCAGTAACAACGTCCAGTCAGACTCTCTCTACTCAGGACCTGAGAACATAGAGTGAATCTGTCTCGGTGACTAGAATAAGACTGATGTTGACTAATAAATGTTGCTTTTCTGTTCTCATCAGATAACAACACCTGTGTGTATGCTGTGTTTGGATCCAGTGTGATTTCACGTGAATATTTTAAGAACTCAGCTCTGGTCTTGGGCTCTGATTCTGACATTAAAACATCCACTTCAGTCACCATCAGTGAGACGTTTGTCCATTTCTCTCTCAGAACGTCCTGTAGTTTATCTCTGACTGCTGACACAGCCTCTGTCACGTCCTCAAAGTAGCTCAGAGGACGGATCTTGATGCTGGATGAGTCTGTAGACTCACTGAGTGGTGACAGTGAGGGGTAGTTGTGTAGAAACTGGTTGTGATCCTCTGTGTGTGAGAGCTTCTTCAGCTCAGCGTCGTTCCTCTTCAGCTCAGTGATCTCCTGCTCCAGCTTCTCCTGAAGCTCTTTGACTCGACTCACTTCAGTTCTCTGCTGGGATCTGACCTGCTGCTTCACATCAGAGCTTCTTTTCTCCATGAGACGGATCAGCTCAGTGAAGATCTTCTCATTGTCCTTCACTGCTTTATCAGCAGAGAGATTGATGTTCTCCTCCTCCTGTTGAAGCAGCTTCACATCTTTCTCTCTGTTCTGGATTCTCTGCTGGATGTTTAGTCGACTCACCTCCAGCTCTCTCTGCCTCTCAGTGATTTCTGCTGCAGCTGAGACTGTGTCGTGGCCTTTGTGTTCATCCATTAAGCAGAGATAACAGATACACTGCTGATCAGTACGACAGAAGATCTTCATCACCTCATTATGACGAGAGCAGATGTTCTCCTGGAGCTTGTTGGAGGGGTCCACCAGCTGGTGTTTCTTTAATTGAGCTACATCATAATGAGGCTGAAGGTGTTTCTCACAATAAGAGACCAGACAGACGAGACAGGACTTGATGGCTTTCCGTTTCCTCCCAGTGCAGACATCACAGGACACATCTTCAGGTCCAGCATAGCAGTGATCAGCAGGAGCAGCTTGGAGTCCTGTCTTCTTCAGCTCCTCCACTAAAACTGCTAACATGGTGTTTTTCAGCAGGACAGGCCTCAGTGTGAAGGTCTGCCTACACTGAGGGCAGCTGTAGGTTTTCTTCACATCCTCTTCATCCCAGAAGCTTTTAATACAGTTCATGCAGTAGCTGTGTCCACAGGGAATAGTCACCGGATCCTTCAGTAGATCCAGACAGATGCAACAAGAGAAGCTTTCCTGGTCCAGATGAACTCCTTTCTGCGCCATTTCACCTCTCAGAGACAACGCCTGACTGAGTTTCACTTCCTCAGAATCGACTCTACTTTGAGCTCTGATCTGAACAGCATGCGTCTCTGCAGTGAATGGAGCCTGTCAGCTGCTGCACTTCACCACCATGTTGGTTACACCCGTCTGTAAACTGTAGATCTGAAGGGGAGGGAACAAGGAAATGAGGACAGAGTGGAGCTCTCTGTGTGTGAGAGCAGGAAGAAGAGGGAGGAGTTATCAAGCTTTGGTTCATTCCAGGAAGAGGAGCAGCGCTGTGAATTTTAACTTAATTTGTTTCCTCATTTACAGAGACTCGGTTAAAACCTCCTCCACATCTTAAAACATGTCAGTGTTTTAGTTGTAACATATCTTTTGGCTCCTCAGGCTTTCGTCATGTCTCCATATTTCTCTATAACTCTTCCTGTAATTCTGTTCAGTTTCCTTCTACAGTTTAAAAACAGCCGGCTGACAGCAGGGAGTCATTAAACTAAACTGTAAAAATGAGACTGAACATGTTGCTGCTTTCAGACGTCGAGTCCTTCTGATGTTGATTCTGGTTCAACTGAACGCTGTATTTCATGTGGATATTATCACGGTTATTAAATTGTTCCCAAAGAGTTTCTGAACTAGAAAAAGGTGGAGTAATTTTACATGTGATGCAATAAATCAATCTCAGCTGTCAGGAACTCTAATCACGACTGTTTTAGATGCATTTATCTGTTGCTGAAAGAGGATAAATGAGATAAACTGTTGAGCTCAGCAGGTTGTTTTGTGGGTCCACAGATTTCACCCTGGACAAAACGAGTCACAAGAAGTTTGAGTCGAGTCTGGATTCAAACTTCACAACATGGTCTGAATGTGAGGTGACAGATAAACACTGAACCAACATGACAACCTCATTCTGAACTTTGCTCTGCATGAAAATCTACATAATGAATGAAATGAGCTGAAGTCCGCAACTACACAGTATTTGTTGTCTCATGTGTTTGAAGAGGACTCAACAAAACGTCTTCACACCAAACTGGACCAAATGAATTCACTATAGTTGAGTTGTTTAAGTCTGTGTGCTGAATCCTCTTCACTGATTTAGTGCACAAACTAAATGTTGGACGTAAAAAGCAACAAGTGATATAAAACTCTGTTCATTTCTCTGTGACAAAGATGTTTTAGTGAGGAAAGTTTAAAGGACAGAGACTGACTGACTAATGCTCTTCTGCTCTAAACGTGAACTCTGTACTTTGTGGTGTTTCAGGAGGAAAACTGACTCAGTTATTCTCTCTTATTAGTTTCATATTTTCTCCATCAGCTTTGTATGAAACCCTGGAATGAAGACAAGAAGAAAATACTTTGTTCATGTTTGTTTATTCATCATGAAAACATTCAGTTTGTTCACACATCCCATCAGTAAAGTCTGTTAAATGACTCTTGATCAATTATAGATTTCTTTACAAATGCACACAAAGAACAAAATATCTCAGATAAATGAAGCTCTGGTGTTTTCTCTCTGAAGATCCATGCAGTGGAAGAGAAACAACAAAATAAAAGCATCAGTAAAAAAATATTCAAACATTTAGAGCTCAGAGAAGTTTAAATGTTCACGCAGAGAAATGTCGGTTCAGGTAAACAAACATCATCATGAGCAGTGATAGCCTCCATGGCTAAACAGACACAGGAAGGAGCTCCACCTCAAGAAACTCAAACATTTACACAACAACTAATGACAAGATGTCAAAGTACCAGAGTTCAAACACAGGAGTCCTTTGGGGTTAAACTCTGTCTATTTGAGGTTACACAACTCAGCAGTGGTTCCACACTTCAAAGGCAATAGTCCAGCATAGAGAGGCTGAGTGAATGTGGTCTGGACTCTGTGGAGGAGAGTCATGGTTTCAGAGACGCTGTAGAAGGACAGAATACCTGCTCTGTGATCCAGGTACACTCCTACTCTGGAGGACGGAGGACCAGAGACGGGAGTTTGGACACTGTTGTACCGAAAGATATAACGGTTTCTTTCACATCTTAATGCCCAAGATTTGTCATTCCATCCAAATTTACATTCACTCCAGTTCCCTGTTCTGCTGATATTCTTGTATGCGACTGCTACATCAACTCCTCCTTCTCTCCACTCCACCTCCCAGTAACAACGTCCAGTCAGACTCTCTCTACTCAGGACCTGCTGACATTCGGTGAATCTGTCTGGGTGATGAAAATAAAACTGTCGTTTACTCATAAATGTTGCTTTTCTGTTTCCATCAGATAAAAACACCTGTGTGTTGGCTGTGTTTGGATCCAGTGTGATTCCACCTGAATACTTTAGGAACTCAGCTCTGGTCTTGGGCTCTGGTTGTGGCAGTAAAACATCCACTTCAGTCACCATCAGTGAGTCTTTTGTCCACTTCTCTCTCAGAACGTCCTGTAGTTTATCTCTGACTGCTGACACAGCTGCCGTCACGCCGTCAAAGTAGCTCAGAGGACGGATCTTGATGCTGGATGAGTCTGTAGACTCACTGAGTGGTGACAGTGAGGGGTAGTTGTGTAGAATCTGGTTGTGATCCTCTGTGTGTGAGAGCAGCTTCAGCTCAGCGTCGTTCCTCTTCAGCTCAGAGATCTCCTGCTCCAGCTTCTCCTGAAGCTCTTTGACTCGACTCACTTCAGTTCTCTGCTGGGATCTGACCTGCTGCTTCACATCAGAGCTTCTTTTCTCCATGAGACGGATCAGCTCAGTGAAGATCTTCCTATTGTCCCCCACTGCTTTATCAGCAGAGAGATTGATTTTCTCCACCTCCTGTTGAAGCAGCTTCACGTCTTTCTCTCTGTCCTGGATTCTCTGCTGGATGTTTAGTCGACTCACCTCCAGCTCTCTCTGCCTCTCAGTGATTTCTGCTGCAGCTGAGACTGTGTCGTGGCCTTTGTGCTCATCCATTAAGCAGAGATAACAGATACACTGCTGATCAGTACGACAGAAAATCTTCATCACCTCATCGTGACGAGAGCAGATGTTCTCCTGGAGCTTCTTGGAGGGGTCCACCAGCTTGTGTTTCTCAAAGGCAGGAGATTCATAATGAGGCTGGAGGTGTTTCTCACAGTAAGAGGCCAGACAGACCAGACAGGACTTGAAGGCTTTCAGTTTCCTCCCAGTGCAGACATCACAGGACACATCTTCAGGTCCAGCATAGCAGTGATCAGCAGGAGCAGCTTGGAGTCCATTCTTCTTCAGTACCTCCATTAAATGTGCTAACATGGTGTTTTTCAGCAGGACAGGCCTCGGTCTGAAGGTCTGCCTGCACTGAGGGCAGCTGTAGGGTTTCTTCTCCTCCTCTTCATCCCAGTGTGTTTTAATACAGTTCATGCAGTAGCTGTGTCCACAGGGAATAGTCGCCGGATCCTTCAGTACATCCAGACAGATGCAACAAGTGAAGGTCTCCTGGTACACCCGATCTCCTATCTGAGCCATTTCTTCTCCTAGTGTGAGAGTTCCACTCATTAGAAACAGAAGTTTGTGCTTCGACCAAAAATCAAACTTTTGTCCCGTTAGAGCTGCTGCTCCTTCACGTGCTCCTTTTCACTGATCTCCCACACTTGCATCTCGGTGAAAAGGAGGAGGAGTGAAGCACGACGTTACACCATTGGTCGGTCGAGTTGGCGCTCCCCCTCTCCTCATTGGCTGTTGCTATTTCAAAACGAAGAGGCCGCGTTTCAGCTGCGTGACGTCTTTTCGCTTCCGCGATCAAGTCAGCTGATCCACTTCCTCAATGCGTGCGCGTTTTGATTACTCTCACTGCAAAGCTCGTGCACAGAAAGCCTCATTTTGAGACGTTCAGGAGCAGAATCAGAGGAGTGGAGCAACGCTTTGTTGTGATATATGTTTTAAACCATATTTATTTATTATACTTATTTGGATCTTGTTTTTCTACTTATGTCTCTTGTTCGTTTGAACTTTCCACTTTGCTGCTGTAATCCTGCGAATGTCCCCGCTGTGGGACTAATAAAGGATTATTTTATTTAATCTTATTATATCTTATAATTACAATAAGAGACACTATTCCTGGCAGACTATTGATGCTGGACTGCTTTTACAGAAGTGAGAAACACCGCATTATTAATGTTTACACCGCTCCTGACTAATCCCCCTAAAAATATGTTCATTTAAAAGACCCAGAGAATTGTTGTCCGCAGGATATGACACTTAAAATGTAAGGAAGAGATGTTTTGAAATGTTTGCTTTCTTCAGGTTCAGAGAGTATATTTTTAAAGTAGGAGTGGTGGAGTTCAGAGAAGAAGTAAACGGTTAAGTTGTCTATAATGTAGGTTTCTCTTTGTCCTGTAAGCCTCTTCATAACTATCCACTGAAGGGCATCCTAGAGCACTTCATCGTGTTTCATTTACAATAGAGTCCAGCTGGAGTTTTGCAGCATTGTCTAATATTGATCTTCTTGTTTGGTTGTTTTTCTATTCAAAACACTCTCTTTTTGTTACTGTATCATATGTTTACATTTTGTAATAAAGTGTGCTCATCAAACCTGCAGTAGAACAAATATATAATGTATATAATGTATATATAATACAAATATGAAGCATGTAGCACAATCCTGGGTCAGAACCAGAGCAGCTTACTGACTGTTGATTCCTGTCTGACTACAATGAAGGAAAAGTCAGAAGAAACATTTACTGAACTTCCACTGGGAGGCGAAAGAGTTCCTCTGAAACTCCACCGATGTGCAGAAACATGTGTTCACACACCTTTTATCTTTCTGTGTACTTCTGTGTACTTGTGTTAGATGTAAACAGTGATGACTGAAGCTGATTATCTGCTCTGATTATATTTTCTGTACGTCAGATTGAAATAATCTTGTTTCACATGAAAATGTTCTATTGATTCATTCTGTGGCATTAAGTTAAAGATTTACTCCCACAATACTGGGGTCTGATTTCCAGTGATGGAAGAAGTAATCAGATGTAAAGAAGAGACATGCATTTGAAAAATCACAAATTACTTTTATGCGTGTTATTAAAATATATACAGACGTTAAATATCAGTAAAACAAGTAAAACAAACTTTATGAATGAACTTTAGCCTTTCATGTCAGAGTCGCGACATTTTTCAGAACAACAGCAACGTTCAGACTCACTCACGTGGCTAAAAGGTGAACTGCAGATATAAAAGTTAAATAAAAGACGACTGAAGACGTTCTCCCTGAGGAATTCTCCTGGGACCGACCTGTGGGTCCCGACCCAGTGTTTGGGAACAGCTGGTCTCGCTGGTACTCACAATCTGAAGAAACAAATGGAATGTTTTATGTTGATGGCCGTGCGTTGTTATGGTGAATAATCACAAGTTGTCATTTATTTTGGTATCAGATGCATTTTATCTTGATTTTAAAGACGACAGTACAAAAGTGACTCTTATCTCACTCGCTCGGCTAATATTGATATTAATGACATCAATAATCCATACAGGAGATAAAATCCGGGCTGTAGAGGTATCTGAGGAAAACGAGGCCTCGATGATGTTGCTGAAATGTTTCAAACAGCGTGAGGAGTTTAAATTAAATTACAAATTCAACTTGGTGAAGACAGATTCTGACTCAACGTCTGTCAGTAGTAAAGTGAAAGAGAAAGTCACAGCTACGCTCTCATAGCTTCTACTTATTCTTGCTTGACACTGTGTGCAGCAGCAACATCCAGATGTTGCTGCTGGTCGTACCTCTGGAGTCCTCTGCCTGAACCTGAAAGCTGGCAGACTTTGTTTCATTTGAACTAAGCATGGCTCTGACTCTTCTCCACTTACTGCTCATCTCTCATCCACTCTGAGCTGCTCTCCAAAATCCCCACTGATGGATCGGATTTCCTTTTTAGTCGGCGCTGCCTCTTTGTTGTGTCAGACAGGCCGAACCCAAGTGTGGCAGTGAAGCAGCCTTTTTCTGTGTCCACTAAATCCATCAGACACGTCGCCGTTAGTGAAGTAGCCGGTGTAACGTTAAAGCCAGATCTGACTCACACCTACTTTAACAATCCAACAGAAACATTTCAAACTCGTTTTCTTTTCTGTTCACTTTTTTTCCTCCTCCTCCTCCTCCTCCTCCTCCTCCTCCTCCTCCTCCTCCTCCTCCTCCTCCTCCTCCTCCTCCTCCTCCTCCTCCTCCTCCTCCTCCTCCTCCTCCTCCTCCTCCTCCAGGAGCAGAGCTTCTCCTCTCCGGGAGCCGAACCAGGACTGAGAGCAGCAGACTGTCAGACCCTGCTGCAGTAACATGAGAGGTTTTCTAAAGAGACTCTGGTGAAACACTCCTACTTCAGTCCATGAGGTCCGCCAAAATCAACACAAAATGAATGTTCCTCATAATAACTTTCAGTAAAAGAATAAATGCACTTAAATGGTCAAAAGCATGTATTCTGTAGACTGTTGGTCCCTGTGACTGATTATTGGGCTATAATAAACTGTAATCCTGATGCATCAATGTGTACATGTAATGTTTTAACTGCAGTTGATCCGGTTAGTCCGGTGGTCGGGTCACAAGATAAATCTGAGGGGTCGAGGGACGGTTAACTGGTCATTGTCAGCGGGGATATTGTGTTCTACATTCACAGGGTCACAAATATAAAACAACTTCGGTATCTGTCAGATCCATGCTGAGAATTTAAAAAGTACAATATTCCCCTCTGACTTGAAGTTAAGTAGAAGCATAAAGAAGCTGAGAATATTCAAGTTGTAAAAATTGTACTCCAAGACACACTCCCCCCCCCCCACACACACCCACACACACTTTATGTTACTTTAATATAAAACGTTATCTAGATTTACTGACAAGCAGTTATCAACTAATTTCCCACCATTCATTTTGCCACTTTCATCTCCTTTATCAGACAAACTGGAGGGAAAAAGAGACGTATGGGAAATAAGAGGAGCGTGGACGCCTTTTATCTCATGGCACCATGAGAGAAAAGGTGCCTTATCTCCATTATATTTAAATACAGATTTAAATTGTACATGTAGAATCTTTAATCAATCCGTAAAGGCCATTCGTGTCTGTTATTCTACAGACATGAAGGAAAGAACAGGAAAAAGCTGTCGCTTGGATTGCCAAAGCTAAAAGTCCAGTCACTTTAATTATAGAGTGCATATAAACAAAAGTGCAAATGAGGAGCATTGCTGCTGTATTTGACCCGTGAGACAGGGAGGAGAGTTACAGTAGTAGCCGTTACACAAAGAGATAAAACATGACAACAGGCGTCTACATGAAGTTTGTGTTTTCCCTTTTGCAAAAGAAGAAATTGCAGTTATTTAAGCAATGAGCTGATTTCAAATTCAAGCATTCGTCTTCAGATTTGTTGATCCATATTTTTAGCAGCATGCGTGCTATGTGTTAGCGCACATCTGCTGAACAATCAAAGCGCTGAGGAATCAAATGAACTTGTGCCAGGTTTGATTGAACGTGCTGCAGAGGGTGACTATCATTCTGTCAGCCAACTTTACACCTCAGGGGTTCATTCTCTGCCTGACACGAGCATTTATTCGGCCAATAACAAACTCTAGAAGGTGGCAGTGGATTGTTGTCTGGACATTAGAAACTTCTTAAAAATGTACAATTAATGGCAGAGCGTTTTTTCTGGTTAAAGAAGTTCCTTTTTTATCATGTTTACCCACAGTGAAGGAATAAATGAAAACACAAGAGGCTTAATTCTGTATTTCAATTTAAATTGTATGACTTGAATCCACCCCATAGTCGTACTTACATCTGTAAACTTCAGTGTACTTGTATAGTCCTCAAGTTCTTCATTGTCAGTTGTTGGCAATGTAAATCTTGGATCTCAGGCTCGCTCCAACAACGTTCATTAAATGTGTACAAATAGAATATCATGCAATTAAAAATGAGAACCGTCAAAGACGTAAAGTAGTGCAGTCGTTAAAATATAGGGTTACAATTTAAAATCATATATATGCGGTGGAAGTGTACAGTGAAGATGTAAAGATGTATCGAGTGTAATGTAAAAGTATATCACGGTTAAAGTGACAGTGTTCATGATGAGGAAAAAATGTGTTTCTGTCTAAATGAAGTGGTGATTTGTTTTCAGAGAGAGAAACAGTGGAGTACACAAATGTGACACAGGCCTGTGAACCAAATATTCCCACATGAAGGTCCAGCTTTTGGCTTCATGGCTCCCCAGCATGGCCCTTTAATCAGCTCATCAACAGAGCACACAAAGCAACGAGCAACTGTACAGGACCTGCACTGTGCCCGTTAATTGCAGAATTAGAGTCTAGTTCCTGTGACCTGTAAACGTTATATATGCCACTGACATGCTCTCTTTACATCCTTTTCAGACAGTTTGCTCGGTGTGGAAACAATAACCGTCACGACAGATAATCATGGTTGAGTTGGGTTTCAGTCACTGGGTGCAAACAACGTACACTCTCTTGTGAAGCGTTACCCCATTGGTGGATGATATTCTCTGTTTGGACCCCTGTAGCAAGTGGAACGTCTTTATTATTCATGACAGGATGCAGGATATCAAGAATTCCTCACGGGCGCCAAACTGCAACGTGGCTGGACTTACCAGAGGAGCCTGAAATGCATCGACGTAGCATCTCTATGCAGACGACATGCTCTCGGAGTAAAGACACTAAAAGTTGTTGTTGAGGCTTTTTATCTCTCTCACACACACACACACACACACACACACACACACACACACACACACACACAGTATGCAGGAAGCCAGCTGAAATTTAATCCCAGCATCCCTGTTGTTCTGGTGACAAAGTGCAGCATGTTTTCATTTTAAAACAGCGTTTTCTAAACTGAATCTGTCCAGAACTGATTTTTAAGAGTCGTTTCAGTAAAAATCTCCATCAACAGTACTACGCCTGAAAACGAAAGGACTGATAACGCCACTGGACACGGGAATTGTCGCAGCGCATGAAGCAGTAGTAGCATTATGAAATGCAAAAAGAACGAGGTTAGCGATGCCTGTAGTCGTTATCCGTGTTGAACTCACCACTGGTGATCCCTCGGGGATCAACACTGATGTTGTTGGTTTTCTTCCAGAAAAGGGTCAAATGACGGGCGTGACAAATCGGGGAAGGACATGATGTCGTGACCCAATCAAGTAGCAAGGCGTGGGTGTCGTCTGCATCATCGTTTGCAAAAGGTCTCTGGTTTCGCCCCTTCAAGACCAAATTGCAAACCCGGAGTTTTCAAACTAAAACGTTTTCAGATGACTCCGTTTCCCGGATTCTAAAATGCTCGAGTAGTGCGGACGGTAAGCGCAACTATTTTTATATCTTCCTTTCCTTCCTTTCTTTTATTTAATTCATGAGCAGCAAGATAAATGTGCTTTCAGGGATATACTCAATAGAGATGTGTTTTTTTCTTTGGGTTGTCCTAATTTTAGATATTTGGACCGATTGAACCCTCAAAGCCCAGACAATAAATATACAAACAATATGCAGAAAAGCATCATCCAGGTTGCTATGTTGTTCTATCCAGGAAGCATTTAATCTAAATATAGATTGGATTTGCACAATATACTGCATGTACACAAGTATCCGGGATTGTTCCTTTAAAAAAAATTAACTTCACTGATCCAGGATAAAACAACTGAATACCTGGAAGTGTTCCAGTAACCTCGCCGACCTGGTAGAGTCAGCAAACTTTAATTATGGGAGATTTCTTCAATCCCACAGATTTAAAAGGGATTTCAACATAAGAGCAGGAGGTCAACACCGCCCTGCTGCAACTATCAGACACTATGAAGAATAAAATCTGATTAATTTCATATAAAGCCCTGCCCGAGAGCAAAGAAAAGTCAAATAAACCCAAACTTATAGTGTGATCTTATCAGGAAACAAGCCTCAGAATAATTCCCAAATCTAGCCAAGCAGATAATCTTTGTTTCGAAACTGGAGCTCTCGTCCTCCGACCCTGATAAAAATTTAAATTCTGTAAGTAGTGGCTTCCGCGATGCAACAGGAGCTTTCAGGTGAGCGTTGTAATGCAGTAAAACAATGACCGGTGACATTGACCGTAAAAAGTCAAATATACTACATCATGTCACGAAGAGGCCTTTGCGTTTTTGAAGCCTCGAGTTTGGCATTTTGGCCGTCGCCATCTTGGTCTTTTGCAACCAGTTGACGGAAGTGACTATATTTGGGCGTCACCGTATACAGCTCTGGTAGCGACCTGTCAATCACAAGGTAGCCCCGCCCTAAAGCGTACTTCGCTTTATGGTCTATTTTACTCTAAACAAAGTGTGCTGCCTTATATACTGATGTATCAATCAATATACGAGTATACGTTGCAGACAAGAGCTCATCTGGTCCATTAATAGCCAACATGAAAGATTTCCCTCCAAAATTACCACCTGGAATAAACTCATTTTCAGTCATTTGTTTTATCGCTGATCGTGTTTATCTGCCGACATCAAGCCGAGCGCATTAATGTCATCGCTGCTTTCTCACAGCATGTTGCTGCTCGTAGGAACGTGTGAACGGTTGACAAAGAAAATGTAATGACCGATTCTTCATGATGTGTTCGCTGCACTCGGTTTTTATCTGCATTCATGTACATCTGCTGCTCTGGAAAACGTTTAACTATGATCCATTTTCTTTAACTATTATAATTATCTATCATTAAATACAAAAATGTTATGTTCACGGCTGTAAATTAGATCTAAAAATGGACTCGTTTCCATTATGATGGAGCCACCCGACGCAGAGTAACGGCAAGATTAAATTGCGGAACAGAAAACACAAAGGCACTTTCACAGACTTTAAAGGGCTTAAAGGGCACGTCTTACCGCTGAATTTCTTGAGAGCTTTCTGTCCGTAGATTCTAATTTGCTCCCAGGGAGCGTCCATTATCAAAGAATAGATGGTTTCATGTGTGACAGCGACAGTGAGTGGTGATGTTATCCTGAGGACGTCAGCCAGGCCCGTGTGTCATCTGAAGACATCTTGACACTAACACGGACTGACACAAGAATCTCGCTGACCTCAGCGCTGTTACAACATGGATTTCACAAATCCAGAGAGTAGATTTTTTTGTTGAGTGCCATACGGTTACACACACAACCCCGCAGAGTTAATATAGTCCCGTAACGGATCACTACACCAATGGTTAAAGACATGTTTTGAAACACAGAGCTTAGCTTAGCATAAAGACTGGAAGCAGGGGGAAGAAGCTAGCCTGCAGCTGTGTCAGAAGTCACAGCTCGACAACAATGCAAGCCCATCCGAAGTCATTATTACTCAGAAAAAATGTGTGTGATGACGTCGTATAAAGCAAAAGAAAAAAAAACAAACACACACATGGTGGGAGAGAGAAGAGCCAAACAAACACAGAACTTTCAACCAGGAGATCGGTGTTTGTGTCCCACAGTGATGTTGAGTTATTTCAAGTTAAGTTAGTGATGTTTGTGACGCGCGAAGTCCGATATTTTTCTCTCTTTTCGCTCTGTTTTCGATCTCCACCAACTCCTGGAGGAAATATCTGTCTAAAAGCTCCACTATGTTCACCAGCTAGTGTCTTACTGTGTCTGCTGAGCAGACACAGTAAGTGTTTTTGTACAGTTTGTTTTTGTACAGATTGTTTTTGTACAGTTTGTTTTTGTACAGATTGTTTTTGTACAGTTTGTTTTTGTACAGATTGTTTTTGTACAGTTTGTTTTTGTACAGCCTTTTCACTGAAAACAGCTTCCTGCTGCTGCTGGAAACAGAGTTGATTAGATTTGAGTTTGCGAGCCAGAGAACCTCAACAATGATCCAAAATACCGGGGAGTGCAGCTCAGGCGGTAACCGCTGGTTCTGAAAACGGAAGCCAATGCATAAGTGTCTTAATTTGACATTCTCTCTAGTGACCACTAGGGGGCGACTCCTCTGGTTGTATAGAAGTCTATGAGAAAATGACTCTACTTCTCTCTTGATTTATTACCTCAGTAAACATTGTAAACATGAGTTTATGGTCTCAATCTCTAGTTTCAAGTCTTCTTCAATACAGCATGATGTTCATTTAGTAAATCATGGTCCATTTAGAGTCACACAGACCATAAAGAAGGGGATGCTTTAAGGCGGGGCTACACAGTGATTGACAGGTCGCTACCACGGATTTGCCCATCTGGGAGCTGTCCAGGTTATTATGAAAACATTTTTTTTTAATTTCTAAACCATTTTGTTGAAAAGGATCTAGATTCACATGACTCAAGTTTTGTACGTACAAAGAGAAAAAGTGTCCTTCAGCAAGCCAAACTGAAATATTTTTTTTTTTTCAAAGTTACACAAAAAAAACATAAAAGATATCCACAAATTCAAAGGTCTATGTGTCCTTTTTTTAAGTGCAGCTGAACCTTAAACTACGATCATTCTGTTCAGGTTGCAAAGAGATCTTTGAAGAAAAGGACGTGCTGTGCTCGTTTGTTGTCGAGGTAAAAGGTCAACAAAAGCTCAAAAGCGCTGTAAATAAATTTGACTCATTTGAATCGATTGGTTTGAATTCCCTTCGAGCTGGCGAGGTCGAGTGTTGGCTCTGGATGACTGTCGGCGGCTTGATCGTTGCAGGTTTGGCTGAGATCTCGGACACACGTCTCGGGTTTTGTCGGCTGAGCCGGAGTGACAGCCCTCGACCTCCGGCCGTTACGGTAACGACGTGCTCCGCCTTCGACCCCTGAACCGCGGCGATGTCAAGCCTCCAATCGACCACACATCATCGCGTCCCCTCAGAGCTCCCTCAGACACAACCTCACCACATTCAAGTGACAGGTAGAGGACACATCGGCAAGAATTAATAAAGAAACAATACTTTCATGGCAGTAATAAATGACTTCTGCCCTTCTCAACACAACTAGTAAGCCATGATTGACTCGACTGAGACCAACAGCCACGTGACAACAATTCTGTGACATTTCAACTGAACTGTAAATATCAAATCAAATCAATACAGTATATAGCACATTGAGCCTCCATTACCCCCCCCTCCAAAACAATACATGTTTACATGTAATAAAGCTTTGCGTTAGTGCAGATTAATATCTCTTGAATCTTAATTTAAAGGACACATTTCAACATCAAAATGAAAGAAATATCTCATTTAATTTGGTTCTAAAGATTCAGCCTCCTGACTTTCTCCTCCACCAAGAAGACTGAAAAGACTCAAAATGCTGTTTTATGTCTCTTTCTTTAATGCATACTGGGATAAACAAATATAAATCCTAGTAAATCATATCTACATCAGATAACTGAACATGTGTGAACACAGGAACTAACAGAACTACTCCACTGCAGCATTAAAATAGTGCAGCCTCACGGGCGGATTTTATTTCCCCTGAGCAGCAGACAGCGCTGGAGTGCTGATCTCAGCTTGCTCTTCATGCAGAAGCCGTGGTCTGTTCATTGACTGAACTAATGAACATGGAAACACGTGAAATGTCACAGCGGTGACCTAAAAGTGTCACTACAGCTGCCGAAAAAAACAAGGTGGAGGCAGCGACTCTCGCCCACTAAGGACGAAGGATTTCTCTGCCTCTGTATCCTGTAAATAAATATCCTGTCTGGGGCCCGATCCTCCTGCAGGAGAGGAGACATTCAGAATGATGCCGCCACTTGTCAGGTCAGCACAGATTTCTGAAAGGACTGCAGCCGGGCTCAGACTACAGACTGCAGAGGTTTAAAGTCCTACATTTTGAAATCAGGTTGCATCTCACACATGAAGATAATCTTCACAGATTGTATTGTAACTCATCTCAAACATGCACTGAAATAAGATGGTTATTTAGATTATCTTGGCAGCACGGCTGCACGTGGTTCCTCACAGAAACAGGGTTCGATTCCCGGGCAGGACGGCCCTTCTGTGTGGATGCTGCATGTTTACACCGCATCTCCGGCTTCCTCGTGTGAGCGTGACTATAATAATAAGCAATTACACATAAGGGATGGATAAATCTTGGATCCACCATCAGCTGCTCCGGCTTGTCTCTCTCATTGGCTATTACGGTGCCGCTCCGACAGTACCGGTGTTGTAGTCCAGCTTTTAACTCCTTAAAATGTCAAACTCGTCTGAAACCATCGGGGCGGCCCAGATGAGGCTGTGAATACTTTATGAGGATCGGTAAACCTCACACGAAATTTAAGAAGAGATGTGAAAGTGGACTTCAAACACTGCGGAAAGGAAGAAAAGACTGGAATGAGGTCGATGACTTCAACGTGTCCTCGTTCAACGGTTCGTATGATATCCTACGAAAAAGTTACTCCTCATTTTTTGTGCGTTTTCCTACAAAAGTCAAGCAACACGTGTCAATTCCTGCTCGTTACATTCATACACTCTTAAAAATAAACTACCTCACTCTTTATATCAAGTATATTAACAGTGTTACTCCTAGTGGTCCTCTTTGGTGGCCACGAACTATCTACTTAAGCTCTGGTGGGCTGATTCATCAAATGTTAGCTTGTTAGCCTGATTATCCCATCAGATCTGCTGTAAAGAGCTGTAGGAACTTTGATAACTGTGTGTAGCAGATGGTCTATAATGCATCTGTTCATGCCTGTGGCACTACAGTGATAATAGGGCTACACTGGTTTGCTCGGATGGTGTCAAATAAATCAGAAAGACAAAAGGAAGTGATTGTACTCCTCGTGTCTGAAGAAAATGCTCCGTCAACCACTTTAGATCACATGCGTGGTCATTTTATGCACATATTTAACAAGATGAGCAAAAATCAAATCGCGAAAATAATCTATTTATAGTAGCTTTGTATCAAAATCCAATCATCATTTCATCCTGTAAAACAAAATATAAAGTGCACTTACTGTACGTGAGCCAGTGCCGACCAATTTCAACCAATAATATCTTCACACCGATCCGTCATCATTCCGTTACTTTAACGTGAACATTCTAAAGCCCGCCCACATTTTAGCGCTCCAATCAAATGCAAGGGATTTAATGTAAAGACGCTAAAGACGCAACAACTTCCGTTTCACTCAGATTTAAAAATGTAAAACTTTCTTTTTACTTGAAATTGTTCTGTGTCTGGATTGTTTTTAGTGTCACATTTGTTAAGTTGAACCTGTTTGCCACTAGCTGATAGAGTCACTAAAGAACTGAAACGCCTCATATATGTTTTTAACTTTTGGCTGTTAATTTAAAGACACTGCAGTAAAGACTCAGTTTCGCCCCTCTGGAGGACTCTGGTTCCCACACACAGCAACCAGCGACATGGAGCCATGTGCTCAGCCGTCCTCCCCCCTTCCTCCCCCCTTTCCCCTCCCCCTTCCCAATTAGCGGCGTCACTGCCTCAAGTCGCTCTGTCAGCTCCGATAAAAGGCAGCTCGTCTTTGCAGAGATGACTGAACATCCAGCTCGTCACCTCAAAGGCCGGGCAGCCCCGAGGACGAGGAGGAGGAGCAGGAGGAGGAGGAGGAGGAGGAGGAGGAGGAGCAGGAGCAGGAGGAGGAGGAGGAGGAGGAGGAGGAGCCTCGATTTCATAGTTTTTATTTCATTTTGGTACATTTTGTAAAAAGAAAAAGAAAATATAATCTTAAGTAAAAAGGTGAAAATGGAACAACAAAGTATGGTTTACATGTTGTACATTTGCGAGAGCCTTCATCATTTCAAGTGTTGATTGTAAAATAGAAATATTATTTCTGAGTCAAACACTTTGAATGTGACATTTTCTGTTACTTTAACTTCTTTTTTACTTGTCGCTCGTATTCAATAACTACAATGTTCTTCTGTTCACTTCAGACCAATCAGAAAAACTAACCAGAGTTTAGACCATTTTACATTACAAGCTTTCATGAACGAACTGTTACTTTATGATTCTGTGAACTGTGATGAAATAAAAATGTATGTTCGTCAAACGGCTCTTGTTATACCTCCTAGATACTGTCTCAGCCCGGCTCTGAAACTGTGACAAAAAAATGGGAGGTATTTAACAAATAAAAGTATTTATTGACCAAAAAGTGAGTCAAAATAAATGAAAAGATGAGAGGAAAATGTCGTCAGTAGTGTGTGTGTGAAAACGTGACGCACGGATGAAGGAAGCTAAACCACAGAGACACGGTAGGACCGGAGGTCTGCTGCAGCCAAGTCCTTCATGCATGTGGCCCACCGGGCCCAGGTGTGTCCAAAGCTGTTGATTGAAACTCAATCAGAGGTAGAGAGCACAGAAACAACGAGTGTTCTGCAGCTGTAATGGTGCACTGCCTGGCTCAAGGGCCTGGCTCATTCAGAAAGCCATCGTTATTAATAAGTAATCCATCATGTGCAGAACATCGTTCAAGAGCAGCAGAATGTTAACTGGGAAGAGAACCAGCTGGCTGACCGGGAGTCCATCTGACATTTTTTTTTTTTATCAACTCTAGCAAACATTAGACCCACAAAGCAAACAAAACAGAAACTCATTGCTTTTCTCCCTTTTGCCTACTGACAGAGATTACAGGAGGAGAAATAGTCTCCATACCTTCACAGGTGTTTTCACTTCTGTCTGATTAGACCTCACCTAAACGTGAACAGGTGCAACGGAAGAGTCAGGCAGTCCTGAGAACTGAGGAGGTCCAATAAGCAAAGTCTGTTGTTTGTTTGTTGCTGTATTCACATCATTTGGGAGTTATGGGAGCCATAATAACCAGTTTCTGACTGTTCCACGAAATATTGTTCACATCAACATCCTTCAAAACTTCAAAAACTTTAAAAGCTCCAATATGTCCGACGTGGCCCTAAATAATAGACCCTTTTGCGGTTTGTAAACGATGACGTAATCTAAGTGTGCGCACGCAGTTTTGCAAAAGAAGAATAACTACGACTGAAAAGGATTTTACTATAATTAGTTAAAAATGTACCAAAATTATAGAAGAGAACCAATTGCTTGGGGCTTTTTTGGTCTGCTGCAATAATTAAAATACATGACAAAATCTTTGACGGCTTCGGTTGATACACATTAAAATGAGTATTCTTATAAGCCAACCCAAAGACAACAAACATGCCCTCCTATTTAAAGATGTGTCAACAAGTTTTAATTTGAATTGTGAGGGACTTTGTTACGCAGACAAATCATTTCCTATAATTAAGTTTGATTCTTCTGAAAGCACTAACAGGATCAAAATGCAAAGTCTTAAAGAGTAACGTTCACACCGTGCAATGCTTACAAAGATAGCCTTTATCAATCATTTTTTGCATGACATTCATGGTGTCTCTAGACAAATACACGTGTTGAATAACGACATGATACTCAGCATCACGGCCATCAACATTAAATATGAAATCACTCGACAGACCAACACTGTTTGTGTTGTACATGGTCTACAGCGTTTGTATACTCTCAACCACTCACAGTCACATAGACGTCTTATGATACACTGAGTAGCATGGTGACATCCTGTTTGATATATATTTGGTAACACTTTTCTTAAGGCATAGAGTACATCTGTATTGGACTATAATGTTTGATTGATTGTGTGCATGGCAGCTACCAGAACCTCTTATTTCTCACAAATTAAAGTATTTCTTTGTTTGCCTTGACAGGGTCTTTTAAATATAATGCCAAGGAAAACAAATGACTGCAAGTGAACATCTTAGACTAGATGAAGCTTTCCCAATGTATTTTTTTATGCCTTAGCTTTACTTCCTCCTGAATAACTTAGATTATGTAAAAGAAAAGTGTATTGGGAAATGTTATGCCTTAAAGAAGCAAATTAACTTTTTTCTCAGCTCATCATGCTGTTTTTTTGTAACACTTCTTATCCACAAACTTTAAAAATGTTGACAAAATTTCAAAATTTCAGTATTCACTTAGATATTGCTGTGGCGCAATTCTGCTAAAGTTTCTTTGGGAAGTGGTGTTCCACAAGGTTCAATCCTGGGCCCTCTATTATTCTCAATCTACATGCATGGACAACATCATCCCTGAGACTAATGAAAATATATGCAGATGATACTCAGGTGTATCTATAAAACCAGGAGATTCCAGGACCCTAAACATGTGCCCTAAAATCACCTAATTTCGCAAAAAAACATGTAGGATTTCCTTAATTTGCTTCCTAGATTTATCAACCAGATTCCGGACAACAACTAAGATTAGCATTTTATTGTGTATTTGGTCCAGACCCGTGTTAAATAATATGTTTAAGGCACAGTGGGGCCTGGCTTATGATTAAAGTATATAAGAGTACACGTTTGGTTTAGAGTGTTAAATAAAAATGTATCTTAATGAAATTTAAAGTTAATTTAAGAAGTAATCAAATTTTGCCACGAATCGAGGACAGTAAGTGGTTTTAGTGTTTTGTTCACCAAAGATCTTAACAGGACAGAGAGCTGTTTAACAGATAGTGAATAAGAACATTTGATTACTCAGAATAAACCCTTACTCTGTATGCCTTGATCCAAGTGTCACCTGATTTTCTTTACTTGTGGCAACAATTTAAACACAACATGGAGACAGATATGGCACGCTACACAAAGCAAGCATTTCCTTTTTTTTCTTGTCATCTCTTGACAAAAATGTACATTAGATTCAACAAGAATGTGTCACATTGACAGCTTTGACCAACAGCAATGAAGAAAGGCAAACACTGAAAATATTATGCAACTGCTGCGTAACGCTTGCTGCATGAATAAAAGCAACAATATTCCCACTCACAAGCAAATGATTATGTTCTTTTAGGTTCCTGTTTCCACCTGGCACTTCTGCTTAAACTGGTGACTGTTGGGAGATGATCCTGATTCTGCTGAAGAAAATGAAAATAAGTTTGAAGCAGATTGTTGACTATTAACTTGTTTTAAATGTGCTCCATTGCATCTGTAACCACACCCATCATTGGTATCACTGTGTACTGACACACCCTGAAGTACACATGTACATCACTACAGGAAGGTAAGACGTTAAACCACTGGAGGTCGGCAAAAACAAGATCTTCATGGATGTTAAATTGATCTTTAGATTTAAACTGATCAGTGATCTATTGTACTTGTTAACCGTTAAACTAAGCTGCTTAGATGACCACATAGTGGCTCTATTTGCACCAAAATCAGTTCTTGAATTGCTCAACTTCATAGCCATTAAAGTTCATAGCCATTAATTGGGCAGTTTTTATATATTATATATATATTTTGCTCACCAACAGACAAACAAACTGACAATCTAGGCCAAAAATAAGATGGAAATGAAGTTTCAGTTTGTCGCAACATACCCAAGCACTTTCTTCTCATCTGCAACCTGTTGGCTATTTAAATTTAATTTGAAAGATTGTTAACATTGTGACATTCCCAAATGTAACTAAACCAAATCTTGAGTATTTGAATTTCTTCAGATTAAATAATATTCCTCTAAGGCTATATTGGTCTTATTTGTCCAGTGGGATGGGGCAAAGAGGTTTTAGGGTTTTTCAAGAGAAAACAGTGTTGTCACTTGAATTGATGTAAAATTACAGCGTAGATGAACTCACGTCACTGTGGGACGATTAGCACAGAATCAAAACCATCATAGCACAGATAAAGAGTATAGAGCATGCACAACACTTCTCAATAACAGCGTATCATTAAATGTACATAACCCTGTTTACCGGTGTTTATACCAGCGGCCCAGACAAACCAGGGCTCATTTGTGCATTTGTGAATCGTTTTTAGCAGCGGTTTTAAAGTATCAGATGGGTGGGTGTGGCCATTATGAGCCCCAAATACATCACTAAAGTGACAATTTGTCACCTTTTCCTGCATACTCAAGGGATAAAATTTGCTGCTGCCTTTAAGCTGGAATGAAAACTTTGACCTGCACATAACATGCTCTGAAAACCATTAATTAAATTAGCTAAACATGTAGCTTGACCTGCTTTTCTGATGCTTGGTTGAGTGAAACCTTGACAGACATCTTACCTGATCGTATTGCCCCAACAATTCCGATTGTATAGAAGTCTATGAGAAAATGACTCTACTTCTCTCTTGATTTATTACCTCAGTAAACATTGTAAACATGAGTTTATGGTCTCAATCTCTAGTTTCAAGTCTTCTTCAATACATCATGATGTTCATTTAGTAAATGATGGTCCATTTAGAGTCAAACAGACCATAAAGCAGGGGATGCTTTAGGGCGGGGCTTACTGTGATTGACAGGTGGCTACCAGAGACGTATACTCTACGTCACTGCTCCGCATTCCGAATATGGTCACTTCTGTTGATCGGTTGCGAAATCACTGGACTCAAGGCTTCATAACGTCAGTCCACAAACCAATTGGTGACGTCACAATGACCACGTCCACTTCTTATACACAGTCTATAATTCCATGTAAGTTATAGTAACTCACGAACACAACCGTATTTCAAGATTTCCCTTTGTGCTAGCCTTCACAAAAAATACTTATTTTCACTCATAAATGTTTCACGTACATCAACCACATGCATTGTCACAATAGTATGTCCCCTACACGGCAGTGCAACGGCTGCAACGTGGTTGCAACTCGATCCCTCAATCTAAAGTCTTCAGCTCTGCTCCCCACGACGAGAAGAATGGAACTGTTTCGCTTACACATATTTCTTCATCGATGCCTTTAACGTACACAGATTAAAGTACGTACATTTCTTACCTCACAGGTCAAGGAAAAACGGACAAAATATGAGGTTGCTGGAGATCCGTTCTTTCTTGGCTTGCACAGTTATTAACACAACGTAAAAAACTCTTGAAACCAAACACAAGCACACCCTCAAAGGATGGATCGGAATGGCTTCAGGTCCACTTAAGGTACATTTTGAAGGCTCGCAGAGATTTGTAAAGCTAAAACCAAAATCTGCTCTGGGACGATGTGCAGGTCCCACCCTTGTGGTACTTCCCCTCGACTTTGTGTTAAAATCATTTTGTAAAAACGTTTTCGACCTGGAGACTGTTTGTTTTAAAGGGTATCCCCTCGGGTCCTCACAGCACTATGGTCTCTGACTGCAGGATGGACTGGGTTCGGGAGTTGCGGTGAAACTGCACCATGTGATCTGAACCGTTCCTGGAGGCGAAGGTGCTGTTGAGGTGGTGTTCTCTGCTCAGGCGGCAGTTCAGACATATACTCCGCCACTTTCTCTTTAGCTCGCTCTGAACCTGCAGAAATAGATAAACAAATGTGTTTTGAGTGTTACTGATAGAAAAGTGATTAAACTTCCACCAGCTTTCCAAAGCATCGAACCACTCGTTTACCCCGATGCTCCTGATGAATAATATAATTAAAAATTATTTTAAAAGGAAAAAATTATGGAATTTAGACACACTAAAATAATGTTGCTCCGACCAAATAAAAATAGAATTTACTTCCTATCATTTCCACTGCAGACCACATTGAAATGAAGCTGCGTATTTTTAAGTATGCATGGCATCAGCTGAATGCAGACACTTTAATGGGAATCTTTTAAAATGATATAATCTTTTAAAGAAAATTATGATTTATGCAAATTGATGTTGATTTAAAGAGCAACGCTCAGCGTTTGCTTCTCGTTAATATTACTAAACGCTACAGCGCTGCCAAATGTCATGTGAGTAAAGCTTACCTCACAGTTTAGGAAACAGTACAGAATGGCCACCACCAGACCCTGAAGAAAACAACACAGCAATGTAAAAAAAATGGACTAACATCACAAATGATTCAACACTTAAATAGTCAATTTATAACAATAACGCATTTTAATGAGAATAACTTTGTGGGTGAAGGGACGAATGAAACCGCACCTGAAAGGATCCGAGGGCCAAGTCAAAGAATATTTTATAAGCTTCTGCGATGGATTCACTGAGAGAAACGAAGACCACGTAGTGGATCCCGAACAGAGGGATCAGCAGGAGAGTAGATTTGGCCAATCTCCTGAGAGAAAAACAGCAATGAATCGTTATTTGTAGCACCATTAAGCTAGGCAACAAAAAGGTTGAGGGAAAACATCAAGGTTGGGCATGAAACAAGTACGTAAACTAAGTAAAATACACAAGGAAGCAACAGGAAAACATCACAAATGACCCTTTAAAATAAAAACCCTGTGTTTGTTTGACCCGTCCACCTTCTCTCCTGTCCGCCACAGGTGGTCTCTTTCATATTTATTTTAGCATAGCGCAGCAAATTCACACAGATGTGTTTACGTATTAGACTGTATATAAGAAGTGGACAGAGTCATCATGACGTCACCCATTGGTTTTGTAGACTCTAAATGGACCATCATTTACTAAATGAACATCATGCTGTATTGAAGAAGACTTGAAACTAGAGATTGAGACCATAAACTCATGTTTACAATGTTTACTGAGGTAATAAATCAAGTAAGAAGTAGAGTTTTTTCTCATAGACTTCTATACAATTGGACTTCTTTTTGCAACCGTAGGAGTCGCCCGCTGCTGGTCAGTAGAGAGAATGCAAGTTTTAAGACACTTCGGCATCGGCTTCACTCGGTAGAATCAGAGTTTGCCGCCTGGTTTACATTGCAGTCAGTACAGACTACATGGCCGACAAATGACATGCAAAAAGCATGAATGACGTACTTTTTACATGTGAAATGGCTTACAAACGCTCAGAACTTGCCGAACTTCAGAACCGCAGTCCGCAAACCAACAGGGGACGTCTCGGTGACTATGGCCACTTCTTGTCTTTGATTCCTAAACACTGAGCTATACTGCACTGACACTGAATCGTCACCTGCACTAACAGGAGATTCTGCAGTGGCTTACGCAGGCTTTTCATCACGTCTCAACCTTCTGACTCGACCCGAGAATAACGACAGCTCAGCACAGATCTGAATTCCCTGCAGGGTAAAATTGACTGGACACTTCGCCTCTGACTCAAAGAGACACTGAATCTTGCAAGAATGTGTTGTTCCGTAGATGCATAGAGGGTTTCACCCCCAACTCCCCTTTTCATGAAGGCTTCATCATCAAACGCTGTCTTGTTGAATGAGCGTTAGCATCACTCTTATCTCTGCAGACAGCGAACACAGAACGGATGAAAATGTTCTGGGTGTCTCAGATTATCTGTTGTTGTTTTTTTTAGGGGCATTTGGCCGACTATTAACTAAGCTTACACCTACAAACCAGCAGGTTTAGCGTCTGTGCCCCTTGTGAGATACCTGTATTGCGATTGGTCGTTGCCGCCCACGTCAGGACACCTCAGCTTCTGAACCAAGATCCGAATGATGCTGATGAACAGGATAAAGTTCACCTTGGAGACAGGGAGGAAAAACAACAGAGCTATCAGATTGACTGAAGAGAGTCAGAAAAAACACGAGGGAGGATTTTATTTTTGCAGTGTTAGCCAGTTTTCCACCCACAGAAAGCAATTAACGAAAAGTTAAGACAGAAACACAGCAAGTGAATGCTCCGTGCATACGATTGGGGGACTTTCAATCTTTTTCTCTGGCGCATTTTTGGGGCATTTGCTCGTGAATTTGTTAGCTAAAAGACTCTTATAGTTTAAAGACTATTAGCTTAAAGACTGTCAGCTAAAAGACATATTTAAGCCTTTAATTTCTTCACATGCTAAAGCTGTATCCAATCTGCCAATCACCTCAGAGTTTATTTATTGACTTAAAAGTAGAACATATTATTTAAAAGATGAAGACGTTAGCTAAGAACGAAGCAGAAAATAAAGCGCACTACAATTACTTGTTCATGTAAGTTATCATTTATTTCAAAATATAACCACTAAACAGCACATTACTTTACTTCTATCTCTTCTACAAGAATGATCAACTTCATTTCAATGGTTTCAAATGTTTTACGTCGGTCTGAAATCCAGTGGTAATTGATTCAGAAATGTGCTCATATTTTGGGTGGTTACACTGCCACCGTTATCGATCGAACACGCTGCTGTTTTGGAAAGCTTGACAGGCGTAGGAACAGTTATTCAAGGAGGGAGAGGTTGGCATATCTATCCTTTATATCAGCATCCATTTCTTTCCATGTGGACGTGCTATTATAACTGACAAGCATGTGAAACACCTGCAAACAAACAGCAGGTAATGAACCTCAACCTACCAGGATGGAGAATCCGATTGGTCCGTTGATCACCCAGTTGGGTATGGGGTTGTCATTTCTCTCCCAGCACCTGAAGGCACCATAAATAACCATAATGTAACGTTCATAGCATATATATATTATATAAGTGTGGATGGTTGCTAGCAGAAGGAGAACCAGGCTGCTACATACTCAATGTATTTTCAGCAGATCTGAAAGCTAGTTTGCAAGGTTGAGTCATTCAGGTCTTAAAGTAAGTCTCATATATTTTGGGGCAAGTCTAAGTCACTAATCTATCCGCTGGCCACTTATAAAGGTCCAAGCAAGGCATCCTTCTCCTCATCCGTATCCTCCAGCTCTTCCCTGAGGATCCCAAGATATATCCAAATCAGGTGGAGAATCTAATCCCTCCTGCTGGTTCTCCTCCCAGTTGGACATGCCCATAAAACTGGAGGCATCGTTATCAGCGGGCCGAAACCATTTTTAATTGGCTTCTTTTTAACATGAAGGAGCAGCGTTTCTATACTGCGTTCTCTGAGGATGAGCCCCAGACACCCTGCTACGGAAACTCATTTCCGCCGCTTGTATCCGCAACCACAACCTGATACAGCGGATTATGACTGATGCACCAATCCAATGAATAGCCCTAAAGGCCTTTACTCACTAGGGGTGTGTGATGAATAAATGACACGAAAATGCGTAATACTGAATTATATTTTGCATCAAAACTATTCTTACCGGCAGCGATGCAAATTTGAGACAGTTGCAACACTTTTTCAATTTAAATAGATCAACACAGGCAGAGGACAAACTACTAGGAACAGTTTGAGTTCCCTGTGGTAAACAGTGGCACAGTGAGTATGTCTCGGACTTTCATTGTGAAAGGAAAGAAGGGAAGGAGTGGATCTGGTCTGGTCTGCTTTCGTCAAGGTTGAAAGAAGTAATAAACTTTGCGGTTTTACTTCGGTACTACGGAGCCTCCGTGTTGTTGTTGGTTGACGCCTTTATATGTGGTGCAAAAGCTCCGAAAACAATAGAATTTGAAGAAAAAAAGACATAGTTTTTTCGCAATATTGACATTCTGTGCAAAAGTATTCATGAAAAAAAACAATGATTTGTGAAAATTTGCAAATTAATCGCACAAAATAATTGATAATAACTTGATAATTAAATATGTGTCTAATTCTATTTCATGGCCATAACTTTAAACAAAATCTCAAATAAAGACTCAATTTGACAAGAAGGAAAGCACTCGAGACAAAATATTAAGTCTCAACACTTAATATTTGTGTCTTAATCTCAATTTGACTCGTCAGCTCAAATCTCAATCTAAATAATCTTAACTCAAAGTCTACCTCTTATTCTGCCTCTCACACCCTTTATCAAGTGTTTGAAAGCTGTCTTTAAACTGATTTTGTCATCGCTTCTATTCCCAAGGTAAAGGGTGAAGTTTCACGCTCAAGCGTCTTCATCATTCTCCACAAAGTGTCCTCACACTATGGAGCTGCATCCCTGCTGTGCTTTCCTGTCAGATCGCTGCTCTGTAATTGTTGTAACAGAGTTGTGTCACAAAGTCTTTTTTTTAAGAACACACCCACTCAGTGTTGAGCTGCAATAATGTGCAGCAGAAGCCGAGCAGATCCACCGAGCTCATAATATTAACAACTCAGTGCAAATCCCTCCAAATGAATTATCCAATAAAGTGCTCTGTGACACGGGGAATATCTGTCCTAATATTCTCTAAACCGAGCTGGTTTAATCTAATCGATGAAATGTAATTTGTTGATTTAATGAAATGCAATCCCCGTTGAATATCAATGCGTGCCAGTCTCAGTCTCTGATGTGTCTCCTCTCGCATAATGAAGTAGAAAATAATAATACAATTCCAAAGAGTGAGTGACATGTGTTCATATATCCGTTTGTCAAAACAAAATACAAATGATAATTAGTCAGACAACACATGGCATGCACATTCCTGTCATACAATTTGTATCTCAGTGGAAGGACATTCAGATGTGCACACAAGACCAAATCTGAATCACGTTTCCATGCTGATGAGTGATTGGTTGGCGACGCTCACCCCGTGTCCTCCAGATAAATCCTCGTCATCACCCACGCAAAGACGAACACCGTGGGGATTCCTGCAAAACGCCACGAGGAAAACATTGATACAAAGTAGCTAAAACGTTACGTGTCTGTGTGTTTGATTGGTTAAATATCATACTTAGTTATGGAAGAATAACATTTATTTCATTCTCTTTTTTTTCTTCCTTATTTTATATCATAAATTATAATAATGTGTAAATATATTACAGTTAGCACACTTTGAAACCTTATCACATGACTTCACACTTTTGCAACATAATTATTTCGTATTAAAACATTAAACCAATTCTGTTGGACATTAAATCTTTAAGACATTTCTATCTTTTCCTTTGCAAGATGTTTAAAAAAAGGAAAATGTTAAGCATATACATTTGACTGATTAAAGCATTACATTTGAGACACTTAAAATTATTGTTAAAGGAGCTAAAGGAAGAAACTTTTGTATAAATTTATATAAATTACTAACTTAAGCACTTCTAATTGCTGCCTAGCGGAGGTGAAAAGTCGGTGTTGTTTAAAGCTGCATTAATCATATGTTGGCCACTAGGGGGCAGAAAAACTCCAAAACCAGCTGATACGGTAGCAAACAGCTGCTTATTTACACACCCAGCAGACATCCAGCCACACTATGGCCGCACCGGAGTCGTGTTTGTGTCCACCTGAGGAATATAAGCCAAATATTCACTCTCGTGGTTCTTAGTCTCCACCAACTTCTGAAGGAAATATCTTTCTCTTCAGCAGCTAAATGTTTGTTTGTTCTCACCAGCTGGTCTCTAACTGTGTCTGTCTGCTGTTTGGGGCTGAGCAGGTAGTTCTGTGCACGGTTGTTTTCTCAGAGCTTGTTTCGCTGAAAAAAAGCTGCCTGTTGATGCTCCTCGGAACAAAGTTGACAAAAGCGGCGAGACACAAACTAACCGTGCCGTGTTCGAGATCGGTTTATTTTCTTTATGTTATGTTAGTGACGTTTGTGACGTGTTTTACTGTTGCGTTGTTTCAATACAATAATACAGTTCATATCAGTGTCTGTGGCTCAGATCAACTCAATTACTTTGATGAGTTAAGAATATTAATGACACTTGGGATAAACGACTTCTTAAAAGCATTTACGTACATATTTCACTGAGTTAACATACTTATTTTAAGCCCAAGCATTTTTATTTCTCATCCTAAAGTGGTTTTGTTGCCTTTACGTGGCGTAACATGACATGGGAAAAGCCAAAAATGCATAAAAACGATACCAGAAAATAAACATTTGTTCAAACATCTTTAAAAGATAAGAAATCATGATTAATGATAATCATTAAGTTAATTCCTCTTAATCCAATAATGCCGAACCTCAAATGAAATACGAGCTCACCCCAGCCGATGAACATGTAGACGACAAAGTGTCTGTTCTCGGAGAAGATGACGACGAGCAGCGTGTGGAGGTACAGACCTTCCACCAGCAGCCAGAAGAAGTTGGCCATGATGAAGTACTGGAAAAACACCAGGCTGACTTTACATCCCACCTGAATAACACAAAGGTCAAACATCTTAACGATGGACTTTGGCTTTAACCAAGAAATGGAAAATGTCGTATTACTGCCGCCAAAAAGTTAACCTTCAAGTCCTTTCGTCATATCAACCTCTAGTGCGCGTTTTATTGGTTCTCTTTGAAGGGCTGAATGCGACCCCGGTGTTGGTACTTCCACAGAGACATTGTGGGCTTATCAGGCAATAACGCTAATTATTCTGATATGTGGGGCAATAAGTGAGTTCCCCAGCAGGACGAGCTTCAGTTTGTGGTTCACGATGTTAAAAGCAGCGAGTAAATGAGAATATAAAGGTCAGAGCGCCCCGACAGTATTCCTTCAATTATCACGGAGACGTTTCCGTCAGTAAGTCAGTAAGATTCTTATTTTCATTAAAGAGCGACAGAAAAGAGATGAAACTAACCAGACAGAGATTCAACATCCTGCTGGGTTTGAAACGGGGAAGTTTAACGAGTTAAACTATAGTTCTTTAACTAAAGTAGTTACAAATATATTCCAAAGCCTGCAGAGTATAAGGTAATAACAAGTCATGCCAACTAATTTAAACCACAGTCTGTTTAGTCACAGTAGATCCATTTTATAATGTGATAAGATATGAGCTGTTTGCTAAATATTTCCATTAAATAGGAAAATATGAAGTCTTTAAGCGTCACGCTGAGACTGTTTCTCTTCAGAAGACGACTCGGGGCCTCGGGCGGCGGCGGCGGACGGAGGCGGTGACCTCACCAGTGACGGCTGGTTGGAGCACTGCGAGGTTCGGTTGAAGAGGATGCCGTCCTTCACCAGCACGGCCACGGCCCTCAGGATGAAGGAGAAGAAGAGGTTGAGGTGGATGTAGTTCCTGGTGCAGTGGAGCTTCCTGTAGATGTGTCACACGCATACACAACGCACAGAGTATAGGAAATGAAAACATGTTGATACCAATGGTGCAGAGCAGCTTTATTCAAAATATAAGAAGATTAACCATCAACACATGTTTGTACACTGGAAATGTAGAAAACTACTGATGTCATTAAAAGAAAAGAGAAAAATACATTCTTATTTAAAGTGTATGACTGTAAAGTGTTAAAAAATAAAAGGTATTTCCATATATTTTTATTATAATATATGTTCACAGATATGTGACTGAAATACATTTACTCTGTTTAGTTCAAAAGGTTTTATTGCTCATTTGAAAGCTTTTTCAAACTAATCCAAGCAGCAGAGCAAAAAAAGCTCCAATTAACATCATTTAAATGAACAAACTGAATAAAGCTAAATCCAATTAAGCCGTAAACTGAGGGGCTGTCACACACACAAACACACACCTACAAACACACACACAAACACACACACACAAACACACACACACACACACCTACAAACACTCACACACACACACACACACACACACACACACACACACACACACACACACACACAAACAAACACACACACACACCTACAAACACACACACACACACACACACACACACACACACACACACACACACACACACACACACACAACATCTGTTGATAATTAAATATAAATCAGTGAAATGAAAATGTGGCTAGTTGCCAGTTTCTGTTAATTTAAAAACTGATTAAAGTGACAGCTTTACGTCAGACTCAGCTAAAATGTCAATCAGCACACGAAGAAACGAAACACGAGAAACGAAGAGCTGGTGTTTGAAATCAGCACCAGCCGTTCTCTGCAGTAATTAATCAAGTTGTTTTCATCTTGTTAAAGCTTTTCCTCTAGTTTCAAGTCTTCTTCAATACAGTATGATGTTCATTTAGTAAATGATGGTCCATTTAGAGTCAAACAGACCATAAAGCAGGGGATGCTTTAGGGGCGGGGCTACACGGTGATTGACAGGTCTCTACCAGAGACGTATACATCGTTTCTACGTCACTCCTCCTCAGTCCAATTCTACACCGTAGGCACAGCTACGTCCACTTCTTATACAAAGTCTTTGGTGTGATCCCGTCCTAAGATGGTCTCTGTTTGTGTGTTTTAAAGAAGCAGCTTCTACACGATGTCCACTAAGGCTTTCATTTCATGTGATAATCTTGTAACATTTGGTCTCACCGGAACAGACAGAGGATGGCGCTCCCTGTGGTGAGGGCGATCAAAGACAGACTGTGACCCAGAGTGTACAACGTCTTCACCGCCACGTAGAAGACCAGCTGCAGAGACGGAGAGAGGAACACGGTCAGAAGTTATCGTTCAGAAACTCATCCAGGTGCTCAGTCCTGTGCTCCGTAGGAACTACTGGTCTCACATGAGGAACAATAATCATTTTGGTGAACCCTTTTCTATTTACATTGCGCCACTATAGATCACATGTTGCTCTTCCACATGAGGACAAACAACATCTAAAAGGGCAGATGCAGTAAAATGAGCACATTCCTGCTCCCCAGAGGATAAACCCTTTACATTTGTTAAGCTTTATGAGGTCAGGTTAGCACGTTTTTTGTTTCATTAAACTCCTTCAAATTGCATTTTAATTCTTTGCAGCTTCAATATAGATGCTGTTCAGACAATATTAAAGACAGCTCTTAACTAAACAAACTAAACAGACAGACGTATAAAAGTAAGGAAGCTAGTGTTAAAAAATATAAGATCTTAAAGGATTTTTTGAATCAAAATTTTCAGCAATATAACATAATGATGCCGGTCTGGCAATATTTACAGAATTCACTGCCAGTGAAACTCAGTGATTTGGGCGAGAGAGAGAGAGAGAGAGAGAGAGAGAGAGAGAGAGAGAGAGAGAGAGAGAGAGAGAGAGAGAGAGAGAGAGAGAGAACAATGGGCAATTCAGCGAAGCCATTCGTGACACAAAACGAGCCAAACGGGCAAAGTGAACTGGAGGAAGCTGCTGACAGGAGGTTTCATTTCACAACTGAGATGTCTTCCATGTGAAGACAAAGACACAGAAATGCTGAAGCACTTTTTCCAGAACAACAGACGAATCGGGACACGATGACACAAACATATTTGATGACAAATGTGATCATTTTCCCCGTCATACTTTCTTCTCCAAGAATAATCGTTTCAAAAATATCTGCAAAATTATCTGAGGCCGCTCACAAAGCAAAGAGGGATCATTTTGAAGGGAAAGTCAAAGAGATATCAGCAATAAATGCACCGTCACATATTCAGACACGTGTCACTTCTGGTTCCAAAGAAAAATATCAACATGGCGAAAACTACAAATCTGTTGTGTTCACTCTCTGCAACCTGCTGTCCTGCTTCCTGTCTGTGTTGTGAAATGTTCCTTTTACTCAGGTAATAAAAGCTGATTCAGACAATAAAGGCTTTAAGGCTTTAAGTCTTAAACAATGAGACAAAAAGAACAAATTCCCACCGGAAAATAAGTCGGCAAAATGTTGTCTAAAATACTTAAGTTGTTCAAGTTTGTTTGAACTTAAAGATGCACCAAGAAAAACAAGAAAAACGATAGAAGGACAGAAAACTCATAAGCCAAAGTTTGGCATTCTGCAAAATGTCTTTTTAGTGACATTTCTGATGAGATGAATGAATACCAGCTAGATTCCTAAAATATTTCACCCAAAAGACTCCGATCTGAGAGGAAATCTTAATTAACCAGAAAGCAACGTATTTCCATCCTGATTCCATTTTGTCAACACGTCACTGACTGATTAGTTTGACTGAGTTCATTTGAAGTCTTCGGTTTTTCTTCTCTCCTGTTTGGGATGATGTGAAGGAAAGTGCTTCGGAGGTTTGGAGCTGAAGCAGGATTCAGATTTTGTTCACCGGGACATAAAATATGTTTCACTTGTGTTTCAACATAGTTGTGATGCAATAATACGCTTTGCAGCAGATCAGAACGGGCTCGTTGTTGGAGGAGGAAGAGAAAGTGTTTTGCTGTTGAGAAGAAATCCTGGCATGAAAAACTGAAGAACATAATTTCCTGTTTGAAACGGAAACGGAGATTGAAATCTGCCAACAAATGCCCGCTGTGTGTGTGTGTGTGTGTGTGTGTGTGTGTGTGTGTGTGTGTGTGTGTGTGTGTGTGTGTGTGTGTGTGTGTGTGTGTGTGTGTCCTGTTATCTTGCTTCCTCAGAAAAAGGTGTTTTGTGTTTGAGTTCCTATTTTTCTCATGAGAAAATCAAAGCGTGTTGGTTTGATGAGAAACAAAAACAAATCTGACATCAAATACACATTTAGTTTAGTTGGACAGATCCAATCGTGTGTGTGTGTGTGTGTGTGTGTGTGTGTGTGTGTGTGTGTGTGTGTGTGTGTGAGACAGGGGGAAATGCCCCATCCTATCATTCACCATCCCTCCTCAGCTGACACACACTTTGTCTGAGCACATCTCGGCACAAAATGTGTATTTATTGGACTTTTATTGGAAAATATCGCATTTTGTTCTCATGTCTGAATAAGTTCACTTTAATATAAAAGTCACGACAGCGATCTGACTGCAGCGAGTCGCACCTGTGACGTTTCTGTGACACGAGATAGAGCACGAGGTTAGTCAGCATGCAGAGAGAACGAGAGATTAAATGCACATTAAATAAATACAGCTTTTTTCAAAATAAACCTCCGTTTTCGCAGGAAAACAAAGCGGCGATGCACTCAGCTGTGCGATCGCTGGCCGAGGATTATTGTTCAGGATGTTTTGGGTGAATTGCGTAGAGACGGATCAGGTGACGATGTGAAAGACAGGAGAGTGAAAGAGTGAGAGATGAGGAGACATGGGAGACAGTCAGTTTAACAAGCACAATGGGGGATTCAGAATAAGAGCAGTCGTGACCCAAACTGACCCCGGGCAGTGAAAGAGGAGGGGAGCAGCAATTATCACCGTCCAGGACAAACGAGGCCAAAACATTCTCCTCACCGAAAAACGTTCTCCTGCTTCTCCCTGAAACTGTTCAGGCTGGAGGAGGAATCGCAACAAACTGGACGAAACTTCTAACTTTTTATACTTTTCCTGAGCACGGTGACGTTTTCTTGGTTAGCGTTGACGTGGTGTTCTCCAGAAGAACTGTTGTTTCGTCAGCATTTAAGACTGCCGTTTAATAAAAATGACTTTTTTGCCACATTTCCTGAACCTGTTACTATATCTTGACAGAAGTAGGAGAGAGCGGGGTCGGTTGGAACGGGGGGACAGTGTCTTTTTAGCAAGTTAGAAAGCAACTATGCTCATCCTCAACATATTTTAATCACAGTTTTTTTAAATAGATCTATAGCGTGTAGGTCAATACTTGG
The DNA here is from genome assembly GCF_910591455.1 of Pholis gunnellus. Lineage (NCBI taxonomy): Eukaryota > Metazoa > Chordata > Actinopteri > Perciformes > Pholidae > Pholis > Pholis gunnellus. The sequence continues at coordinate 2,279,206 of NC_136541.1, forward strand.
CTCTTTTGTTACTTTTCTTCTCACACCGTTCATTGGTTACGGAAAAAACAACACGGCGACGACCGTATTCCAAGATGGCGACGGCGAAATTGGCAGACGTGAGCCTTCAAAACATCAGTCCACAAACCGATGGGTGACGTCACGACGACAACGTCCACTTGTTTTATACGGTCTATGAATAAAACACACTGAAGTCACTGAGCCGAGCTGCAGCCGGTCAGAAACCATTTTTTGTCAAATTTCATATCTCAGTAATTTAGTAAAATATAGCAATTATACAAATACATTTTTCAATTAAATCTATGATTAAGTGACATTGTAAATATAAGGTGTTCAAGTTTAAACTGCAATTCATTCAATTTAAACAATCCTTTTTTTAAATGTAAATGCCTGCTATTATAAACATGCTGGGACTCACAAAATTACACTTTTGTAAAACCAAATTGCTCCGAATGACGACAGTCGGGGGGAGCTGCTCACATGTAAGCATGTATCACACTGCTGTTGACCTTTTAAAGATCCCCGTGTTAATTAACGGCCGACCCCTGCAGGCTTCGTCAATTACAGGCCACTAATGGGCCGCGTTGTGTTGAAGCTGTTCACTCGCAGACTGTTAAGTGTTCAGGTGACATTTACAGCGAGGAGAGACGGAGAAGAAGACAACGTGAAGACGGCACCTTGTCCTGAATGGTGTCCGAGCCACAAGCGCTGGTGATGTTTGGGAAAACCTCTGACCATCCCGCTGACGTGCAGTTCCTGCTGATGTTACCTGCGAGAGACGAAGAGAGACGAAGTCGCGAATTAGCTTCACACTTAGAATGTTTGAAGTCTTCCTCCACTTCCTTATCACACATTCAAAGGAGGCACAGAGGAAGAATTAACAGGTTTGGATATGTAACAAAAACAAGTGTTTTACATTTGGTAACATCAGATGTGTGTTCTCTGGTAGAGACCTGTCAATCACCGTGTAGCCCCGCCCCTAAAGCATCCCCTGCTTTATGGTCTGTTTGACTCTAAACGGACCATCATTTACTAAATGAACATCATGCTGTATTGAAGAAGACTTGAAACTAGAGATTGAGACCATAAACTCATGTTTACAATGTTTACTGAGGTAATAAATCAAGAGAGAAGTAGAGTCATTTTCTCATAGACTTCTATACAACCAGAGGAGTCGCCCCCTGGTGGTCAGTAGAGAGAATGCAGGTTTTATTTCCGCATCGGCATCACTCGTCAGAACCGGAGATTACCGCCTGATTCTTAACAAAGCAGCGTGATGTGTAACTGAAAACACTTCCTGGTGAAGTGAAGTGAAGCGTCACTCTGTCTGTGTTTCAAATGAGCTCAACGTCCAGTCTGCATTGAACTCCTGAGGGACTTCCTCCGGGTGTCCCGATGCCAAAATCGCTGCGGTGCACTGGAAGTTCATCTCTCTTGGAAATTTCCAGAATGCACTGTAAAAAAAAAAAGAAATAGAGCATCCTCTCGCTCACTGACCTGAAATAACGTCACCACACTTCTGCCTCGCTACACACTTAACAAACCCTCCTCACAGCAGGCTGAACGCGGAGCTACGAGAGCTTTTTAATGGATTAACTTTGTTTATGAATCTACATGTTGTTGCAGCTTCATTTTGTACTTCAGTGGTTTGTGTAATACTTTCGTTCTACAGCACAAAGAGGGACAACTGTGCCAGATGTGGATCCTGAAAGCATTTTTCAAGACTGTAAATTCATATTTTTCTTTTAATGATGAAAGGACGTTAATGTTCCTAAACGTAGCAGCATGGTCATTAAACAATTATCGGTTCAGAATTACCAACCAGTCAAGTTTACGTGCATGTCTGTCCAAAACGTCATCACTTCATCATGTTATCTTTTAAGACTGTGAAATTGTCATAATTAGAATATGAATTCTTGAATTGTTGACAAAAACGTGTTTTGTGAGGTCACAGTGACCGTTTACCACAAAAATCTAAATATCTAACAATAATATTAATAATAATCTAGATATCGTGACGGACAGACAAGACGACCCAGGAACATAATTCCTTCGGTCACAGGAAGGTATAATAACATTTGATAAACTTTTAAAATACAACACCGTTAAATAATAAACCAGTTTGGTTTACATGGGGACATGTTTAAGTTGTCTATGAGTTGTTATAACTAGATAAAATTAGCCAACTGTAAAAAGCGGCGTACACATTGTTGCATCGGGATAAACAATCTAATCTAAAACAATAAATCAACCACAGGGTCCAGTTCCAGGAGTGCGTGCGGCTTCATAAATCTGACAACGAGAATGTGTTTCTGTCTTCTTTGATCGTGATTGTAAACGGATTCCAGCCAATGTTCATATAACATTGTTTTGTAGATTTCATTGTAGAAACTTTGTGTGTTTTGGATCCGTCTCTGCCGGGGGAGCGTCTGAGTGAGCGTTTGGCTCTGACCGAGCCGCTGGGCTCTTACATAATGTTTAGTCATCAATCAAGAGCACGGCCTCGGAGTGGAGATCCAAGCTGCCATCTGGTCACTGGCTGCAGTAAAAAAACGAAACGAGGGCAGAGAGCCTCCTCAGTTTAGATACTCGACCCTCACGAAATCACATTCTTTGAGTCTGTAAACAGCTGAATGAATGAGGACCATGTGATGTGATCGAAAGCTCCGGGGCAGCAGTGAAATGGACTTCATGGTGAGACTTCATGAGGAGGAATGAACTTTCTTTTCTTCTGTGAAGCAACACTGTAGTTTTTATTCATACCTGATGTTACAGCACGTCCAGGTGTTGGATGAGCCGTTTAAAAGGCAAACGCACACATCACACGTCGATGACGACGCACCATCGACCAGTTTAAATCTACATTTCAGTTCAGCATTGATTCTGCTCCTAAATCATCTCCCTGTTTTTAAAATTTAATATGAAATAAATAAATAAAAGTGAATAGGTGAATAAGTGACCCACCGTTTCTGCCGAACACAGTCGTGAGGACTCGGGGACAGGCGATGGTGACGGTCTCTCCAATCTCGGTTCGCTCCCAGCATGCAATGCTGTCCCACGTTCCTTTGCATCCCGGCTCTGTCGGGAAAAAAAACGGAAAACCGTCTCAATGAGATTGAAATCACTCTCATCAGCTCAAAAACAGAGTTAAACAAACCCGATGGTGGGGTGGCGATTATTCATCCTGCCGAGTGTGCTCTTTGTTTTACTGAACATCCAACATGTAGCTGCTGGTGAAAGAGAAACATTTTGCATTTTTACGTTTTATTGCACACAGACGTGCAGGTTTGTGCACGTCTGTGTCTATCTATCTATCTTAAATACAAACCGGAGGCTGATCCTGGGTTGCAAAGGGTTCGTATATTTGTGGAAAACTTTCATTTTTGTTGGAAAAATTCAATTTGCAAATAAGTTGCACATAAAGGACATTTCTGGGAGACTTCTACGGTTGGATGTGTGTTCAGAAAAATATTTGGAAAACTCAAACAGCTCATTAAAACAATTAAATACAGCACATTAAAAGAAGAAGTGATATCCTATTTGAAACGATTACACTCCGCATTAAGCATGATGGATTTGTCACATCCTTTCCTTAAATCGCACAGAGAGACACACATATGTAGAGGATCTAGACGCTATCAGTGTAGAACACAAGGGAGGAGTGGCCCCGAATGAATACAAGAGAATCCCTCACCCGCCCTCCGGTGACAAAAACAAACAAACCCAGAATAGATCTCGCAGCTCTTAATGGGTGCAGAAGTGCTGATGGCAAACTGAACAGTCAACAGGGCTGTTTAGCGATGGATGAGTGGAGACAGTGCGGTCGGTGAAACGTCTCCAACATCATCAGCGTCTCCTCTCGTGGTTTTCTGTTCAGGTTTTTGCAGAAATCTTCATCCACGCAGGGATCATTTACATGTTTATTTTTTAGAAAAAAAGTCCAAAAGGTTTGTAATGCTCGACATACATCGTGTGTAAATGGACAGAAACAAGTGTTCCAGGATGAAGAACAGTGTGCGAAATACTGAAAGCCTCAACGGCTAAAATCAAACAATTATTTGTCACTAAATTGTCACTAAAAAGTCTTTTATATATATGAATAGTGAGCGTGAGAGACGACGTAAATGTCAGAGCCAGAAACACAAAAAGGTTGCGCAACCATCACATATTTCTTTACTTTCTGGTGAATCTACAGTAAAGACTCAGCTGCTAGCACCTCCAGCTTCAACCTCGACAGTATACGACGTCACTTCCTCTGTCTGAATGCAAAAAGATTCAACGTCTCCCTGGTTTGCAGGGACGTACAATGCAACATTTGTTTCCTGGAAAAATGTAATTATCCTCTTCATTCCATCATCTCCATTTCTTTCTTTCTGCCCTTCCTTCTGTCCTTCTCCCTTTATTGTTCCTCTCTCCTCGCTTCCTTCCTTTCCTTAGTGCCCTTCCATTAATCCCCGTCCTTTCCTTTCTTCTTCCCTTCATTCTTTTTCTACTTTGCTTCATTACTTGGTGTCTGTATTTTCTTCCTTCCTTTCTTCTTCCGTACCTCAATGTCAGAAACGCAAAAGGCAAAGAAGAGAACCAGAAGCTGTCTGGTTGGAATTGCTCTGACCTTTGACCTCCTTAGAACTCTCTCCTATTGTGTTTTGTAACGTGGGATGCTGAAACGTATTCTTTTCTTGACCTGCCGGTAAAAGGCCTGAACCAACGCTGACTAGAAAAGTGAGTGAAGGTGCAAAAGAAAGAAACATCCCTGAGACGGCAAGAGAGGACACAAAAAGAGCAAGAGGGGGCAGATGTCTTTGGGGTAAAACATCCAAACTCATCAGTGCATGAAGTAAAAGCCCGTCTACCCGCTGAGAGATTCAATCCTTTCTCTGTTCGCTTTCACAGAAACCAAAAGCACAACAGCAGTTCACATCTGGGGGGGAATCCTCCTCCTCTGGTTTCTCTATTTCTTTATTCGGCACAAAGCGGAGGCTGACTGAGCCACTTCCACAACCGTCCTACTTTGAGTTAATCCAGTTTTAAACGTGCTGCGTGACAGAATCACCGTTATCCGTCTTTAACGTCGTCATGTTATCATTTAACCTGCAGGGTCAGAGTCATAATTACAATTTGAGTTTTGGTCAGAACTGGCTTTTTTTCTTTTTTGCATCGTGAGAAATCAAAAGCTTTTGTGAGGCTGCTTCTCAATCGCAAAATTCCTTGTATGTGAAAGCTTACTTGGCAATAAACCATTTTCTGATTCTGAGTAAGCAGCAGCTCTGGAGCTTTTAAAGGTCACGGTTGCTGAGATTTCCCCTCACAAACGTATCCTCACGAGTATCTTCACTCTTTAACACCGAGCCGGCTGCAGCCTCTTACAGACGGCGCCTTCGCGTGTCGTCTTCTTCTTCTCTTCCATTTAAAAGCTGTTTATACATTATTGTTTATACTTCATCATGTTTGCACCGGGAGCGCTGCAGCTTCACGTGCACATCTTGTGAGTAAAGCTGCGCTCTGCAACATTTAAAATAATCTTTTTTGAAGACCAAAAAAAACCCATCCAGGGCTGCGAGCATATCTGACTCCATGTGGAACAAGTGCTGTTATGTTTTAGTGCTTGGACTCAACAGGCTGTGTGTAATGTATGAGTTTATATTCACATAAACAAAAGCTGACACGCTGTATTTTTTAAGAAGTCACATAAATAATTATCTCCCTGCCAGAGTTTAACCTTCAACAGAAGACAATAAATAAGTGAAATAATACGGTGAAGGATGCATAAACAGTCGATTTCTACGATACAGAAAGTAACTAATAAACTCTACTTGTGCTCAGTGTTTTGTGTTTTAAGATCCGGTTCAGCTCCACAAAGTTTCTCAGCTTCTCTGTGTTTGTAGAGGAGGTGGCGTTTAGTTTAGTTTAGGATGATTGTGACCTTTACGGCCGCCGGCAGCGTCCTCCTCCCTCAGCCTCCTCCCACACTCCGCCTGGTCTCGCTCCACCTCCAACAGGAAGTTACAGGTCGGATGTCGCCCGTCAACCTGTGGTGGAAGAAGTCAAATATTATTATTATTATTATATTTAAGGGGTGACGATCTCCTGACAGACACATTATTAGCAGTGAAAGAAAGTTAAAGAACTCACACAGCCTTTAAGATGAGGAAAAACATATTCAATCTATTTCAAAATATATATATATATATATATCATTAATATTAATATTGCTGAGACCACCATATGACCTGGAACAGAGATGCTTTTACTAAACCTCATTAATGCTGCCATGCAAAGTGAGCAAACTTAAAAAAGGTTTGAGGGGAATTCTCAAGACTTTTGCTGAAGCTTAGAGCAAATCCAGCAAGTGTTATAAATGTATAGCAAGTGTTACTGAATCAACAGCAACGTTGATTCAGTTTAAGTTAAATGTCTGTTTTAAAATGTACTCTTTGTATGTGTGTATATGTTTGTCCGTATTTTGTGTGTGTTATCGTTGAAGGTAACCACTGGAGAGAAGAAGCTGATACACAGGAAGGGAAATTAAGGTTATGATTGACAGATTCACGGTCGAGATAAGCTGCTTAAACTAACCAGCAAACGCTCAGGTTCTCTCTTTTTATGTGTGTGTGTGTGTGTGTGTGTGTGTGTGTGTGTGTGTGTGTGTGTGTGTGTGTGTGTGTGTGTTTAAAACCAGGAGACGCAGATTAACTAATGTGTGAGTGACTTAAATCCTGCAGTGGAAAAACAGAGACTCTGCAAAAACAACAACAGCAAACCATCCTCCACATATTTTAATATCACTACCAGCATATATCTGTGTGTGTGTGTGTGTGTGTGTGTGTGTGTGTGTGTGTGTGTGTGTGTGTGTGTGTGTTATATGAGTCTGCGTGAGTCTAACATCACTTCTGTATTCATTTTAACCCAAACATTGTTGTTTTTTGGCCCCGTTACAAATGCCACAAACCAATGAGCCAGGAGTAGCTAAACAGCGTTTCGTTGCATCAAAACACCAAAATCCTGAATCCTGAACGTGAGGAAGGAGCTCAGACCAAACGAGCTGAATGCAGCTCACACGGAATCTGAGAGTGTTTTATAACACGCAGCAGAATATTGTGAAATTCAGCAGGCAAGATGACTAAAATCCAACACTTCTTTTTACTGCAGCAGCCTGGAGGGAGATACGAACACACACACACACACACGCACACACACACACACACACACACACACACACTAACTGATTTTTTCCGGTTTTTAGAGGTTAAATAGAAAAAACATTTGATTATATTTCAATGTGAAGCTAACTACATGTTTAAATGACATGCTGTTGAAATAAAGGTTATTTGTAACCAAAACACAATACAAAACAATAACTCTTTGTTTCCCACCAGCTCACCAAACAGGAAACAGACTTCAAACATAAAAAGCAGACAGGCAGTGGTTTAAAAAAATATATAGAAATACATCGACAGGTCATGTTACTCAATCAAAACTTCACGTCGATGTCTGTGTGAACATTAATGGCCCCTGGGATGTCCAAAACTTAACACTTAATCTCAGTGGCAGGTGATTGGTCGGTGACATGACTGTCCTCGCTTTTCTTCTTTCTTATTATCTGGTTGACAGTTTGATTGTGGAAACCCATCGCCTCTGACTTCTGCTAGTAAATGCAGCTACACCTGAGCCGTACCAGTGTTCTCTGTGCTCTCATCCGGCCCTGTGTCGGCTTCCATCTACATTTATCGTTTTATTTGCCGTGTAAATAGTTGAGCTTGCTCATTTTTCCTGAGTCCAAAACGTTTTGGGTTTCTCTAACATTTAGGCAACGAAAGTGCTTGAAGTTGCTTTAAATAAATATGTTTTTTTTAACGAAAAATAACTACGTTTCCAACGGGACACGTACAACGGTCTCCTGGGTGACAGTCCTGTGTTTGTTTGACACATACAACCTCCGCTAACACCCCTCATCTCGCTCTTTATACTACATCAGTTGCTCTGAGCGTTTAATAATGACGCAGAAGTGTTTACGTTGGATTAGGTTGAAAGCTAGCGGGCTCCTCAATGTGTTTGAGGAGTTGGGAGTGAGAAGCAGGTCATAAAGGGTCAGTGGCCTGAATAACACGCAAAAAACGTCCAACATGTGTTTGCACATTTAACATAGCGAAGTTTTAAATAGTCAACGTATCCTCATCACGGTTTGTTTGACACCTTACGAAAAGTTACTTTCATTTTTGGTGCGTTTTCCTCCAAATGTCCTGACAGCACGTGTCAATTTCCGCTTGACATGCTTACTTACGGTCTTTTCAAAGTTCAGAACAAAGAGGACTCGTGTTCTCTCTTCAATCACCTCTGTTGTGGTTCGTTGGGTCCAAACGTCTTCATCAGAGCACTTTAAAAAGATGATCGATGGGCTGAAGTTTGTGTCCCGAAACCTTTTAGGGTTTATTTTGCATTTTCTGGGCTGCACTTCCCCGAAAGGTCTCCTGTCAATCAAACAGGGGAGGCAGTGCTGTAATGAAGTCTGAGTTCCTCAGTCATGGCGTCTCTTTCTGCATCACCCGAGCTTTCTTCTTCATTTCTTCCTGACAGCGATGGTTCAGCTTGTGTGGGGAAAAAAAACCCTGGATGCACACCAGGTTGAATCACTGGTGTTTTACAGCAGCCAGCAAAACGGACATTTATTTACATGTGAATGAAGATTTATTTGACAGCTGGATGGAAACACTGTGTTTGTCTCTTTCTCTTTCTCACGCACGAGAGAATCAATCTGGGCCAGATGCTGCTTTTAGTGGCTTCTACCGGCTCTAATTTATTTTTCATTCCACTAATCTCAAATGTTTTGAAGTCAAAGAAATTTGGCATTTTTTCCACATCTGTCTCAGAGCTCCGTGCCTGATGCAGGAGCGACATGTTCATCACAGTGCTGGATGGCTGCCGCAGAAGATTCCGGTATTTCGTGTTCCAGAAGTTCCATGTCAGATAAATACAGAGAAAGTGAACTCCTCAGACACTACGATTATACGTATATCAATATATATATATATATATCAAATCCCATTATTATTCTGAATATAGTGAATTTGATGTGGTTCATGTAAACATATTCTGTTTGGATATCCTGAATTGGGCCTTATTCTGAATGGAGCATATTCCAAATAAAACACGTGTGATTTGTTGATATTATTCTGGTTTTAGGAGCATTCTTTGGACATGTGTACAGCACATTATTAACATGCATCTCAATAGAGGTTTTCACGGCACTTTGCGGCCTCTTTCCTGTTTACGACCAGCTGTGTGCGTTGAACACAAACCAACTGGCCAATAGTTTGCAAAGCTGGAGAGATAAATGCCCCAAAACTCATGTTTACAATGTTTACTGAGGTAATAAATCAAGAGAGAAGTAGAGTCATTTTCTCATAGACTTCTATACAACCAGAGGAGTCGCCCCCTGGTGGACACTAGAGAGAATGCAGGTTTTAAGACATAAAGCATTGACTTCAAAACAGGAGGATGCCGCTTGGGAGAAACACACCTACTTTAAAACATGACGAAGGACTTGGATATCAGCAGACTTTTTAATATGTGCAAAATATTCTCGAGAAGGCAGTTGAAGTAGCTGTGGGTCATGGCTGTTAGCTCTTCATTTACTACAGAAGACTGAAATACTTGGAAGTCTTTCCAAAGTCCCAACACACAAACACGTTGTGCAGTGTTACCAGAAAGGCTCTGTATGAATGAATAAATAGATAACAGTGGGAGTATATTAATTCATAAAAGTCTCATGAGTTCATGTCTGAGCTTTAGAAAGGCGAATGAATCCGTCTTATCTGCTTCTTTTGCTCGTGTGTTTTTCCCGCTGCGGCTTCGCTCGGCAGTGATGCGCACCAGTGGCTGCATGGACGCCATCAAAATGAGCTTCGGGGGAGGACTGCGTTGCCCCGCTTCGATTACTGCTCACTGGATTAGATATTACAGCAGAAGCTGGGAAACAAGCCGGTCCGGGCGATTAGGCCTGCAAAAGCCTCCGTGGTCACGTCGAACGGATAAACATCAAGTGTCGGATCTGCAGTCCGGACAAAAACCAATGAGGTACGACAGAGTCCAAGAAGCAGCGGCAGACACCAGATACCTGCTGCATTCCAGCGATGTTTGCCGTTGGAACTCCCAACTTCCCACTTGTAAAACTATAATGCATTTAACTTGCTGATACCTGTTTTAAATCACTTCTTCATTTTTACAGACTTATTTTTTGTGATGTCATCTTTTTTACTGTTTTACAACTTTATTTTATTATTGCTATTATTATTTTATTCATTTATTGTATGTCTTAGATTGTTCTTATCCTATCAATTGTTTTTATTGTTTCGTCTATTGTACTGTTTGATAAAGGTTTAAATCATAGACTGTATAAGAAGTAAATTAAGTAAATAAATAGACCATAATATACTAAATGAACATCATGCTGTATTGAAGAAGACTTGAAACTAGAGATTGAGACCATAAACTCATGTTTACAATGTTTACTGAGGTAATAAATCAAGAGAGAAGTAGTCATTTTCTCATAGACTTCTATACAACCAGAGGAGTCGCCCCCTGGTGGACATTAGAGAGAATGCAGCTTTAAGACACTTCTACATTGGCTTCACTTTTCAAAACCAGAAGTTGACGCCTGTTCTCCTACACGCCTGGACGACCGGAGAAGTTTCAGTCGGTTTGCAATCTGCAACCTCACCACTAGATGCCGCCACATCCTATGAACTGGACCTTTATTTGTTGCTTCAGTGCATTTCTATACCTTATGTAAAAGCCTCCTAAACTTGCTTTAATGGGATGACTAATCACTGTGCCATATCATACGTCATATCATCATAAAACAAATCCTTGATGTGTTGTTTATCGATGGAAATGAACCACATTCTTCACTGTGGATGAAACCCTGAACCGCCTCCAGTGTAAATGTGGTATCAGACGTCAACAAATAGGCAGTTTAATTTGTGTAACGGATCCCCAAAGCAAAGACTTTCAGTAAAAGAGTGTTCACAGTGCAGTGCAGTGTGTGTGTGTGTATGAGTGTGTGGGCAGCAAAGCCTATTAAGAGACAAAGCTTCTATCATATTGCACAAAATGTGGTTTCCTGATTTTCTTTTAGCACAACAACCACACTGCAGGGTTAGAGATTAGGAGGCTCACTTCTTCCAACAAGCTCAAAACTGTTTCACTTCAAAAATTCAGTGTTAAGCTCTGACGTTATCACTGATTTTTAATATTCACTAAAAAACAAAGTCTAGCATCAGTTTTCTGAAATATCATTTTATTACACAGCGATTTAGACCGTGCTTGTTCAAGCTTCAGTGCCTTGCTCAAAGGCCTCTGCTCGGGCACTTCTCCAGCTGGTCCATTGGGAAACAAGCCTGCTGTTCTCACCTTCATGTCACAGCTGCCCCCAAATCTAAGTCGTGTAACTACAATGAGACTCTGTGAGGATCCAGGGAATTATGACTGTTGACCATCTGCTCACAGGTTTCACAATCACTGAGGGATTTCAGTCCTCGAGGTCCATCAGAGCAGAGTCTCTCAACTTAAAGTCCAATTCTGATATTCTTGAATATTACTTAAGCAGAATCAGAAGTTGGTTTATTGTCAAGTTGGTTTTCACTTACAAGGTTTCGTATTTTGCTGCATAAAGTTCACAATAAACATAATCATGAATACAAAATAGAAATGAACAATATGTGAAATATACAGTATGTTTTAAAAAAAGAGCTGATTTAAAAGGAAGAATGGAAATATTGACTGAATATCTGATAGCTGGTAATTGTGATCAAGATATATTGTGCGTGACATTTTATATTGTAAGAGCAAGCAGCAACCAGGCGGCGATTGCTTCATGTCTCAAACCTGCATTCTCTCTAGTGTCCACCAGGGGGCGACTCCTCCGATTGTATAGAAGTCTATGAGAAAATGACTCTACTTCTCTCTTGATTTATTACCATATTGATTACCTGAGCATGACCAGAGGTACTGTAAAAATGACAGAGTGAAGCAACAGAAAAAAAGCAAAGGAAACAATAAATAGCCCAATTACCCATAATAATAATAATTACAACATATAGTGAGCAAACAAAAAATGTGAATAAGGAAGCTGTGAAAACTGAGAAAATACAAACAAATCTTCGTTTTCAGAGCCATTTCCTGAAAACTGAAACTTTATATTTGAGCCCAATCACTAAGAATGATTGGGCTCAGGGCTGGTTTTGGTGTTTTCAAGAGATTTGTTGAACAAAAGAACGAGGGTTTGGGACAATATGCAGTGTCAGTCCCATCGAGGTCTATTTAGCTGATGCTTTTATTTGTATGTGAGTTAAAGTGGAATAAACCTTCATTCAAACCGACACCAAAAGAGAGCTGTTAATATTTTTGAGTGCCTCTATTATACTCTGCTGTGTTATGTGCGTATAATAGAAGCGAGTGTTTCGTATCATTGTGTTAGTGTTCATGCTCACGGCACAAAAGCAACTGTTGGTGAGCGGCTGCACATGAGGAATCGCAGCTCTGTGCTTAATCATAACGGGTTATGCCTCGCTGCTCTCTGTGGCCTAAATACAACAAGACAGCAGACAGCTTTCCTTGGAAAAGATATTACCCCGAAACTCGCAAACATGAAATTATAAACAGTGTGGGCAACTTAAAAGGTTTGTTGACCAAAGGGTGAGTTTTGTTTCTGGATCTTTTAGATACTCAGGGATGAAATAATGTTATCTTCTCTTTAAAATGTTCAGATGTGGAATGAAGAAGAGCACAGTACATCACTTTCATGGATTTTATTTAATGGATAATAAAAGTAGTTATATAAAATAAATAAAGTTCTCTCAATCTAAAACCATTAGTGTCAGTGAGTCCTGTAATATAGATGCGATGAAAATATGGATTCTTCCAGTTGGTGGTCAAAGCCAGACGACCAGCTTGGTTTCACTGCTGGATGAACGCACGCTGAATTATTCATGTTACAGATGCTGTGAGTGCACTCAGCCCTGGTGGGTTTCATTTACTTCTCTTATGTCAGAAGATCTTCTGACTCCAACAAGAGATACTTTCAAACACCCATACGTGAGGTCAAACGGTTTTATTTTTCATTATCATTATCTAAAGTGAAATAAATAATAATTACCTGGTACAATTTCCAATCCGTGATAATGATAATGTGAAATGGGTTCATCCTTTTGGCTCATTTGGTTTGAATCTAAATACTTTGTTACGGTTACGGGACCTTGGTCAACATGGTTACAATAATAAACACAAACTGTAACACTTCAATGTACATTTACAGTGAAACTACTGTATTATTTGTATACTGTATATTGCTGTGAAAGCAATGCATTCTGGGAGTATTTATTTTCACTGCTTAAAGTTGACAAATAAAAGTACATTTTTGTTGTTACTGTCTTTCTCTGATACGGTACTGTACTGTAATCTGCGCAAAGTCTTGCTGGTTAAACTGCTGGCAGTAAAATACTTTAATAAATGTTGATTACAGTAAGATGCTGTATTCTTTTGATACGGTAGAGATGCTGTATATTGTACGGTGTCTTGCTGCAAGTAATTTACTGTAATTTTACAGTAAAAGGTTGTTGTTGCATTAACGGTTAAGGCTGTGAAGGCATTAAAAAAACAATGTTAACTGACGGTTGGATATGGGAATGGAATAGAGCTCTCCTGTGTTATAGTCTGATGTTTTGTTGATAACGTCATAAATAACACAACCTCTAGAGGTCTTTGTCAGTATCAATCTTTTGTTATGTAAATGAATAATATTACAAATACTAATGAAGACTTGTTAACAAAAGTCCACTTCAGTCTGCTGAACTGACAAACCCATTATTGAAGTGAGATGAACAAAGAGAAAACTTTATTTCACATAAAATAGATGTTGACAAACTGCATAATTTACAGTTGACAAAAACATATTAAATCACAATATATGTTATCGCGATACTCAGCATATCGCAAAATGTTTAAAATCACAATAACATGGCATCGTGGGGCTTCTGGTGACTCATTGTAGACATACGGTTGTTTTGGGGCATTTTCTTGTTGGGAGGAAAGTCTCAGATAAACATGTAGCTCCCTGTAAACCCACATTTTAAAAGTTCTATTTAAAATGCTGGTCTCATTTAAATGGCATATCATTAACACGACCAAGTGGCACAAACACTTTCCCCGTGTAATGCCGTCAGACGAGCAGCTTTATATTTATCTCCACCACCACGCGGCACTTAAAAGAGTTCCAGCACTCCAAAGGTGGGATAAACTCTTGTCAACCCACAGGAAGAAAGTAAATGCAGTTATCCTTCCAGTGAAGGGAAAACATGTAAAGCAGTAAACCGACTGCAGGAGCCTGAATCACCACACAGCCTGGCAGAGATAAATCAATACATTTCCATCAGAGAGAGGAAGCAGCTATGTGATCCCACTGTGAGTCTCAGGTGACTCATCCTGTTCGTTTCCTCGAAAAACACCGACCAGCAGCGCAACCATCGCCTGGCTGGCACCATTAGTTAACGGCTTTAGGACCACTATTCTTTTTCTTTGGACCTCGCCTCTATGAGTATCTAATGAATGAATTGTGTCTGGACCATGATGCAGATTAAGAGTCAGTCATCAACCTTCTGCTGCTCTGATATGAAGGTTTTGAGCTCTCGATAACTGCTCAACCTCTGGAATCAAGAAGTGTACAATCCGACCGTTTCCTCTAATTACAGCCCTGTGTGCCGTTTAAAATCAGCTCTCTGATAGAAACTAGACTAAATCTCACATAATTGTAACAGCATTTTAATTGGCAAAAAAACATCCTAATTAAAAACGACTGAGCCAATCACTAAAATATAAGACCAGAACAGCAGGCTGCAAACCCTACATTAGTATGGCACCGACTTATGGCGTCCAAATCCAATATGTTCCAGCGAAATTAACGCTAATTTTCTAAACACAGCTTTTAATCGGAATGTCGGTCAATCCATTTAATTTACAGTTTCTAGAACCACATTAAAACAACTTTTGAAATGAAACATGCACACAGACCAACAATCGCAGCATTACAGTGTATTGTTCTCTGTTGGAAGTGGAATTAAATGATTTTATGAGTAAATTATCCGAAAACAAATGAAAGGAATTCTACATGCGGCACCACGCTGAGACTGTTTACCTCTGTTTCAGATTTATTTTTCTAAATTGGCATTAAGAGATTATCCTAAAATGTTTTCTGTTTCTTTTTTCATCTTCAGTCTCAAACTTCAACGGGCTTTGATGTCTTCATGCATGGGTTTTCTGATGTGTCCTGTTCCTGTTCAGTCAGGAGCACCAGTCAGAGTGAAGCAGGATTTCCTGTGAATTTTATATTCATTTTTTTGCCTCCGAGGCCCTTTTACGTAGTCGATGGAAGGGGAGACGACCAACACGTCAGGCTGTCAAACGTGCTCAAACTTGCCGTCATTATTTGCTTATATTGTACTTGACTTTGCTCTTATTGTCTAATGAGAGATGACAAAGGCCAGACCTCAAGAATCTTCCTTTGTTTTTATTCAAACAAAAACTGCAGCAGAATGTGCAATAATCAATAATCAACATAGAAAATAAAAGACATGCTTAATTGAGTGTTTGTCTATCGATCTCCACCGCTGTGTTTCAGTACACACACACATGCACACACACACACACACACACACACCCTTTACACACAACAACCAGCGCTATCCGTCTGAGAATAACTCATAATAATAATTAATGTTCATGCATAATGAATAATGTGGGATTACTATTCCTCATTCCATGGGGTATTTGGGATATTTGGGGTAATGTACATAAAAAAAAAATGCATTTGAATGCTTATTTGGATGTCGTTTAGCACGACAATGATCCGACTTAGTTATTTTAGTTAATGTATATCGGAGAGGGATTCTTCCTCAGTTGCTGTTCCTGAAGTTTCTTCATCATAAAGCATTAAGTATGCATTTCACTGCATTTCATTGCTTTTAGTGAATCTCTGCATAGATTCCATACTTCAAAAGTACACACATGACAAAAACAACATTTTTTAGCAGACGCGTGGTTTCACTGTTATCTGCCGCTGATTTTCCAGACATCCGATACTTTCTGTTCTGCCAAATGAGATCAGATAAAATCCCCACAGATGACCTGGAGTCAGAGCGTTGGCGGTGAAAAGGTTTTTCAACCCGAACCCTCCTCTGTGTCTACGGCTCACTCGTGTTCAGACAGATGAACTTAATATACGGCGGCGGCCGGGAGCCCCGTCCACACCTGAGTCCCTGCTGTCCTCTGGTGCACTGAAGGCTGAACAAGACGTGCACAGACTGGAACGTGAACGGGGGTGAATTTAGGACAGTACAGAAGCAAATATTGGCCTTTTTAACTCTTAATTATCACATCATAATTATGTTTTAATTAGATGTATCCTCATTTAACAGGTTCGTACGATATCTACGATATTTTACTGTTTTCCTGCACAGCAACACGAGCTAACTGTGCGCCTGCTAAAGCCCCTCTAGTGATAAGTCAACAAAACCACTTGGTTAGGTTTAGGAAAAGATCGTGGTTTGGGTTCAAATAACTGCGGCGGTAACGTTACTTTAGTACGGAAGTTATGTAACACATAACTCAACGTTTGGGTTAAAATAACAACGGCAGTTACGTTACATTAAGTACAGAAGTTCTGTGAAAAATAACTATGGAAGTGGCGTTACTTAAAATACGGAAGTTAGGTGACAAGTAAATGACGTTTGGATTCAAATAACTACAGAATTGGCGTTAATTAAATATGGAAAGTAATATTATTTCTTGGTTGGTTAATACATCTTTCTCTGCTTTATTTGTTCTGTCAACAAATGAGCATCAAGGCCAGACAGCTTAACTTCCAGTTGGGTTTCTTACTGCACTTCAGTGACGTAAAAGCATGAGTGAGAGCTTTGTGCAGTGCATTGCAGTGACAGCATGAACACTATTAGTGCTTATTTACTGTATCAAGAATTTATTGAATCGAGAGTCGGTTCAAATGACTTTGTGAGGTTCCCAAAGACTCCAACATCGGCCACATTTGTATTGTGACATAGTGAGTGGTCTGGACATTAAATTGATTCACTGTTCATTGGCCAATCCAGTGAATACAATGAAATATAAAATCATGCAAATCCAACATGGCCATGAAGCTGCCATTGAGAAGCATACCGAGCTTTTTGGTTTGAATAGTGAAGCATCATCATATCATGTATTACAATATGTCCCATTTCTGCAGAACTTAAAACAAACATCTCACGGATCCAGCCTCCTTTTGGAAAGAGCTTTGTTGTCGTTTTAAACATTTACACCAAACTCTACTGACTTTATTGTGAATTTACCGTGAGTGTAAAGGAATAAAAGAACGATCAGCAACGATGTGTCCCAAGTTCCGGCCAAACTGAATCCAATGATCCAGTTTGACAACGGCATCCATCCTACATTCCTAAGTGCCCTTGAGCAAGAGACACACTTCATCCCTCCCGGAATAGAAGTGGGGAGGAGAGAGGAGGGATGGGTAGACGAGTCTGTGTGAACGGGGGTACTTTGTGTACTTTAGGTGGCAGTGTTCCTCCGTGAGATAATTAAACCCTCACATTTGTTTTGGGTGATGTGAACATTTTGACAGCCCAGTCTGCTTTTAGTCAGAGGAGGATTATGGGAAGAGAGCTGGTGTTTATCCTGAGAGGTGGGTCAACACTGCGGGAAAAAAAGAAAGCGAGATAATAGCTGCAGGACGGCTCGGCGAGAGCGACCAGCACATTATCTCCACAACTTATCTGAATTAATGAAACGAGAAATGCTGCGAGGCGACTTCAGCCGCCCTAATGTTTATTCTCTACGCACACAAAGAATATTCTCATTATCTAATAACCTGCTAATTATTTCCACGGTTAACAAAAGCTCACATTTGAGAATTGGAATTGGGGGAATGTTTTGCTTTTTACTGAAAATAATTGACTTAAAAACAAGATATCGACTTTCACCATAGTTGTTTGTTAAATTTGTATTTGATTTATGGATTCATTTTGGTCATTTGATTGCACTTCATAACGAACAATGAGCTCAATCACACCCATCACAATTCAACTGATTAGAGAAGAATCAGTTGATGATGCAATGAAGCAACCAGCAGAAATCAGTTGGCAACACTTATCATAATCAATCTATTATTCAAGCCATTGTTTTTTAAACAAACATGCCCAATTATTCCCTGGTTGCAGCTCAAATGTGAATATTTAGTGGTTTGGTATGACAGTCAAATGTAATATCTTTGTGGTATTTGACTGACCGAACGAGACTAATGTTTTGTTCACACTGTGAGAGACAAGATATTTTCAAAGGAAGCGGCTGACGTGAAGCTACAGACGGATGCTGACGTGACAAACTCATCAAAGTTCATCCCGCTGCATTTCTTGGCAAGACCCGGGTCACGCCTCCCATTGGTTTGTGGACTGACGTTATGAAGCCCCTTCAGCGATTTTGCCGTCGCCATGTTGTTTTTTTCACAACCAATGAAGAGGAAGTTACCATACTGAGGAGGAGTGACGTAGAGACGCTGTCTACGTTTCTGGTAGAGACCTGTCAATCACTGTGTAGCCCCGCCCCTAAAGCATCCCCTGCTTTATGGTCTGTTTGACTCTAAATGGACCATCATTTACTAAATGAACATCATGCTGTATTGAAGAAGACTTGAAACTAGAGATTGAGACCATAAACTCGTGTTAACAATGTTTACTGAGGTAATAAATCAAGAGAGAAGTAGAGTCATTTTCTCATTGACTTCTATACAACCAGAGGAGTCGCCACCTGGTGGACACTAGAGAGAATGCAGCTTCAACACATGAAGCATTAGCTTCACTCGGCAGAACCGGAGGTTGCCATCTCCTATGAACATAACATAAAGCTGCAGCTAATAATGATTATTTTCATTAGTGATTTATTGTTGAATCCATAAAATGTCAGACAGTAGGAACAAAAAAAGTCCAATCTTTGTTCTCTTTGGCGCCACCTGTGGTGATAATTGGTAGTTGCAGTTTTTTTTTGCCTCTTTCTAAATGTTGAATTTGTTTCTTTTTTCTTTGGATTTGTAGTTCTTTTAGAAGTTTCATCGTCTGTAGTCATCGCTACTTTCTCTGTTCGTTCAGCCGTAATAACCGTCTCCTCAAAAGCAGAGATCGAAAAAAAAATGTAAATAAATGTTCGTAATACTGCAAATACAACTCTTGTCAAAAGTGAACCATGGGTTCAGTCACTATTGTTTTGCCTCATTCAATAGACAATGACTTAACAGACATTTATTTAATTAAATGAAAATCCTTGAGATTATTACTTTAATATCAGACCGAGAAGAACTCTATTCAAATAGAAAATACTTAGAAAATGAGTAAATAACTGTCACCCTAAGAGAAGATAATGAGCAGATTAATTGATGATGAAAATAATAAATTGCAGCACTGTAATTGCGTCATCACAATCAAAGAGCTCCTCCACGTTTTTACTGTAGGAATATTTAAATCAGAAGATAATTAGAATATTATAAGCAATATTAATGTGATATTTCATAATACTCCCAATAACCTTGTATATGTGTCTTTACTTGTCAATGGGAATGTTAAAATGTTTGGCAACAAGTAAGAATCTGAGCTTTGTTCCTGCTTGAGAACACATTAATGTTCAGCATTGTTTAGTAAGTGGAGTAGAAGAAGAGACTCACCGTGAGACACGTCGAGAAACACAAGGTGAGGAAGAGCAAACTTTTCATCCTCACTCCTCAGGTAGAAGTCGGTCTCAGGAGAATACAAAAACAGGAGACTTCATTTAAACTCCACTCCTGACTTCTTTCATCCCGTTCAAAGGATCCGGATCTTGTTTTAATTCCATTAATGTGGATGAAGAAGAAGAAAAGCGCATTGGAATGAAAAGGAGGAGAAGCTGGTGATGTTCTGTCTCCACACTGATCACCTCCACTGAGCGGAGTGAGCAGAGAGATCAGTGACCCGCAGCTGCATTCAGCTGTCAACGCACAACGGTAGGCACGGAGACTTCCGGTGGTGGTTTTCAAAATAAAACCTTTATCGAGGATTACTGTAAAATACAGTAGTACTCAATCTAGTACCCGATATATTACTGTAAGTATGAAATATCATATATATATATAATATTATATATTATATATATATTTGTGTGTATTTATATACTGTATATGATATTATATATATGTGTGTATACATATATGTATATATATATAGATATAGATAAATGGATAAATACAGACACAAACATATGTGTATATGTATAAATATATATGCATGTTTTTGTTTAAAATGTAGAGAAATATCTTGTACACGTGTGTGTTATGTTCCAGTTCACCTATTTTTTCACCTCTACTTGTATGTACAGAGTGCTGTGTTGAAGTGTCATGAGATAACTCATGTGTTTGTTTATTTAGGGCTGTATAAATATATATAAATACAAGTTCAGCGGACAGATACTTATTGTGGCATGCTGGACACGTTCACCTCTTCAGGCCTTTTAAAATCCTTTAAATGAAACAAATTGCGTAGGACAAAACACTCTTTCAGCTCTGATCCACACTAAGACCTTAACCTGTTTTGAGGGGTCACAGGAAGAAATGAATTCATCCTAATGGGCCAAAGAAGGTTGGGAACCATTGCCCCCAGGCGTAGAGCATTAAATGTTATTTCAGAGATGGGATGAAAACAGTGGTCTTCAGGGTCCAATACTTTGTACGTCCAACCATCCATCCTGAACTCCGGCTGAAGAACAGCTCTATAACTTTCCTTACTCCATTCCATGTTCATTTTTCTTATGAAAAAACACGACTGCTTTGTGTTTACGTATGCAGTTAACTGGCCCATGATGCTCACCGCCTGCAGTTTAGTTTATCTACCTCTTTAATTACCATCCAGGCCTCTCTTCACCCACCACATTTATTTTTCCATCCAGACAATCGGAGCTAAACATTGGCCCTGTGCTGCATGTTTCCCCCACAACAGATGAAGGCCGAGTGAGCTCGTCTGTTTGTGTGAATTAAACTGTGAAGTCTGAGTCCAAAGCCTTCAACACACCCGTAACCTGGGGTGAACTTTGAAAGTCTTTTTTACTCTTAGGCAAGGAAATAAAAAACATACTGTAAACTTCTGTGCTTTATTAAAGAGGATAAAAGCAGTCTTGGACATATTTTTGGTAACAGCATCTAAGTGTTAATCCTCTGGATGAAGTGAACATTTAAGAAATAAAATCAACATGGATTTGGACATTTATTGTAATTTATTAACATACAAAACATACAATAAACATGCTCTCCTCAAGCCACCAGACTCCATTGACGGAAACAGTAATTTTACATCGCTGATCATCGAAACACACTTTATTCAAACTCGACAGAAACTAAATAAAAATTATAAAAAACACCTTGGTTAGTCTTTCCAGTGCTCCAACGATCCACAACTCTGGTTTGGTCAAACTAAACCCATAATTTACAGAGTTAGATGTGAAAGAAAACAGCCGTTACATGCGCTCATCAAAGCCACCAGACTCCGTTGACAGAAACATTCATTTTAACTCGCTGAAACATACTTCATTCAAACTCAACAGAAACAAAATGAAACTCATCAAAAGCCATCTTGGTTAGTCTTTCCACAGTTCCAACAACCACCAAAACAAAAGTTTTCACTCTTTGCTAACGCTGTTTTTCAGCGCGGAGAAAGAACTGAAATGTGTACTCGTCCTCTGCCAACAGCAAGGAGTCTATCGCCTGTTTTTTGGCAGGTTGTCCTGTGTTTAAAAAAACTGCACATACGCACTAATGATGGTGGAAAACATTTATAAATGTGGTTCCATCCACTATGTAGAACAATCTGAATAGAAACACAGAAAGAGGTGGAAAAGCAAGTAAAGATGCGACTAAACAAGCAGAACAGAGCTGGAATCCACTTCCAGAATTTCAACTACAGTTAGAAAAAACCTGTGTTTGACTCTGAAGTAAAGGTCAGTGAACTGCCAGATGAAATGTGTACGTCAGGTTATCAGCAAAAACAACACTCTGAACGCCGAGTGTGGAACAGCAGAACAGAGATGCACGAACCCGTCTCTCCTTTATTAATGCACACGCTCTCAGATGTGTACATGGTTTCTGTCTTGGTTACGGTGAACTCGTGAGAGCGGAGCGAGGATGAAGTGGCACATATTTACACAAAGCCAGAGACCATCAGCTGCCCCCGCCGCCGTGGGCCAACGTATCAACACCGCATTAAAACGTGCAGACAGAAAACGTAAAGCAGTCGCTCTCCGTCCAACCGCCTCAAGTGCTTTATGGCTTGTGTATAAAACAGAATTTAAACAGTATGAGACGGTGTTAGAGAAATACTCAGCGCACCCATCTGGATCAGATGAGGGAAGGACTTATGCAGTCTGTTAAATATTTCTTATTTTGTTGTATAGGATTCGTTTTTCCATGACAAGAAACCATTAAGTTGTTTTTTTAAACATGAAGGAAACCTGAGACTGAGATGTGGTGGAAGAAATGAAATGATAACAGTTAATGAAAGTTTGATTAAGTTGATAAGTTTGCTTTTAAAAAGTTTAACTTGTACTTTAGAGACATGAAAGATTTGATTAAAACAGATTCGTATCTGATATGGACACAAATCAGAGCATAATTCGTTGCTCTTTCAGAGTTTAGTTGGTAGATGCTGGAGAATGCTGATGTTGTTTTAAGAGCAACTTTTCTCAAGTAAAAGTTAAAAACTCTTTATTCACTGAGTTAGATGTGAATGAAAATAGTCATTATTTGTGCTCATCAAAGCTATGAGACTCCATTGACAGAAACATTCATTTAACTCGCAGAAACATATTTTATTCAAACTCGACAGAAACAAAATGAAACTCATCAAAACCATCTGTGTTAGTCTTTCCACTGTTCCAACAATCACTAACTCCGGTTTGGTCACAATAAACACATTATTCTCGGAGTTAGATGTATTAAATCAATTAAAAAGGATTATATAAATAAGCATTAGTTCTCCTTAATCCAGTTGATTATTACAATGTGTGTTTATGACTTTTGTATGAAGCCTGTAAAACGCTCGCTGTCCATTTTCAACACAGACATCAATATGCTCAGTGCTACTTTTCCTTTTCATAATTGTGTTCATGTCATTAAAAAAACCTGCATGTTTATCATTCTTATTCCTCACTTCTTATTGAACCGGATTAAAGGCTTCTCTTCGGTTTGATTAAATCTACGATGATATCAAATCCCTGCTAAATATTCATAACCGTAGAGATTCATAATGACATTATCAGCCTGTTGAAAGAGGCTTATTTTAAATTAACAACAGCGACTAAATGCGTGAAGAGTTAATTACTCTCGCAGATTTTTCCACCACTAGTTTGTTTAATGAGCACACTCAAATGTAGTTTTGGGTGAACCCAGTAATTAAAGTTTCTCACAAATCTCTGATGTAAATTAGGTAAATAGAAAACCAGGTTGGCTCTCAGTAATTCTTCAGATAGGAAAGTCAACCCTAACCTGCCTCAGATGTGATGATTCATCAATAACTGCCTTAAAAATACTAAACAAAGGTTGATTGAAAAAAAAGCACCGAGTTGAATCACTCAAACAAATGTGAAACATCTGAGATGTAATCCCACAGTAGACAGTCGACCTTAAAACAGGAATTACATTTCAGACATGAACATAAACTTTATATTTATCAGCAGAAATATCTGCTAAACAGCCTCATGCATAAGGAAATATAAAGTTTACGTTCTTTTGTCATGATTATTATTATTAATTTGTTTTTAAAAAGTCATTGTTTTGGTGCTTGATTTTAATGTATAAGGGACACTGTGTTGAGCAGCTTTATAATGACTTATCTAGATTTGTTTTGTGGCAAACTTCATATTTCCAATAGTTTTTTATAGGCGTGCCTTCACGAGTTTATCGTGCTGTCACTGCTCGGTCTACTTTTTCTTTCTCAGATTTGACTTCCCTGTAACTGATGTGGATTTAAACTCACTTTACAAACACTACCATGACATCTAGTGGGGAAATGTCCTCTGTGCAAACTCTGCTATTCAAGTCTGTATCCACACTCTGCTATAAATGTAATCGTATTCCACTTCAATCTGTTCTTTTTGGATTGTACACGCTAAAATATCTTCCTTCAAACATACTAGCATACTACATATTATTGTGGAATCTAACTTACAATCAGGTCAACAGTAGGTTAAGCTCCAACGTAACGAGGCAACACATAGGATGAAAAGGTCAAAGGCTTGTGAGGAATTGGTCATGTTTGTGGAAGAGTGGAGTCGACCAATCGCCTGTTGTATATCTTCAGAGAAGATACAGTATGATGCCATTTTGGCATCTTATCAAACTATATTTAAGTTGTGCTTTAGGAAAAAATAAACATGCTACAAGAATGAAACAAATATTTGAAATAAGTTAAAATTCTACTATGTATGCTTAGTCTACCATTAATTGAAATACATATATTTAAATTTGACTACTTTAGGACAAGACAATTAAAAATACAATGACCACAACCACAATGTTATTTATAATGTTATTTACCAGCCAGTAAACATAACAAATGTACAACAATATAATTCAATAATTAACTGAATATAGACTTCATAGTAGAGCCTTCAATGCAGTTTAAAACCTAATTTAATATTTGTGGAACTTTTATAATGGTCAGAAAAATAGAAAAGGATGCAATTGGACCAGGTCTCGATACCAAAATCTAAAGACTTCTGGTTTTGTTTAACATGGAGACTCGTGCTAATAGGCTACTGTTTACAACAACTTGTATATTGTTTCACGTTGTTTATCTTATTTAAAGTAAATGTATTGTAAAAACAGAAAATCCAGACCACATTGGACCAATCGCGGACTGGATTAACGTTACATTTATGATAAAAACCCAAAGGTGAAACATTGACAACCTCAATAACAGTTATTTTTTTCCCGCCACAAGATGGCGCCCAGGTGCCATGGTGTGTTTTGTGTTGTGTGTTTTTTTTGAAGATCCCTCCCCGACGGAGGCTGACCTCTTTCCAGCGATGACAGCTTCCTGCCGGCTGGGTTGAGGAGGACTCGGCCGCCCTCTCACAGCGGGATGTGCTGAAGGGGAAGACAGGGTTATCTGAGTTGAGCTGCTCGGCATGCCGCGGACCGGGCTGGTGGAGTGAAATTTTTTTGTAGTTTATTTTTTCAGGGAACAGCGAATGTCGCAGGAGGACACCGGTGAGTGTGATGCGTAGTAGTACAAGTAGTTTTATTCCCGCTGGTGTTTAGGTTTACGCAGTGCTGCTGGTGAAGTCCTAACCTCCCCGATACGTGTCACTTTGTGGAGAGGACGTCACGACGGGTTCCGTTCAAAAAACAACTAAATTAAGCGTTGATGGGCCTAAAGGTCCACATTTACGCACCGATTCCAAATATTAAAGTATATTTTGGAATAAGTAGGAGATTCTGATCTATTCGGCATTGATACAACCAAACCAAACAACACTTATTTTAGTGTAACTCCTACTTTCATAACCGCCTCACGCTTGACGTTGCGGTGTAGTTATGGTGGCTGAAGATTGCGGGGAAAACGGATGAAGCACTACAACAAAAAAAGTTGTATTTCTACAAAAGAAATGTTGTGCAGGTGTATTGGAAGTATGCCGAATTGAAGAGTACTTCTAAACGTTTCGTAATATATAGTTAATTCCAATTGTTGAAGTTGGTAATGTGTCCAGGGTTAAAGGCAACTCAAAGTTATGATTTTGGCAAAGGAGTTTCGTATGACGTCCTCAGGGCAGATACCAGAACAGTTCAGCCTGTTTCAATGTGCTTTAATAGCATTTTGAAGACTAAACAAATGTATTTTTATGTATTTAAGTAATCTTAGTTCTAACGTGGATCAGCGTGGGTGGTTTAGTTATTTACATGTTAACCAACTTTTTCACTGCCTACTTGTTGAAGAGCAATTACTGTGACATGAAGACTTTCATTTATCTATGTATCCTCTTTTAATATACCAATATTTATATAAATTAAATTGTTAAGATTTACACTGATCACTGGGCTCGCTTCGTGACAAATTGTATTATAATGTTTTAAACTTAATAATTATTATTATATATTTTTTAAGTATTTACTCTTGGAACAAAACAGACTGGTAGTTCTTTAGTTCAAAGGAACTATTTTTATATTTTCTATACAATGTTACATTCATGAGGCTCAATAGCTTAATGTTGTTGTATTCCTCAGGGTATAAGTACAGCATGTCTAGATGCTGCAACCCTCTAAGTCGCTGTGTGTGACGAGACACAAACGTGTGTTGTAAATGTGTTCCAGGTGATAAATGACTACCAGGATGGAGGGTTCCGTGGGACCCATCGCGGCCCCCAGCAGCCCCGTGAGCTCCTCCATAGGCCCGCCTCTGGCCCCGCAGGAAGAGCCCCAGTCGTCTCTGACGGACATCACCCAAATGTGGATGAAATTTGGCAAGACCTTCGCCATCATCCTCCCGATCTACATCATGGGATACTTTGAGTTTAGCTTCAGCTGGGTCCTGATTGGACTGGCCATGTTGTTCTATTGGAGGAGGAACTACGGCGGCAAAGACTACAGGATCAACCGAGCCCTGGCGTTCCTGGAGCACGAGGAGAAAGCAGTGAGGCAAAGCGTGCCCACGTCTGAGCTGCCTCCGTGGGTGAGTCCTCCAGCGTTATCGCCGTCTTGTCGTTATTGGTTTTGTGTTTTTGGACTCTTGTCTCGGGCTTCGATCCCTCCCTTTGGTGTTCTCTCTTCCAGCCTGACTCAAGTCTAGGATGTCAGCGTTGACTGTTCGCCTGCCTTACGGCCTTTTTTGAGTCATTAAAATCAAAGGACCAGCCCAATTGAAAGCTTTTGCTCCACTTTATACATGTCACAACTATGACTAACACTCAGCTTCTCATGAGATAGGATGTTGGACTTATTTTATTGGTGGAGGGGAAAAAAAAAAAGCTATTTTTAGGCAGCGCAGCTGACAACAAACAGAGAAAATTGAGCAGCTAGATACTCCAAAATGTCCAGCGATGTGAGACCGTATTACTAGTGAATTAATAATCTGCAACAGTCTCTGGAAGACTTTTCTCAGACGGTCCAGAGGTGTTTATAACGATCAATACAACGACAATCGAGTATAAAACGATGCACACGAGTTACTGCCAGGAACTTTTCACTATGAGACAGTTTAATGACGACGCCTCCGTCTGACTAAGAGAAGCAAACAAGACCGTCAGCAGGAATATATTGGCCTTTTCTAAATCTTCACTCTTAATGCCAGTGATCCGCAAAAATAAGCCGGTTCATCAGAAGCTCCTTCAGCTTAGACTCCAGACCCAGATCCTCCAGCAGAGACCGGTCCACTGTGGACAGACCCAGATCCTCCAGCAGAGACCGGTCCACCACGGACAGACCCTTGGACCTTTAGTCGGAGCGCTCCTCCTCCTCCTCCTCCTCCAGGAGCAGAGCATCTCCTCTCTGGGAGTCAACACCGACACCACGCTGCTGGAGACCCAGGAAGTATTGCTGGACCCGCTGGAGGGAAGGGAGGCAACGGGAGAACCAGAACCAGGACTGAGAGGAGCAGACTGTCAGACCCTGCTGCAGTAAAATGAGAGGTTTTCGAGAGGGAGTCTGGTGCTCAGAGACACGACCACTTTAGTCCACAGGGACCAACAGAAACAACACGAAAGGAAAGTTCCTCGTAGTAACTTTAATGCGTTTTATTTTTCAAATAGCCTTTGGAAATGTCACACATTCTGCACACAGGCTGCCCATCACTTCCAGGATGTAATCAGAGCTCGACTCTTTAAATATAATAATAATAATTTCAATCCTGTTAAGCACCCGAAGGTGTTGGAACCGTCGGTGAATAATTTACATTTGGCCCTTGAGCCCCCGGGGCTCCCGAGGCTGGCACCGTTAAAGCAGCGGCGCCGTCAAAGCTGCTCCACTTCTCACTTTCTGTGTTCACCCTGCTGGTGTGGTTGTCTGTTCGTGTGCACTAAGCTCCCAGTGACACAATAACAAACCACTGTGAGCACACGCCTTCAACATAGCTGCAACATTCTCTCCCTCCCTCTCTCTCTCTCTCTCTCTCTCTCTCTCTCTCTCTCTCTCACTCTCTCTCACTCTCTGTCTACTCATTCTCCGGTCTCGACATGTGGCGAGCTCCTTCTGCCAAAATGGCTCGTTCCCACCATGTGAGGAATGGCGATCACTCACAGGACGAATGTTTAACCATCAAATCCACTACAGATGCTCGTAACATCTGCAAAGTGTTGACTTTTTTTGCAGAGATGCATTCGAGCACGGTGGGTTCCCAGAAGCTTGTGGGCGGGGCTTAGTGAAGGGTCAACTCAAACATCTGACCTTGTCATTAGTAACGTTCAAACTCCTCTACTGCTAAAGAAGTGTTTGCTTTGTACAGTTTGCTTCGGTTCACCTCAGTAGCCTCATTCTGTCGAATCAAAATGTCCTCTCAGTGGTTCCAGTGAGGGGAATTGCTGAGTTTGGTTCGTTATTTCAACATTATTCTGAAGATTAACGGCTGAAGATTAGTACTCACAGCGACAGACGGCTGATCTAAAGGCATTATATGTAATAGGATCTCTGTATGTAATTATGAAGCATAAACTACACTTTATAGTCCCAGAGAGAGTCAGGTTCCCATTCTGCAATAATATATAGCTTTTTAGTAGCTGATGATGGGAGAAGCTGAGCGGATGGCAGGATGCCAGCCCCCCCCCCCCCCATCACACAGCGTCCCATCAACACGTCCATTATCACACACAGACCTTGAGAACCACAGCGCTCAGCAGTCAGCACAGCTGCAGCGGTGTAGGGCGGCCGTGTCGTCCGCCGTGTCGTGAGTCAGCGAGCTCGTGTTTTGTCTTTGTGGCTAAACGACGGGTTTGCAAGTGAAAGTATGTCAAAGGATCGACGCGTGTCCTTTCTGATAAGCAATCAGCTGTGAACTTTAAACTCTGGGAGACACTCGGGACGCCGTCAGCCCGTCCTTCACAGAGGAGACGTTTATCTGTTTCACCTCTTGTCACACTGACCTCAAAACCTCACGATTAGAAGCTCAAAGAAAGTCCCGGAGTCATCCCGAGATGGTTATAAAGAGGAGCCCGCTTGTGTTACAATTACATTAAAGGTTAAGGATGTAAAATGCCTTTTAAATGACTTGTTTTGTCCAAGCAAGAGTCCAATACCCCAATCACTGATCAAAGCTTTTCTGTTGATTGATAAATCAATTAGCAAGTAATATTGTTTAAGCCAAATTTTTTGTTGTCCTGATCAACATGACTTGATTTAATTTTCACTTCAGGTGCACAGCGTATAGAAGGCCTTATTCTGATATATAGCACACACACACACACACACACACACACACACACACACACACACACACACACACACACACATAGAAGAAAACACAGTATATTCTGCAGCCAGTGAACCGGCCGCAATCGTCAGTGAAATATGGATTTTGGTCGTCTTGGCTCGCTCTCTGAACAAATATGCCCAGAATGAGGCTCGGTCGGTCAGCAGTGTGGGCAGCAGCAGCAGCAGCAGCAGCTCGCACTGAACAGGCCAAGAATGCCCGAGGTGATGGTTCAGCGTTCTACACAAGCAGACGCATCGAGAAAGGATTGTTTTGTTGTCGGTTGTCTCACTAAACTTCAGAAAGTCTTTTAAAGATATATTGTAGAGTCTAACCGGGTCATGAAAACCACTGGACACACACACACACACACACAGCAATGACAACAAAAGTGTTGTTTTTAACACTTTTATTCAACTAAATTTTAGGGGCAGCCGTGTAGCGGATCATACATTTGTCGTGACTTATTCCTTATCAATTAGCCAAGTAAACAAGTATTTGTGGTCAGTAAAATGTTAATGTTGTAGTCACATACACACATATATTCTCAAGGTAGTACAAAATAATTTATGTGTGAGTTAAAACAAAAGCATAAGGCAGCAACTAACGATTGTTTTCTTTTACCAGTAAGTCATCTGTTCGTTTTTTGGGCTGTAAAATGTCAGAAAATGGTGAAAAAGCCGAAGATGACGTCCTCAAATGTCTTGTTCACAACTCAAAGATATTCACTTTACTGTCACCAGAAAATATTTGACTCAAACTGATTTATCGAATATCAAAATAGTTTTATTTAATTGAATAGTTGACGACTAATCGATTAATCGTCGCAGCTCCACAACCAACAAGTGTTTTCGTTATTGATTATTATAAATCATAGTTGCAGCCGTTCACACTTTCAACCACATCTCACAGCCGTGCTCAGCAGATATTAATAGTAATCGTTTGTTAAAAGCTCAGGAGAAGCTAGTCAGTGGACCAACTGTGCAAATATAATGTGGTGTCAAAAAGGAAAGTACATTATAAATGGCTTCAAAACTTGAAATATGCTGGAAATAAAAATGTACTGCAAGAAAAATGTCTTCTGCATTTCCCTTCCAACCCAACATCTATCATTCTAATTTCATACATTTCTGCCATTTATCTTTCCATCTTTGGTCTCGTGCCACATTACGATCTAAACTACATGTGCCGTTGAAAGGAGTCTGTAACCGTCCGCGTGTCCGTCCGCCATCGCTCGGCGTTCCTGTAATCCTTTGAGCCGGAAGCATCGTAAAGTTTAGTGACGAACCGAGCGAAAGATGAGCAGAAGCCGGACCCCCATGTGCAACCTTTTAAAGCTCTTAATGGGATTAGCGATGCATGACATAAGATACGGGGCTGCAGGATGTAGGCCACAGGTTTATAGAGTAAAACCGCATTCCTGTAGAATATCCCACAATGCACTGCAGCTGATATTTGAGCTCTCGTGTTCTGAGCACCAGTGTTTTGACTGGAAGGATTTTTCCTGGCTTAAGACTTCAAACTTCTTTTGTTGTTCTGATACTGATACCAGTTTTATTTATCCACCAGTACTCAGTGAAAATACGCATATGATATTGCTTCATCACGTCTAAACCAATCAGAGGAAGTGACGGTGAATCAGGTGAAAGCCTGCATGCCCTCCCTCAGGTACGCCATTAAGGGCTGCACCATTTACACCGTTATTTACACCAATTAGCTTTAAGATCAATCCTGTCCCATGAATAAACATCAAAAAGACAAGTGCCCATCATGAGTATAAAGTGATGTCACCATGTTGTTTGATTTGTCTGACAAACTATAAAATATAGTTTCTTTTATTCTAAACCCAGTCAAAGAACCCATGGTATGTTTGACTTTCTTACTTGATGGACTTAAACAGTTTAGTTGATCCACAAATGTATTAACTGGAGCATTGTATCCTTTTTGTTTGTCTCCTTTTTATTTAGATATTTGATATTGATTTGAGTGAGTTTAGTCACTAATATCTTTACTGAGGTCTTCATATCTTTCACTAAACCACAGAAGAAGTCTGTGTTATTCTGTTGTTTGTGAAGCGTTTAACCCTTCAGGTGGTGTTTGAGTCACAGTGCTGCAGCTGTTTGTTGGTGTAACTCTGAACATAAAGGAAGCTGAAAGAGAAAAGTTCAGTCAAACTTAAGCTCAACGGTAAAATGTTAAAACCACGTCGTCTGTAGAAGTCTGACTTTGCCACGAGGCTTTTTTAAAGACGTGGAAAGTTACTTCGACCGCGGTGTTACTGCCCCCCCCCCCCCCCTCCCCCCCTCTGTTACTGGTATGACGTGGCTCACTCGGGTGGGTCCTCCCGGATCCTTTGATGGTGCCAAAGGGCAGGGCTGCTGGAAACAATGCGGAGGAACAGAAAGCTGTTAAATCCACATTAGTTGAATTGTTTGTTGATGAGTCTCCTATTGGTCCCAAACACACAGACAGAGCTGCACAGCAAACTGAATCCTGCTTGTTTGTGTCTGTTGTGTTTGTGTTATCTGTCTCCGTTTGCATGTGAAAGTTATTATTTTGTTGCTCCGTCTTGACCAGAATCCTCTGGTAGAAAATACGATTGCATCTCGATTGGACCTCTCTGTTTAAATAATAATAAAATAAATAATAAGTTTTCACGTATAACTGCAGGACAGCAACTTTAAACATTAAAGCTCATGAAAACCAACCAGTCGTCCTCTCTTGAAGCTACATGAAGTCTTTCTTTTATCTCTAGAATGAGGCACTTTGGTAGATCGTGTTGTTAAAATGATGAAGCTGGCACAGTTCAGTGGAGCTTGTTAAATAGGAAATAAAAGCGAGTTTTTATATTTTGCAACCCTGGTAGAAAAATAATCACTCAAAGTTCCTCTTAATGTTTGGAGCTTGAGGACCTTGACTCGTAGAGTCACTGGGTCACCAGGCTGCTAAATATTCACTTTGCATTCAAATGTATTCAAAGTATTTTGTCCCGTGAGGGAAACGTAGCTCTGTCCCAGGGTTCACAGTGAACACACACAACAGTAGTGGAGGATGACGGAGCTGGAAAAGACCTTCAACAACAGTGATGAGCAGTCGACCGATGAGATGAGTTGCTTGCCGATACTTCTTGGAGAGAATCCTGCTTTCTTTAGATGAATGTGTGCACATGTTGTGCTGATGAGCTGCGTTCACAGAATCGCTTATGAACCACAGCCCGGTCACATTAACACACATTGTAAGAGACGGTCTGTGTGTATTAAGTGTGAGCTGAGTTTAAATGTTATTTTGATACCATTTAATAGGCAGTGTTGTGCTTCAGGTCCTCTACGTATTAAACCCGCTTTAACAACCTGCAGCTGACTTCAGGCTACGACTGAAATCTGTTGAACATGAAAATAGAGTCTGCGTCTGCACAACAGAGCGCTCAGGTTTCCTCCACTGATCTCTGTCCTGCTGCAGTCTGTCCTCCTCACATCCTCGACAATCTCTCTCTCTCTCTCTCTCTCTCTCTCTCTCTCTCTCTGTCTGTCTGTCTGTCTGTCTGTCTGTCTGTCTGTCTCTCTCTCTCTCTCTCTCTCTCTCTCTCTCTCCTTCTCCTCTTTTCTCTCTCTCTCTCTCTCTGAGCCTAAATATAGACGTCAACATGTCCGTCTCATCACGTACGTCTCCGGTTTCTGAGCCTTTTTGACGCTGATTGAGCAGGTTTCCCGGTTGTTGTCACGCTCATGTTTGTAATAATATATTCCAGCTGTACTCGACAGAAATGTTCATCCTCTCCACACCCGTCTCTCTCTCACACACACACACACACACACACACACACACACACACACACACACACACACACACACACACACACACACACACACACGCGCATTGTAGTGGGGGGTGTGGCTGGAAAGGGAGGTTTCCAAACAGCTGTGACATAGTTGGACTGTGAGTCCCACCCACTGGACCGGATTTGACTCACACACACACACACACACACACACACACACACACACACACACACACACACACACACACACACACACACACGCGCATTGTAGTGGGGGGTGTGGCTGGAAAGGGAGGTTTCCAAACAGCTGTGACATAGTTGGACTGTGAGTCCCACCCACTGGACCGGATTTGACTCACACACACACACGTGTCTGCTAACCTGTTAAGGGAGGGGCTTAGCGACATTATGATAATAGGTGTGGAATGTAACGTAATGAGGAGATCGTCGGTGTCTAGCGGCCTCGTCTTTGCGTCGGAGCATCGTGAGCCGTTCCGTCTCCTGTTCCTCCTGAGAGCGGAGAGAAGGGAGGACTGACCTTTAAAGGCCTTTTGTCCTTCTTCACTCTGAAGCAAAGTGCCGTAAAAAGAGAGAAATGTTCCCGTTTTTTATTTTGAGGAAATGAATCCGTTTCCTCGCTTCGTCATCTGGGTTTCACAGCGTTCTGCATCACGGGACAAGATATTAAAGAACATCAATTCAGTTTATTTTATATGTATCTTCTGTCTCCTCTGGCTTCCTTCCTCTTATATTTAGTCTTCATCACCAGGTCGGTCTCTTAACACTGAGTCATGTTGGCTGGTGTTTCCTGTTCACGTCATGTGAACGACCGTCATTCGTTTGCTCTTTTGGCCTGACGTTAACTGCGCTTCCTTACCTTTTTGTTCCACATCCACATATTTCGTTCTCTCTGTTTGAATGGACGGATGAGTCATTCTTTCCTCCTCTTCCTCCTCTGTGCTTCCTCTGTCCTTTGTCTTCATGCAGCTGGTGTAAATGTGATTAGTGCAGAAAAGATCACATCTTGTGATTCAGTGTTTCCTCTTTTATACCGCACGAGGTATGAGATGAGATGAGATAGAACTTTATTAATCCTGAAGGAAGTGATTGAGCCAGATTATAACAAAAAAAACAATAGAATAAAAATACAAACAAAACATGAATTATGAGATTCTTATTATTTATAATCTTCCTAAATGTAACTCATTTTATTTGCTCCGTCTTGTTTTATCTCTTGGTTCTGTCGCTTCTGTTTCTATTGTGAAGCACTTAGTGCCTTTTGTTTTTAAAGGTGCTCTATAAATCAAGTTATTATTATTATCTGGCGCAGCTTCGCTTTATTCAACCTTGAATAATCTTGCGGCGATGACGAAACAATTTGTGTCCCAAACGCGTTTGACTTCATTCCAGTAACTTTGACTTTGTGCTGCAGACTCTCAAGTTGTTCACAGAGACGAACGCTGCAGCTTCATCGCTCCGTTGTGTTGCTTCACGGTTACGGTGAAAGAAATGTTGGTATTCAAACCGTAGTATCGCACTGAGGCCTTTTCCTTTCTCTGCACATTCTCTACCTCCAGTACTCTGAATCTCACTGCGATGATGTTTTTATACGTCGTCGTTTCAACCTTTTCTTTTCCGTCACAAACGACGTTTCCTTCACGACAATGAAGTTGAAACTTGAAGTTAAAGACAAACAGTTAAAGATACCATGACAAAAACAACACAACAATGTGTGTACTAACACAATGCATTTCACATTAAACAAGATATGTTGTGTATTTATAGCTTTTCTGATGAGAGATGTTTGAGTCAATATTAATATACGATGGTTTGTAAATTACCGGACACATATTAGTTTTTTCTTGACTGTGATTTCCTTTATTAGTTTTGATCTGTTGTGAGTTAAATTCTACTTCAAAATAGTGAATGAAAACACACTTTTGATCTAATTTAAGTACATCAAATAATATATATTTTACAGTCCTTTTATTGATTTTGCTTTTGTTTCGTTTTCTAGTGAAGTCAAAACAGTGACAGGAGGAAGCACTCGTACACAAATCATTATGTATTCATTTATGATTATAGAGACTTCTGGAACTTTATTCTCTATTCAAATGCTTTGTGTTTATAGCCCTGTGAAGGTTTAAGAGTATCTGCCTCGGAGTGTTTCTGCAGCACCGGTTCAGTAACCGGTCCGTTCTCAGTCCACGTCCCGTCAGATCGCGTCCCGCTGTGGCCGCGTAGCCTCGGTCCTCCGCTGTAGTCTCAGCACTGAGACGTGTGAAACACACTCCAATCAAAATAAAACGCACCAAAACCGTCGATTAACAGAGTTAGATTTCATCCAGCTCTGCATCCCATGAAGTTAATGAAGAGATCAAACGAAAGCAACATAAATGTGAACTCTTGCCTTTCTGTCTCTTATTCCAGGTCCATTATCCAGATGTGGAGCGAGTGGAGTGGCTGAATAAGGTACACACTCACACACATTAACACACTCATCTCTCTCTCCTCTCGCCCACTGGTTTGCTCCACGTTAGCCTGTTAGCTACCAGAGGCACTCGGGTATATAAATAGGATTTGAATCTGGAGCTCTGCTAGACCTCGAGAGAGAGAGAGAGAGAGAGAGAGAGAGAGAGAGAGAGAGAGAGAGAGAGAGAGAGAGAGAGAGAGAGAGAGAGAGAGAGAGAGAGAGAGAGAGAGAGAGAGAGAGAGAGAGAGAGAGAGAGAGAGAGAGAGAGAGAGAGAGAGAGAGAGAGAGAGAGAGAGAGAGAGAGAGAGAGAGAGAGAGAGAGAGAGAGAGAGGGGAGCAGCATCGCTTTCTGTAAATGTGTTCATGTGTAATGTTCAGGTGGACCGGAAAATAGCTTTTTAACATCCAGACCATAGACTGTATATGAGAAGTGGACGTAGTCATCGTGACGTCACTCGTCGGTTTGTGGACTGATGTTTTGAAGCCTCAAGTTCTGCGATTCGTCGCCATCTTGTTTATTTTTGCTATCAATGAACGAAAGTGACCATGTCTGGACTGAGGAGGAGTGACGTATACGTCTCTGGTAGAGACCTGTCAATCACTGTGTAGCCCCGCCCCTAAAGCACACCCTGCTTTATGGTCTGTTTGACTCTAAAATGAGACTGTCTGTCACTTTCGCTTCAGATCTTCAGTCCCTTTTTCTCCCCAAACGGCTGAGAGACCACGCCCCCAAAAACAGAGCATGTCAGGTGACGACCAGCTCTGGCTACATTCCTGCCTGTTGGCCCGGTTTCTCAGCCTGTAAGAAAGGCTTTTCTGGGTCACTGAGCACCAGACGAGGAGAGAAACTCTCTGAGACTAGAAGTATGTCTGGCCGTGTCGTAGTAACAGATAAACGAATCCGTCTCTTTATTGTTTTTCACATTTTATTACTGTAAAATGCTCCATGAGAAAGATATGTGGCTGTAGTTTGTAGTGTTTGTTTTTTTCAGTGGTTATTATTGCAGAAGTCTGGCTCTCTGTTTCTCATCTGAACCACATTAATATATTGCAACATGAACCTCCAGTGAGTCCAAACAATAAGAAACCAGATCATCCTCGTCTCCTCCTGCAGATGCAGAGAGAACATTGTTGTGTATTAAAAGTCCACCGAACACAACCTGCGTGCTTTCAATACATTCCCACGAACAACAGGCCTCATGTGACATGAACGAACGTTTTACGCACAAATCAG
Source organism: Pholis gunnellus (assembly GCF_910591455.1). Taxonomy (NCBI): domain Eukaryota; kingdom Metazoa; phylum Chordata; class Actinopteri; order Perciformes; family Pholidae; genus Pholis; species Pholis gunnellus. The sequence goes on from NC_136541.1 coordinate 2,316,210, forward strand.
AGATTCCTCAATATTGTCTTCCATGCATTTGTTGTTAGAACCGACTCAGAACAAATGGAATCAATGTGAACACACCTCGTATTAAAGCCACATTCATGAGTAGAGTAGAATAAAGAATTGGTTAAATGTGTCCCATAACTATGAAACTGACGTCCTTTCATCCTCATCAACTGTTGTCATAATTCAAATATATTACGTATTTATTCTACGAAGGTTTTTGAATGAAGCTCCGACTGTCTGGCATCATGTTTTATGACGTCATCACACTAAAAAAAAAGGAGGAAATAAAACAAACGTAAATGTGATCTATGGTGCTGTTGAGCGTGACAGTTTTTTAAAAGCTAATACAATTATTTAACACATTCCTGGATGTCGTCACTTTCACGTATTATTACAGATGTTTGTCCAGTGATTGCAGCGAGTCTCTCGTCTCGATCTTTTTCTATTTCACCTGAGAACAAATCGTTTCTACGCACATATTAGTGACCGAGGCCCCCAATGTCACCAAGAGTGTGTCATCTGAAACGGGTCTCGACCTTTATAAGATACGGACGTATGAATCTATTGTGTCTAACTCTCTCTCTCTCTCTCTCCGTCAGACGGTGAAGCAGATGTGGCCGTTCATCTGCCAGTTTGTGGACAAGCTGTTCAGAGAGACCATCGAGCCGGCGGTGAAGGCCGCCAACCCTCATCTCAGCTCCTTCTGCTTCACCAAGATCGACATGGGCGACAAGGTGACGAGATAACGGCAGCGCAAATCCAGCGTCTCCCTCTGTTATCGATCGGGCGTTTCAAAAGAAACGTAGTTCGGTCAGCGGTTCTATTTGAGGTGTAACTATTCTATTTAATGTGCTCGTATTTTTAGCTCCTTGTTAAGTCTGTTGATCTAAGTTCTTCAAATGGAAACGAGTGCTCTTACGTCTTGTGTTGCTGTTTTTAAAGCACCTTTTCAAGTCGCAACAATATAAATAAATATGAAATACTGTACAAAATGTGTTATATAACATGCAGAGTAATGCTACTGCTGCTCGTAGCTTCTGACAAAGAGTTGGTGTGTAGATGTTTTCTTGGTGTGTTTCTATTTTTCCGAGCCGTTTTGACGTCTTTCTTTTCTTTTGAACTACACACTGAACTGCTCACGCTTCAGAGCAGAGCCTCACATACTGGTGACAAACAAGCAGATCTGAGATCTGAGAGATTTACTTCACCTCTGTGACGTTCTGTGTTTCCACAGCCGCTGAGAGTGAACGGGGTGAAGGTTTACACGGAGAACGTGGACAAGAGGCAGGTCATCATGGACCTGCAGATCAGGTACGCAGTCACACAGCTGGTGGTCCGATGATCCACAAGCAGAACGAGTCGTGCAAATGGTCTAAAATGTACTTTTTACATCTGTTTTTGTAACATTTGTTAAAAACCCAGCTGTTTATGAACTTGTATGGGCCTGTAAAAAAAGGCTCTCTCTTTACGTTCATCATCTTATTGTATTTTCTTTCTTCTCTTTCAGTTTTGTCGGGAACACGGAGATCGACGTGGACATCAAGAAATATTATTGCAGAGCTGGAATCAAAAGCATACAGGTCAGTTTCATGACAATAATAATAGTTTCAGTCGTAGTTTGATTTCTTCACACACACTCCACCCTTCCATGTTTTTAAAGGTGCATAATATACCTTCTCTTTTTGTGAAAACTAACTATTTCATTGTGATACATTTTACAACCGAAAAAGCTGAAATCAAGCTGTAAAGATCAATCAAAAGTATAGGGTTATTAGATGTTTAGTTTTTATGTTTGTAAAAAAATGTTCAGTCCAAAACTGAAAGATATTAAATCACCAATGATATAAAAGGAACCAGCAGCAGATGCTGAACCAGTGAACACTGTGGAAATCCTCCCTGATAAGTTATTTAAGTTAATCCATTATCAAAATAATACTTTTTCTGGAAATCAGCTGATATGAACTCAGATTGTTCCAGCAGCAGGAAATACAAAATGTATTCAATTTAAACCTGAACAACATGAACAAGCATATTCATCTGAGTTTCCTGAGGCAATAGAGAATAAAAAGAGAGCCTTTCACTCAGAGGGACGATGACATCATAACCTCTATCTTCGACCATGACCTCCGTATTAACCCTTGACCTCCACTGAGACTCTTTTACATAATGTGTTGACTCTGCACTGATAGAGGAGACGTTATCCACCCGGCTGTTGGCTCAGCATCAGGCCATGTTTGCTGTTCAGAGATCAGCGACAGGGAGGAAGAATTACGGAGAGAGAGAGAGAAACGTCTGCGTGTTGGAGGCAGAGTCAATATTTGCCTCTTGTGTGTCGGCTTAGATATTTATTTATTTTTATAGCCGTCTGTGTCGGCTGCTGAAGGAATAAGACGTTAAACTCGAGAGCTTATTCGGGAATGATGAGTCACGTTGTGGGAAGAGTTCTCAGCTCTGTTTCTGGAAACAGAGCTGCTGCTTCTTCTTCTTCTTCTTCTGGTTAAATGCTCAAATACTCTGCTGCACACGATGCAGGAAGCATCCTCCTTTCTAAATGTTATCTATTTAAACTCTTCCCACTGCACCCTGTCTGATGAGCGGACTGTTGGTATTTGATTCCTCAGAGTGAGCCACGACCAAATTTGGTGGTGCAGATGTGCGGTCTGCATATCTGAGCTTTGAGTCACTGAGAGAGAAAACGCTCTCGGGGGGGAAACATTCACTTGCTTTTTTTCCAGAATCAGCTCTCATGTCTGTAATTTCAGTTAAACAAATATTTAGTTTTTCGCTTGAAAGTTTTTGCATTAGCTGATAAGAGTCCCAGATTATTTAAAGGCCCGATCTTCTCTCCCCATGACAGATGTTTACTAAAGCCAACCGTTCAGTCTGTGATCAGAGCAGGAAACCAAATGTCAAATGAACCGTTTGGCCTAGTTTTTATTTTTAAAGGGACAGTGTGTACGTTTCAGTGGCATCTAGTGGTGCGACCAACTAAATACTCGGTGCAACGAGGATAAAGCATCAAACTAAAGAGAAGACGATATATCGCTCCACAGTGTAATGACATGATGTGATCAGATTCAGTGAAAGAGAGACAAACAGTCATGAATATGTTTTGTCCCTGTTTCCTCTGTGCAGCTTCATGGAACGGTGAGAGTGGTGATGGAGCCTCTGCTCGGCGACATGCCTCTGATCGGAGCGCTGTCCGTCTTTTTCCTCAAGAAGCCGGTGAGTCCCTTTGACCTTTGACCTCGTGCTCTGAACATGACGTCTCCTCTGAAATCCTCTTTAAAACTGTTACCGACTGTTTACCGGGAGCATTTCACTCTGCGCTGATGTCTCACGTTTTAAAACTGAACAGAATATTTTCAATCAATCAAAAAAAAAAGAAGGATTTACTGATTATGGAAATAATTAGTCGTAGTCGTAGTTTCTTCACAAACATCCATCTTTTTAAAGGTGCATACCTGCTTTTTTTGTGCAAACAATTTTTCAGTTTTGTTATAAATATGAAGCTACAAAAATAACGCACAATGTAAGGTTGCAAGTAATGATTTTATTCATTATCAATAAGCTGTCAGTTATTGTTTTTTCTGGCCCACCCAGAAGTTTTAACAGACTTTAATAATATAGCATGTATAGCATGTGCTACATGGCCATGATCCTGCTTGTATTGAGCTGATTGTGAGTCTGCTGGTTCTCTACGGTTCCACCAAACCACCGCCCCGGTCCTCCTCCTCTATCACTGCATTCCTTCTCTCTGACTGCTGGCTTCCTTCCTGTTGCCTCTTCCAGATTCAGGCTTTGATTCTGGGGCCCACTTAAAAAAAAGACTCAAGCCGAGATAGAGCGTAATTGTTCCTTCTCCTCCAGAAATCTTATCTTCAGTCTGAATAAGAAGTTCTAGAAGACGGAGGCGTCGGTCACGACGGCAGCAACGCTCAAACTTGTGTTTTTTAATATGAGGTCCTCTGTATTACACATCCTCGCTCTAGTTCACTGTATGTCGACTAAACTTAGTGATATTATCTCTGTCTCAGTCTGTGACTGAGACGATCTGACGTTGGCATTTTGCATCGTAATCGTTTAAGTTAGGCCAAGAACAGAACAGAACAGAAAGGTATTTGGCCATTTCTGCCTGTTAACTTGACTTATTTACATATTTACACATAACGTCATACAATGTAAGTGGGCGCTTCAGCCTTGCACTGTATCGGGAGTTAAATCCAATGTATGAGCAGCAGATACAGAAACTACTGTCGTGTTAGATGTTAAGCTGTTCTATAATTAATCTCCTGTGGTACGCGGGCTGTTCTTGTTTAGAAACAATGATTTTCTTGCGGTGGGTTTAATACATAATGTAAATAATATCTTTTGTTTGGCCCAGCCCTGAACTGAAGCGTTGGTTATGTCATCAGATGACACGCGTATGGTTGTCTGTACAGTTTAAAGCCCAGAAGGCCATCTGGCGTTCTACACACCACGCTCAGGAACTTCACTCGTGAACTTGACTTCAGCCGGCGACCCTCCGGTCCCTACGCCAAGTCCGAATATTTGAGCTGTACTGTTATACAGCCCCACGGCATGCTGGGTACAAACATAACCACACCCTTCAGAGAACCTCAGGACGACACATTGTGTGTGTTGCAAGTTGAAAGCGTTATTATGTGCCGTTTGTTTTCTCTCTCTTAGTGACAGTCGTCATTGTTTCCTCGAGTAGTTCTGTGAAATGTTCTCCACCACGCGGCCTTCATGCTCTTCCTGTGCCAGCCCGGCAGCACGGCATTGTGGTCCACCGTGGTCTAGTCTAGAGCGCCAACTAGGCCGCAGAGAGACATGCACCCACTTTAAATGTGCTGAACACACGCGAACGTGAACGTATACTGTGCTCCTTATACTCCTTATACTTCAAACTGTACTCCTTACGCTCCTTATACTTTGACCTGTGCTCCTTATATACTTCTGTCAGGATTATTTATGGTACAACAGCTGCTGCTGCTGTTACGACTGCTGTTAGTTACACGTTCACAGCCGGCTTTGATGCTACTGATGCTAAAGCAGCTGCCAGCGCTTCTTTAGCTGCTGCTGCTGTTTGACGTGTGATGTAACGAGTCTCCTGTCAGGATGTGTCATTGTGGGGTTAGGTTGTTTTTTAATCAGCTTGGATTGACCTATTTCTTAACATCAAATGAGATTAAAGGTATATTTTGAAACTGTAAAAATGTCTTGACCTTTGTTATATTGTTGTTGAGTCGTTGATTACATTTATTCCAGATGTTTACAACAATTTGCAAACCCGAGAAATCATTTTGGTTGCCCGCCAGAAGCTGAACAACACACCAAACCCTAAAAATATTAAATTTGTTATCATGTAAGACATCAAATCTTCACATGCTTGGCGCCATTGTTTGTTACATCTATCCATCCTTCTATGTATCCTTCTATCCTTCCATCTGTCCTTTAATCCTTCTATCCATCCATCCATCTACATTCATATATACTACTACTCCCTCTACTAGTCACTGCTTCCTGTATTGCTGCTACTTTTAGCAGCAGTGGTAACTGGTAATACAACACTCTGTGAGTATGAGGGTGTGTCCGCTCTGTGTGCTGGGATTCAGCTTCATCACTGCACTGACAGTTTGGAGGTTCCTGGCCGGCGGAATGTTAAATGTGTGACTTCCTCTTCCCTAGTGCGGCTCCTCAGGTAACCCGGTGTTCTGACACTGAAGCGTTTGAGCCTCGTTAACTGGGTTAGAACAGCAGGTTAAAGCTCCTCCACTCGCAATATGAGACCGTGGGGAGAACGTGTTGCTGCCTGCAGAGCCTGGTTTCATCATCGTGAAGCAAACTGACGATTTGCTCGTCGTTTCTGTTGCGATGCCAACTAATGCATTCTAGTGTGTGCAGCACCTCCCGTAAAGGTTATCATTACGTCTCCTCGTAACGCTCTGTCTGCACTGAGCGGCTCAGCCGGAGGGTCTGAAAGGTCAGAATCAGCAGTTTATCTTGAATAACTGAAATGGTGAAAGTCTGGTCTTTATAGAGCTCATCACAATCTAATTCATGGGGTTGTGATGATCCGTCTGTTCTTTCTTTCTTCTCCTTCCAGACATGCCACCAGGTTATGCACACACACACACACACACACACTAGAGTCAAATACAGAAATATAAAGTCGTTGAAAAAGGAGAACTAACAGATAATCCTCTAATTAATTCAACAGCAAACTTGGTCACAAACTGCTTTATTTGTGCGACAAGCCAACAGACTCCTCCTCCTCCTCCTCCTCCGGTTGTAGTTGCAGTATTTTATTCCTGCAAACATCTTTTAACTTTATCCACAATTTATAATAAAGACACCAAATAAAATGCTCACGCTCCATTATGTGCTCATGAACACGACAACAAGCGTTTATTCACTGATGAGGTTTCAGCACTTTATTAAACCTCATCACTGGAGCGCTGGTACGTTGTGAATTTTAGATTTGGACAGATCGATATCAATTAAATGTTTTTTTAACTAAACTCTGTATTTGCCCACAGTGGTTCACTGCAGATATATTAGGTTTTTAGGTCCCTCTGTCTTTGCTTTTATTGTGTTTTTAGTTTTCTTGCTTTAGTTTTAACATAATTTGTCATTTAAAGCGTCTTAATGTTTTTAGAATTCTGTTGTTAAAAGAAAATATATTATTATTGTTATTATCTCTGCGTATAAGGAGACATTTCAAAGGACTGATACGTTTATTTTTAACCCGTTAAATGCTCTGTGTATTACATATCTTAACTTGGTCTCAATTCTTTAGTAAGAAAACGTGAAGTTACTACGAGAAGCGTTTTCATGTCTTTGGCGCCCCCTGTGGACATAAGTGGTAGTGTCTCTGAGCACCAGAGTCCCTTTAGAAAACCTCTAACTGTCTTTAAAGAGTTTTCTCTTCATGAAAAATGAATCCATCTCAGCTACATTCATCTAAAGCAACACTAGGGAAATGCTTTTTACTGCAGTTATTGCTGTTTTCTGTCCGTCTCGCTTGTTTTTCATTAACTGTGGATTTCTCTGCGTAACGTTGGATTCTGTCGTTGATGAGAGATGTTTTTACACATTTAGTTTCCTCTGTTGACTTCCCTCCTGATCTACCGAGGCCTCTAACAGCTGTTTATTTGTTAATGTAATGTCATTTCCACATACTTCCTGTTTTGTACGAAGGCTAACCCAATCTGCCCGGCTCCATTGATTTGTCGGCTCGATTGAATTAAAGAGTCGAGCTCCTCGGCTCTGCTGACTCATGCCGACGTCAGCGAGGAGCTGATAATGTGTAGAAGTGTAGAAGAAGAAGCGCCAAGCGAGTTTAGTTTCAGAGATCGTTCCATAAAAACACTTTGATTTTATTGTCGAGTTTGCTCGTTACGTTTATTATAAGAATACTAATAATACAAACGTGCACCGTCAGAATGACACATTATCTGAGAGTCTCTGTGAATCTTTCACACATTTTCATCAGAAACCTTTTTGCAATGTTGCTGCATGAAATGTGTGTTCAGTGCAGCTGATTGTCTCCTTAACGACTAGTCTGTCATGTGAGCCAAAGTCACGTCTGCTCGTTATTATCGGGGCCAGCTGACCGTAGATCGTTTGACCCGTGAGCCTCGCCCGTCTTTTATTAAAAATCATATTTCTTCTCTCGCTTTCAGTTCCTGGACATCAATTGGACGGGACTCACAAACATGCTGGACATTCCTGGTGTCAAGTAAGTGACTGTGTTGTGAAATGTGTGTGTGTGTGTGTGTGTGTGTGTGTGTCTAACAGAGACATGATGTCCTAACTGTCTCTGTTGTGTCTCCGTGTGGACAGTGTACGTCCTGTGTTTGGATCACCGTGTACTTCGGCCTCATATTAGACCAGATGACAGCGTCGATATGTTGCAACTGAACTCGATGCAAACGTTGGTCACATTATGAGTTCAGATCGGATCAATTCAAATTCTTCATTCAAATGATGCTCAGAGAGACTTCATAGTGTTACCAGCATGACATGTGTTTTATAGTTTCTGTCTCGTTGGTAGAAGTGAAGTTTCATTTGATATAAAAATCAATCCTCATAGGAAAACAGAGAATTCATTACTTTATTATTAATTCATTACTTTCTTCTTAAACCAAAAGTATTTTGGTTTTGTTGTCATTAGTTCTTTATTATTAAATAATTATCTTTTAAAGAACACGGATAAACAAAAGTGATACATTTTTTTGCTCAACAAGTATTTATCTCTCTTCGTGAAGCTCTTCGATATCACAAAAGTAAACGCTTTTAAAACTGAAAATAGATTTTCGACTTTAAAAACGGCCTCCAGGACAGACGAGCATGGAATGGAGCCACGTTCTCTCACCTGGAGCGAGAGCTTGTCACCACTTGTTTTTTTTGAGGGTTTTTTCCCCCAAAAATTGTGAAAAATCCATTAACTTTGTTACTAGTCCGCCGTGTCCACTGGAACGTATTTGCACAAAGATACAGTAATAGATAGAAACACACGCTGATATTTAAACCTGGTATTCTTTGAACTACTGTTGTACTTCAGCAGGTCAAAGAGGAACGCTGTCTTTTTAGTCCTCGTCTGAAAATATCACAATCGAACGGGAGGAAAAAACAAAAACATGCCGAGTACTCAGAGCTTTGGAGCGATCAGCAGCAGCAGCAGCAGCAGAAGAAGAAGAAGAAGAAGAAGAAGGACCTTCATGTTGGGTTTAGTGACAGAATGAAGCCGGTGCTTTATTTTGTGGAGAGAGACGTTCCCGGTGGTCCATCGGGCTCTGCTGCTGAAAACATGACTTTAACCGCCGGATCACAGGACGGATTACGGCCTTTATTTGTCCCCACTGAGCGTCGGTATTTATAGTAACGTGATTATGAAAAGGAGAGCCGCTGTGACGTGATGAAAGAAACATTTTCTAGACAGAACTTTTAGTTCTGCATCAAGAAGACGACGACGCCGCAGCAACAATACAGAAAAATAGCTAATTCACTGTACATCCCAATATCTGGAGATATCATCACTCTCACCACCGTTATATGATAAACTAGCATCGCCCCTTTGCTTTTTATCCTCTATTTGGGCTGCTATTTATTCGTTTTACATCGTTTTTCCAACATGAGCAACAAACGGAGGACGTCAGCTTCATACTTTTGTATGAATGAGCGTGTAACGTTAGAGCGATGCGACATGAGGCGTCGGGGGATAAAAAGGCCGATCTGCTCTCACAAATGGCCGTTTATGTCTTTGTTTTGATCGTGTCTGTCCGAAATATAACATTTAGGATGGACAGACACAAACAAAACAAATCTGCTACAGTGACGTCGCCGTGAAAAAAAGACGCTGATGATGTGTAACAAGGTTCACGGCGTGCTAACAGTTGCTAACTAGCGCTTAAAACAAACTACAGCTGAGGCTCAAGATGTGTAGGTATTTGATCAAATCCCAGAGTAGTAGAGAAATTAAACGATGACCTGACGATGGCGTTAAATGGAAAGTGAAGGGATGGCCAAAAAATGTTACGGTTCATCCTGAGGGGAGCATGAACGTGTGCAGCAAATGAACGGCTTTAATGGTTGTTTAACTGAAAACTACGAATGTGAATCTCACGGCGGTGCTAGAGGAAAAGGTAGAAGCCCCCCCCACACACACACACACACACACACACACACACACACACACACACACACACACACACACACACACACACACACACACACACACACACACACACACACACACACACAAAAAGTCTTTAGGGTTCATCATCTGGGGACCACGAATGTCTGTACAAAATGTCATACCAATCCATCCAGCAGTTGTTGTAGATAACCTGAAGCTGCGTCATGTGTCTTTAGAATCTGACTTTTGATCGATTTCTTTTGTTTTTTGGTTTTGTACTTTCGTCCGTTATCTTTAATCCTAAAAAGATGATCTAGGGTGTGAAGTGTGTGAAACGCATTCTTTAGTCAGTGAGCCTCTCGTCCTGCACAATGCTTTGTTTCAGCTCTAACTCTGCTCCTCCTATCGACCTGTTACTGTTTGTTTTTGAGCAGACACAGACTCACTGTGGTTTCCAAAAGACTCCGCCCTGTGAAATGTGGCTTTCCTTGTTCGACGGGTTTGTGTGAAAACACCACAGTGTGTCTGTGTGTGTGTGTGTGTGTGTGTGTGTGTGTCTCGCCCCACCCTCCTCTCTCTCTCTTCCTGTGTGAGGGCCCTCACTTTTTCAGCAGGAAAACATGAGCTCACCCGATTTGAGTGTTTCATGAGTCAGCAGGCCGGGAAGCAGCTTAACTCAACTTTGCATTGGCGAGAAATTCTATTCGGGAATTTCTCTCTGCAGTGAAGCCGTGCAGCTGTGTTTTAAAGCAGGTGGCTGCTGCCCTCTAGAGGACGCGAGGGGGAACAACAGAGGAGTGTTTTATAATGCGTAGTGCATCATGTACACACTGAATAAACAAGGACACTCATATATATATATGTTATTATGTTTCAGTTTATTCTCTCTAATTGTTCAGACATATGTTTTTATTTAAAGGCCCTAAAAACTATTTTCTTAAAGGGTCAGTTCACCCAAATCAAACTGAAACAAATATATATATATATATATATCTAGACATGCATTTGCCCCGATTTTAAATATATACGCCGGTGAGATTTCTTCCTTTCCCTCAATAGAAGTGAACATTAATTTTATTTTCTATTGCTCATGAATTCATCATCTATTTCCTGTCCCCTATTACTCTAAATAATCCACCACTGTGGTCAGATTTCATCATAACGTAAAGAAAATAGCTGCAACGAACACCATTTCATATGAAATGTCTGAAAACAGTGAAAAATGTTCATGATTTTTACAGGACGTCCTCAAATCTCTTCTGTGTTTCTGTTGTCATGTATGGTAAATAAGTCTGTTAGCTTTGTTTAAAACCATCTCTCATGTGTTAAGAACCGGTTCATTAACTTTCTCTAGTTATTTATTTTTGCCATCACTAGAAACAGCTGGAACAAAGTGTTGTTGTTGTAATACTCATTTGGGCCACAAGAGGCTGAAGTATGTCTTTTCTCCATGTTCTAAACCAGACTAAAGGTCAATTTCAAAAAGTGAACCATGTATATATATTTATATATATATATATATATATATATATATATATATATATAGAGTGAGATTAAATGCTTTCTGTCAATAGTGGTTGATTGAAAGCCAAAGGTGGTAGAACAATTCTATTGTCGTCTTCTCTGGCTCTTAATGTGTAGTTATTTTAAAGGCAGCCTATAATATTAATGCTGTTATTTTTAAGTGTTTCATTATTATTATTATCCTCTTATAACGTGTTCTCCTTCCTCTCTCCCTCCTCCTCTTCCTCCGTCCATCCTTCTCAGTGGTTTGTTTGACAACATCGTCCAGGACATCATCTCCAGTCAGATGGTCCTCCCCAACCGCATCACCATCCCTCTGGTCCAGGAGAGCCAGCTGGCCCAGCTCCGCTTCCCCATGCCCAAGGTGAGACACACACACACACACACACACACACACACACACACACACACACACACACACACACACACACACACACACACACACACACACACACACACACACACACACATACACACACACACACACACACACCCCAAACATTTAAACTGATTTCGGAGAGGGCCTGTTTCTTTTCCTCCGTCCTCGTTCTGATCCAGCCTCGTCTCTCACTCTCTGTTTGTGGTCTGTGTCCTCAGGGCGTCCTGAGGATCCACTTCATCGAGGCCCAGGACCTGCTGGGCAAAGACAAGTTCCTCGGAGGACTCATCAAAGGCAAGTCGGACCCGTACGGGTTCATCAGGATCGGGAACCAGGTCTTCCAGAGCAAAGTCATCCACGAGACCGTCCACCCCAAATGGAACGAGGTGTACGAGGTGAGAGCGATACATCGTATCTTTTTATTTCAAGTTAACAGTAAAGTGGCAGCACTTTAAACAGCAGTGTGTGTGTGTGTGTGGAGCTCACATGAATGTGTTTATTTGTGTTTCTTTCAGGCCTTGATCTACGATAACACAGCTAAGAATCTGGACATTGAGCTGTTTGATGAAGACACTGATAAAGACGACTTCCTGGGAAGGTACAGCCTCTGTTTAAATGATGAACCTCCAACTTATTGCCAGAGCCTCAGACAAACACGACATTTCTTATGGAATATTTAATGTGAGTTTAAAGATGAAGGTATCTCCTCCACAGAGGTCCTCAGTGCTTATGAACGATTACTAAAATAATCTATACGTTGATAATCGTTCGGTTCATACATCCACCAAAAAGGCAAATAATCCTTTTTCCTCACGCTCCTAAAATATGAAGATTAGAAGTTTAATATATTTAGTTTTTGGACTGTCGCTCGGACAAAACCAAACATTTAAAGAAGTTACTTTGGTCCGCTTCGCTTTCAGGGAAAAGTTTTGTTTGTTTGTGACTTTTTAAATTTATTTTTCCAGCCTGGAGATCGACGTGGCGGAGCTCGAGAAGGAACAGAAGGTCGATGAGGTAATCATATTCAGCATAATACATTTCACAGCAACGTCTCGGTTTCTTCTTGAGGAATATTCCTCACATTCTATACAAATATATGAAATACAGTATTTAGTTTTAAAATACGAAAAATAGTGAGAGAAATAGTGAAATGTAAGCCGTAGTGAATGAAACTTAAATCCTGATGACGGGAGAGATTTACAGACATGAAAGGAATAAAATAGTAAAACTATAAATACTTCAGTGAGGATATTAACCGGGAGCGTTTCCTCGTTGCAGTGGTTCGTGGTCGAGGATGTGGCTACAGGGAAGCTGCACCTCAAGCTGGAGTGGTTGTCTCTGCTGCACACACCTGAGAAGCTGGACCAGGTACAGAACCGCTGCCTGATTAATACCATTTAATAAAATAAGCAGCTTGAACTCAGCATCGAACTCAGCAGCATCCGTCTTCCCGTCCTCTCAGGCTCTGACGAGCATCAAAGCCGACCGGGGTCAAGCCAACGACGGCCTGTCCTCCGCGCTGCTCGTCGTCTTCCTGGATTCAGCCAGAAACCTGCCGGTAAGTCGCTCTGCTCCAACGTCCCAGAATGCACTTCTGCTGTAATGATTCCCGGTTCACTCTGAGAGTCAACAGATACAACGGATACAGATATTTACTGAGCACAGCTGAAGAAAAAGGCTGAATTATGAGACAGGAAAAGGAAAACTGTTGATGCATTTTCTCCTATTTTATTTATTTATAATATATAAAAATATCAAATAAAAAGATTTCATGAAAGAAATGGGGAAAAAATGAAATATAATTTTTAATATATAATAAATATATATATATATATATATATATATATATATAATATAATATATATAATATTTTAATTTTTTAATATAATAATATTTTTCTATTTTTCTTGCCTGAATTGGAGCTGTCGTTTGTTGCCGTTGTCGTTGTGTGGTCAGCACTGTATTTTAAGGAGCTTTGTCTTGGTGTCCCACCCGTCTGGTGCACCAGGTTGTTTAAAACAAACATTCTTTGGAACAGCTGTGTTCACCTCAGTCCTTCATCTTCTCCTCTGAACTTCTTTTCTGTTCTTCAACCTTCTCATCTTAAAGGTGCAGTAGAGAGAAGACTTAGAATAATAAGACAAATACAAATATATATATATATATATATATATAATATAAAAATATGTTTTTGTGTGCGCGTTCTTCTGGCTTTAAGTTTTGCACTTCAGCTTTATTAAATAACCATAAATACGCCAACATTGTTATTATACGATGCAAAATCTTCTGTTAATTACTATGTTTTTGTGTGTATATATATATATATATATATATATAATATATATATATCCAAAAGCCAATTCGTTAGATTATGAACGTCGTCTTTTATTTAATTACAACAGATTCTAACAGATGAGACTTTTTTCCAGCGTCGACAGTTGTCGTTGAATTCGTGGCCGTACGTTTAGTTTTGCTCTCGTATTCTCTCATCAAACGTCTCTTAACTTTACAAGATATTTCTGCAGACCAAGTTACTGATTTCACTTTATTTTCTCTTAAACTAATATGATCTGTTCGTCTTCACGAATCCAGACTCCGTAGTCCAACAGTTGCAGAGACGTCGGTGCTGAAGAAGTAACGTGACTCCTCTGCACACTGAGACACGTTTCATGAGGCTCGGTTGGTTTTATTAAACCAGGTGGCTCAGAGTGTTTAAATATAACGGAACATGTTGCAGAGTTTGGTTTTGGGGGGAAAAGTATTTGCGATGAACTCGTTGAAAGTGATTCTGGTAGCTGAACTTTCACGGCACCTTTAAGTCTACTTCCACCATAAAGAGCTCTCATCTGTTAGTGTCTGAACTCTGCAGTGCAGGCCTCACCTTCCTCTTCTCAGCCTCCTCCTCCTCCTCTTCTTCTTCCTCACCTCCTCCCTCCCCTCTGAAGAGCGTCTTCGAGGGGAACTTGGGCTCCGGCTACTTAAAGGAGAGGCGGGCGGCGGGCCTGGTGTTCTGCGAGAACACCGCCTCTCTCTATCGGACCTTGTTTGTGAGTCCGCTGGCTGTTTCCTGCATCCTAGAGTCCGTTCGGCTCCAGGTCCTCTTTGTTACGCTTGCTTGCGTTTGGTTTGTCTTTTTTAAAAAGCAACGGTTTGAGCAGTTTGCCTGATGAGCATGAATCACGACTAGCGCATGAGAATTCATTAATATCATGTTTTGTTATTTGTTGGAGTTTTGACTGGTTCCAAAGCGGAGGAACGCGACAGAAAGTTTTATGTTTGATCAGAAGCATCCTTCCTCTGTTCTTCACTGATCTACTCTCATCAGACGGGTGGGTGTTCTGATAAGACAGAAGTTGTGTTGATGTTTTTCTGCCTCAACACAGATTACAGTTCAGCAGAGCAGAGCGGTTTAAAAGGGCGAAACAATCACTTCTGCTTCATGGTTTTTATTATTAAACACAAAAACACCAGAGTTCACTTAGTCCGTTTGTCTCGGTGCTGAGACGTTTACTGAACTTCATCCTTATTTTATAAATGTTTCAGTTCATGAAAACGCTTCATATTTTAGTTCTTATTCAAAGAGAATGTGAATTTTACTCCGATGAGAAAACATGTTACATGTATTGTTGTTTATAATACTTTATTCTGCTTAAGTAAGAGCAAATTTCACCATTTTATATAATCGCAAGCAAACTAATTCAGTACATAAAACAACAAAATATGAAGATATTGTTCCAGGTTTTGTTTTTAAATTCCATTTTTGTAATATAATATTCTAAATACATTTAGAGAAACTCAAAAGCTAATATGTTCCCACTTACCTATACTGCTATTTAGTTATTTAGCAACTGACAGCAAGAATACATCTAAGTTGATTAACAGCCCGACAGGAAAGAAAAACCTGTGTTTTAGATTTTTGGGTGAACTGTCCCTTTAAACCGGCCCGTCTACCGTCTGGTTGATGTTGATGTTGCGTTGCAGCGCGCCACACTTCACCGCTGTGTGTTCCTTAGAAGTCTCAGCTCTGATCCCGTCACTGATCTGACGTTTATCCGTGTGGGATCAGAGCTGAACAGCAGGGAAGACACGACGACGTTTGGTACAGTTTAATGATAATTATTCACTTTTTAAAAAAGGACCAGGTTTTATGTACCGCTTGTCTTTTCATCAGCACACATTGACTTAGCGTTCGTACCTGCGTCCACGTTAGTCCGACACCAGAGGTAATAATCTACGGAGTCTTTATGTTGCTGCAATCTGTGAAACACAACATGGTTTCATCACCAATTCATTGTCCTGTTTGGTTTTAACATCACTGTGTTTCATATTAATATATTAACGTCAGAATGATCAGAATGAATCCTGTCCTCTGATCTTCATTCATCTCTTCATTTCAATGAATCCATGACTTCCATCTAATGCTATTTTAACTATAGAGTCCAGCCAACACGTTCACAGCAGAGATTATGTATCCACATATACATGTTATTGGCAGAGATTTGTTTATTATTATAAATGTTTTGCATTCTTTACATTTTTGATATTTACAATAATTAAATTTCCAGTTTTTTAAATGTACTCTTGTCTTCAAATTTATTGCTTAACTGGAAAACTTTTCAAGAGACGATCAACAAAAACACGTTAATTTAAATAACAAAGTTTGCAATCATTGCTATAACGTGCTGTAAGTCTGGCTTTCATGGCTCCAGTGTTGGTTGGACTCTAGTTGTCTCCTCATGTCCAGGTTTTAATCGGGGAATGACATTAACCATGTGATCATCCATGTTGTCTGTCTGTCTCATCGTGTCCCATTGTTTGGTGATGCTGGCGGTCCTGGTGTGTTCTTGTCTTTCTCCTCATCCACCTCTTCCTCCCCTCCCTGCATGCCCCCCCCCCCCCTTCTCCCTAATAACCTACTGGTGTGTGTGTGTTTGTGTTGTTTGATCTCTCCTGCCTTTTCCCTGGGGGAAAATCAAAGCGCAATCCGTTAGAGTTCAACCAGTCGGGGCTGAGGAAGTCCTCGATCAGTAAGGCCATCAAGGTAACGACACGGTGACGAAGCACTCCCATATCGCTCCGACACCGAGGAGGGAAACACGGGAACACACAACGCACACAGGCTCATCTACTCACACATTCAACTGGTGTTTACACTGTCTGGCCAAAAGTATGTGGACACGCATGTATGATCACACAGCAGCCTCCACTCATCCGGTTTCTGCAGGGATTAGCTCTGACTCGTGATCGGCTCTGGTGCACAACAGTCGAGCTCTTCCTCACCAAACCATCTGGTTACGGAGCTATAGCTTTGTCTCGTAGACACAGAATAGAGAACACAACACAGAGCACAGTATTCACTAAAATACCATTGCATACTAAAGCGATGCGAAAAGTGTCAGCCCACCTTTGGCCATAGAGTGAACTCTGTAGTTGAAAGTAGGCTCAGAGATTCAGTGTAGTTCAACATTTGTGTTAGTTTAGTGTTAATTAGGTCCTATGGCAACACTTTTGTTTAAAGTAGTATTGCCATAGAGCCCTTTTTAAACAGTTCTGTATAATTGTAGTTCACACAGTTTTACACAAAACTGATTCAAAATATTAACTTAGAAAGGTGCCGTCAGCAGAGTCCAGATCTCCGCCAGGTGTGTCTGCAGCGACCACTGCTGTGTTGTGTGATTGAATGAATACCGAACACACTTCTTACAAACTCAAAAACAAGCGGAGCTGTACGCAGGCAACCGACGGGTCGTCTTATGACTCCTGGTGACTGGTGGTTCTCTTGAATACCGATGTTGAATACACTTATCGTAAGTCGCTTTGGATAAAAGCGTCGGCTAAATGACTGTAATGGAATCTAGTCTTTGTATAAGACGCTTCATACAATCTTGCCAAAACCAAAATGAAACTCGTCAAGATGTCTGCCCACGTAGCAGCGGTGTACTCAGGAGTGAGTGTTTTGGTAGTTCCATTAGCCGTTAGCCAAACACAGTTAGCACCAGACGGGGGCCGGCTAAGAGTAGTGATTGAAGAATCACCAGGCAGTCACTGGCAATATAAAACAGGCAATAGAAGGTGTTTTTGAGAAAGTGTGAGTTGCCGCAACCACGAGAGCTCCTTGAGCATGCAGCCGTAACTGTCCACCCAAAATATGATGACGTTTGCCGCAGCAGAATGAGAGATTAGCCGCGGGCAGACACAGAGGTGCTCACTCACTCACTCACTCACTCACTCACTCAAGCACAACCGATCGCACGATCCTCCTGGCGGAGATAATAAAAGATCTAAACTTTTGAAATAAATGCCATGTTTGTAATTTGGTCGGTGCTTTTATTGTGAAAAGCACTTGAAGACACCGTAGAAACTCATTAGATGAGCTTTCTTATTCAACAGCCAACGGCGCCAACAAACCTTTACATCTTTCCTCACAGCTCTGTTTACAGTTGGAAACACGACTACGAACCCGTGTTGGGAGAAAGTTTGATTAAGTTTGAAATATAAAGGTTCAGCAGGGGGCGCTGTCACTTGAACTGTTACTGGAAGTGAACTTACTTCCTGACTTTTATTGTGAAATCATTAACAAACTCCACTAATCGTGTTTGTTTACTAAAACTATGTCTAACAATGTGTGTTGTAAATAACAACATTGTTGTCATAATTACATTTACACTTTTTTGATTCAGATACTTTTAAAACTGATCTTTTATTCTGAAGTCATCCGGTAGGTATTCCAGACTTCCTGTTTTGGGGCCATAGAGACGTTGACGTGATGAACTTCCCCTCTTAACTCCTTCCCCGTTAAACGTTACACATTTCACCATCAGCTGCTGAAATGTGACGAGTAGTTTGGTGTCGTGGTAAAGATGTGATATCACATGCCCCCAAAAATGACATCGTATGAGCTCAAAATGCACATTTTGAATGCTCAAAACATACAGCATAGGTATGTTACCTGCTATATTAAACATGTTAGATGTGTGTTTGTGATTAATGGAATGTTTAGTTATATTTTATGTAAAAAAAAGATGCTATAAGAGCTAAATCTTGACCAAATCAAGACTCCTTATACCTCCATCGTTGCATCTTTTTTTAAAGGAATCTATTACTAACTGTACTCTAAAAGAAACAGTCGTCAGCCTTGTTAGCCATTTTTAAAACCTGTTTTTCTTCTTCTGCAGTCTGGTAAAAAGGTGACCAGCGATCCCAGTCCACTTGTCCAGTTCACAGTAGGACACAAGTCCTTTGAGAGCAAGGTGAGACCAAAACACGATCACGATTTAGTCAGTAAAACCTTGTTTTGTGTGTCAAAATGAGGCTGCAAACCCTTTAAAAACACAATATTTAACACCAATAATGTGAGTAATAACACCGCAACTTATCATACGAACACGTTTGTTTATGAATTTAACTCAAAGATAAGATCTGTTAATCCATGAGCTTCACAAACGTTTAAAAAAAACGTTTTCCACTTGCTAGCTTCAGGCCTTTATGCTAAGCTAGGCTAACGACATTGTGACTCCATCTCACGCTGAAGAAGAAGAAGAAGAAGAAGAAGAAGATTTTCAGAAATCTTTATATTTATCCTTCAGCCGCAGATTAACACATAAACACATGAGCTTTATGTTTGAGACGATTAAAACTAAGCTTTTGGAAACATGTACTGCAAAAAGTTGGTTAATTTATTGTAAAATAATGTCGCAGTTGGCCGAGTGACTCTAACTCCTCTCTGTTGTGTCCTCCATCAGACCAGATATAAGACCAATGAACCGGTGTGGGAGGAAGCCTTCACCTTCCTCATCCACAACCCCAAAACCCAAGAGCTGCAGGTTGAGGTACGTCTTTTATGTCTTTTCGTCGGTTGAACGCTTCATTGCGGCTCAAGTCTGTCGTGTTTATCAGCAGTTAACTGTGGTTGTGAGTGACGTTGACCCCTCGTGTCTCGTACGCGTCTCTCAGGTGAAGGACGAGAAACACGAGTGTTCGTTGGGAACGTTGACGCTTCCTCTGGGCCGCCTGCTGGAGGCGGAGGACATGACGCTGAACCAGCGCTTCCCCCTGAAGAACTCCGGACCCAACTGCACCCTCAAGATGAAGATGGCTCTGCGGGTAGGAGGAAAACCTGCAGATGACGTTCCCTCCAAACTGTTTCAAAATCCAAAATTGTCCTTTTTTTACTATTAGAGCAGAATTTAATTTGTTTTTGACATCGTTCACACAGAACATGGGTCTTGGAAAAGGCATGAAAGAAAGATTTCAGGACCCTTTTTTCCTAATTTTTCTCTGTATTTGTTCTCTTTCAGGTCCTGTGCTTGGACAAGAACGCTTCCTCGGCCTCAAACTCCACCCCGTCCTCCGTGCAGGTCAACAAGAACAGCTCCGCCAGCCAAACCCCGCGGCCCTCCGTGTCCTCGGACTCCTCGGCGCCTCCCGCCTCCACCATCCCGCGCTCGTCCGCCGCGTCGGCCCAGGATCTGCCCTTCAGGTCTCCGGGAAGCACGGACTTGGGGCAGGGAGGAGCAAGAGGAGGAGGAGGAGGAGGAGGAGGAAGGGGCCTGGCGGACACCGGGAGGAGCACCTCCAACCTGGCCATCTCTGGCTCCCAGCAGTACCTGGCCGGAGGCAAGGAGCCGACGCCAAGCATCGCCTCGGACATCTCCAACCCGTACGCCGCTCAGGAGCTGCAGCAGAGACTCCAGCTGCTGCAAAAGTAAATATCAACCAATCATATATCCGTCTGTCTGTCCATTTAATCACCGGTCTGTCTGACTGTGTATGGAACACATTTTTCTAGGTTTTCAAAGGTTTAACCGCCACAACTTCTCATGAAAGTGAGCTTGACTTTCCTACCGCGTCTCTGACGCTGCGTTTGAAGCCCACTGGCTCCTACTGAACACGTAAACTTAAAAAAAAAAAAACCCTCACTGAAACAGGAGCTAACACTGCAATTGTTGGGGACTATTTTCAGCGGCGGATTAATCCACGTTTGTCGCTCTAGTGAGTATTTGTGGCAGCAGGACCGTGTTTGTGGGAATGAGTCAAAACAAACGACAGCCTGTGTGTGTGTGTGTGTGTTCATGGCGATAGAGAGCTGCAGCAATGAGTCCTAAAACCAGAGAATGAGTCACTTCCTGTTCCCTTGTATGGAAGTTAATGGGTTTTTCTTAATGCTAACTTCCTGTTCGGACTGTTTGATGGAGCTCTACGGCTCAGAATCAACTACTAGGCTTGAACAGGAGATTCTGGTTTCACAGCGTTGACCTCTTCCTCCTCCTCCTCCTCCTCCTCCTCCTCCTCCTCCTCCTCCTCCTCCTCCTCCTCCTCTCTCCATCTTTTTCTCCGTAGTGGTTCAGGCCCCAATCATTTCCCGCTGGGTGAGATCCAGCTGACGGTCCGACACAGCTCCCAGAGGAACAAACTCATCGTGGTGGTCCACGGCTGCAGGTACGAGACCAATCAGAGCGAAGAGAAGAAGAAGAAACAACACACCGCACATCCCCCCCCCCCGACTCTCTTTGTTATATTCATTTCTATTTAACCTCCACAGAAACCTGATCACGTTCTCAGACCACGGCTCGGATCCGTACGTCCGCCTCTACCTGCTGCCTGACAAGCGGCGGTCTGGAAGGAGGAAAACTCACACCTTCAAGAAAACCCTCAACCCAGTTTACGATCAGACGTGAGTCCCGCCGAACTTCGCCGGTGACGGTCGCGGGTTTGTTCTTTCGTTAACGTTTTTTGTCTTCCTGCTCAGGTTTGAGTTCAGCGTTTCCCTCGTGGAGCTCCACAGGAGGACTCTGGACGTGGCGGTGAAGAACGGCGGAGGTCTGCTCTCCAAACACAAGGGCCTGCTGGGAAAGGTACGGGACTTTCATGAGGCCGGTTTGTTTCAACCCCGAGGAAACCTTAAAGTCTTAAAATGGATGTATTTCATCCCGATACAAGCTTGAGTTTTGATGATTTAGAACCTCGTCTGGACATGAAAAGATATTTTCATTTAACATTTCAAACGTATTGGGTCTTTATTTCTACCAGTGAAGAAAACTCTTTTCTCATCAGGTTCTGGTGGATTTGACCCACGATGAAATCAGTAAGGGTTGGACTCAATGGTAAGTCTTTGATCTAAGTGCGTTTTTATTTATTTTCCACTAGTTAGGAGTAGGAGTGACTTTGATTAGAATTAAAAAAACACTGATTTCAGAGGCGGTTGAAGGAAAAAACATGACGCTGAAAACCGTCTTTCTCCTCCTGCAGGTATGAGCTGAGTGAAGACGGCCAGATGAATCCTCACCAACTATAGACAGGAACCATATCTTCATCACCATCATCATCACCATCACCACCATCATATCTCTTCCACTTAAGTGTGTGTGTGTGTGTGTATGTGTGTGTGTGTGTGTACAGAAAAGCAGCTTCGACATTCATCTAATCACATCAGTCGCAAGGCAAACCTCCCCTTTAAGAAGTGAAAGGCTGATAGACTAAAGGGAGTGTAGAATACTATATATTACATGCTGTACTGCTGTGGAAGTCTATATTCCATATCTATAGGAGAAACTATAACAGCTGTAGAGGAAGACAATCTATTTTTTCTGTGTTTTTTTTTTTTTGCTGTTGCAGCGGTTTCAGTAAAGAACGACGATGTAAAAGTTTGTAAATATTACCAGTGACGCTGGACAAAACGGAGATAAGAGAGCGAGGCGCAGTCTCTTATTTGGCCAAATGATTGTTTGATATTTGATATTTGATTTGTTAATTCTTTTTTTTTTAAATGAACAACATTCTGGACTAAGTTTCTGAAGCAGAGCAGGCCGGCGGTCGCACCAAAGAGACGAGAAGTATTTTCATTTCTTCGCCCCTCGGCTTCACTCTGGTTTCATTCCACTGTAATAACACGTGTAATAACCAAGTTAACTAAACAAATATTGCGTAAGATATTTGTTTAGTTCCTCTCCATCGGTTAACACACCTGTCGTTACATTTAAAATGAGGCCGTTGAGTGTAACCTGTTTGCTTTTTAAGCTGAATATTTGCACATCTGTGTGTTTTTAATCTGGTGGGGATCATCTTTACGCTTAGTTGCGATTTAAACATTTGCCTAAATTTGTTGTCGAAATCTTCTTTTAACATAATTCATCATATCAAACTGTATTTAATATTATTAACCATGTTTTTTATTAATTTATCTAAAGTCACTATATCTTCTATACATCTATATAAGGATGCTCTCTAGCGCCCTCCAGTGGTAAGATGATAAAGACACCGCTCTGATGCTATCACTCAACGTTAAGCTACCGCTACTTCCTGCCAATTCTTTCACATTAAAAGACTTTCAGCGTTTCCCTTTTTAATGGTTATTCTTTTAATGTGAAGACAAACAGGAAGGGCCCGTGAGTGAGGACAGTATTAGTGATAAAAAAGAGGAACAAGTGCTGTGGACGTGTAAATTATTTTACTGCGTTCAACATGCGATTGTTTTCTGGGCAGAATTGAGGGTTTACACACCGGCACAAACACAGATTAATTATCTGAAAGCATCAACTGAGGTTGCACCAGTTTTCACTTTGGTTTCTACAAACAAACACCCAATTGAATTATTAAAAAGAATTTGCTTTAATCACAATTTCTACAAAAACGTGGCTTTACATTTTGTAATTTAACATTTCCAAAAAGAAAATTGCACATTTTGTTCTAAAGGGCTTTTTATTTGTTTGATATCATATAGAGTTAACATTTTGTTCATGAATCAACTGATAGTCTTAAATCGTCATGAAGTGTCACTTTCAACACGTCGCTGTTTGTTCTTGTGGTGAAAATGCAAAATCCAACACTGCTTTGACTTTGCAGCAGCTGCTCTGAAAGGGATTCATATCGGTAACAAATGCATAATGATTGGTGTCAAACACGTTCAATAAAATGCTTATAACATGTTTATTAAATGTCTCAGCCAAAGAGCAGCCGTCTCGTGTTGATGCAGAGGAGGCCGGACTTTTTGCCTTGTTGTGTTTCACGTCGACAAAGTATTTCACACACGTGTATGTAAACTGTTCTGTTTTTAATTGTGTTTCGCAGCTCTTTTGTCTCGTCCTGTGTTTTATTTTGTAAGAATCAAACAGATTTTATTAGATTTGAGAGCTCGTGTCACTGCGGTGGACACTGTCCTCATGAAAGGCGGTTTGTTTTTTGTTTTTCCCTCCGTCTTCTTAATTTATCTTGTGCCTTAAGATTCACGCGATCCCAGAGATGTTCTCGTGTATGAGGAGAAACCGTACAGATGAGCGTCATCAGTCCCCCCAATGTCTCCGAATGTCTCCTAAATGTCTTTTTTGAAACAAATAAAGAGCTTTATAGCAGCATGAAGCTGTACGGCACCGTGACTTCTGACCTTTCTTTTTCCGTTTCATCACCTGGCACTGCTGTGACAGCGACCTGTCAATCACTGTGTTTGACTCTAAATGGACCATCATTTACTAAATGAACATCATGCTGTATTGAAGAAGACTTGAAACTAGAGATTGAGACCATAAACTCATGTTTACAATGTTTACTGAGGTAATAAATCAAGAGAGAAGTAGAGTCATTTTCTCATAGACTTCTATACAACCTGAGGAGTCGCCCCCTGGTGGACATTAGAGAGAATGCAGCTTTAACACATGAAGCATCGGCTTCACTCGACAGAACCGGAGGTTGTTACCTGAGTGAGAGGAAATTATCTCATGCTGGTGAGAAGTGATTTAAAAAAAATAAAGCTTTGAACGCATCTTTGTACATTTTGTCGTAAGAAATTGGACTCTCAATCTGCAAACAGTCTGTTTGTGATGTATTTCTTTAATTAAAAAAGGCCATCCACTATAATGTAAAGCAACGCTACACGTTGCTGTGCCAAGAAGCTGGTATCTGTGTTGATGAATATCAAGCAATCATTTTCCACCAGCCGCCACTGGTCCAATGTGTTGAATGTCTTTGTACAAACTGTGAGCTTAATATCAGAAATGCTCCAATAAATGCCTGCATCACAAGCGCTGTGATAACTGAGCTAGAAGCAGTACAAGAGAATAAGGACGTTGCAGGAGAAACATGTTGGCTAACGATATCATCGCACACGTTACAGGAATGTGATCTGACGCACAGCATGAATACATGAATCACTCATCATCCGCTCTGCTCGTCGTCAATGTCTCTCATTGAAACACTTCTGACACCATTGTCGTGGTTTAAAATTACACATATACACATTATATACACATTAATAAGATGTCCTGACATGTTTACCAACGTGTTATTTACTGCTTTTTGTCGTGTTGGAATAAATGTTAAATAGCTAACTGCAAAGTAGTAATGCGTGTTTGATACCTTTGCATTAAATCATTCTGGGAAGTTTGCTGAAGTTGATTGGATGGCCCTGCTACCTAGAACATGTTCCACCAGCCGCCACTGATATTGATCATGATTAAAATACATATTCAGTCCACAGATACGCATGTAAATACCATTAGAGGGCATTCCCTTCCAAACCTTATCAGCCTCTTCCTCAGACAGTGGTCCTGATTTTTCATCGTCACTCGTTCACCTGCCTTCAACTCTGAGCCAGCATCATTTTCCCACAGCACCTGAATGCAGCGCTGAATCCGGAGCGGAGCGCTCCGTGAATCCGTCAAGTCGGACTGAAGTAGAAGACATTACGGATATTGAGTGAGTTGGCCTTCAGAGTAAAGGTTTATAAGGCTGGTTTTGGTGTACAGATGCAAAAAAAAATTAAAATACAAACAAAACTCTTTCTGTGAAAAGGAAAAAAAGCAATACATCCTACTTTGTAGAAATGTTTGCACATGCATGTTTACTAATTGGTAAATTAGATCATAAACAGAAAAAATGTAAAATCTTAATCTAAACAACAACATAAACATAAAGTGTATTACCACAACATTATTAAATGCTGAATCACATTAATTGAATTAAATATAAATACAAATCTTATAAGTATTTCATTTAAATGTGTGTTTTTCATATTAACACATGAAAAGAACATTTTGTTGGAAAACAAACGAGTCAAAAAAACAAGCTCAGAACAAAAAAAAGGTAAAAACATGAATGTATGACTGATTTATGTTTTGTCTTAATTTGGTTGTCTTATGTTCTGTTTTTATGATTTACATTTATATCACTCTGTCATTGTTGCAGTAGGCAAGTTTTATACAACTTCATTTTCTTTATTGCTTGAATCAACTTTGGTTTGTATTTGTTATACACTTCTTCTGCCTTTGCATCTCATTTCTCCATAAAATGTGCAGATCTCTGCGTTGGTCAAACCTTTTATTTTGAAATCGCGTCTAACTGCACGTGCCTTTGAGGCCAGCTTGCTGCGTGTGAGCGCTCGATCCTCCAGCAGCAGAAAACGCCCTGCATCCTCTCCAGTCTCCTCTCCTCCAACATCCACCCGCCGTCCGCGCGTCTCCCTCTGCTCCTCCAGCCGCGTAGGAGGCACTCCGAGCGGGAAGGAAGACGAACCAAACCTCCCCGGAAAAAAAATGGCCTTCTAACACTTGAGAGAATAACCCCAGAAGAGACATGCATCCTATGGCTTTTTCCTTCCTCCGCCATCTCCACCTCCTCCTCCTCCTCCTCCTCGCTTCCCTGAGCTGCTTCCCCGCTTCTGCTGACAGGAGAATCGGTGAGTGAATTAACGGATGATTCTTTTCTTAATTAGCTGCATCCGGAGCGTCTCCGGTCCTGCAGCCATTTTTTTGCAGACCGACCGGAGGAGACTGTTTGTTGTCAGGCTGGTTTCTCTGCAGCTTCACCTGAAAACCCAACACGGTGCTGATGTTTCAGCGGAACAAACCACTGCAAATAAACCAGAGTCCATGAGAACATCAAGGGAATAACACAAGAGCAGCACGCGGCCGGTAATGCAGGAAGATGAGCCATTATTGTATTAGGAAGACTTGCATCTGTTAATTAGGACTAAGTAATTAAAAAAATATTAGAAATAAAAATACAAAAAAAGATAAATAGCTTTATAAATGCAATAGAGAACATTCAAATACAATAATCATGCATTGTCAATTCAAATGAAAAATACTAAATACAAAATGTAAGTTAAAATTGTGATAGAAAACTTAAAATTAAGATTAAAATTAATACAAATAATTAAAAAAATAAGACGAATTATTTGAAGTTATTCAGAATTAAAAATAGATTTAAAATCTATAAGATACTATTTAATTAGAAGTTTTCAGAAACTACACTGAACTAAAAGTAATTACAATAAAGATGAAAGTAAATAAATGTAATAATAAAAGTTAAAAATGAATTATGTAAAAAGAAAAAGCAATGCCATTAATGAAATACAGAGAAAATAAGATAAATACACAAATGAAAATAAAATGTCTAAATAACTTTTTATTTAATCAACATATGAATACTAGAAACTTTTTAATTATTGGGAAATAATTCATGAAAGCAATAGTAAATAAAATGAATCAAACATGCAAAATAATATATATAAATAATATACAAACAGAACAACAGTAAATACAATAGGCAGTGTAATGTTTGTGCACACTCACTTGTAAACAAGAACAAACAACGTCCATCAGTGAAATCATGTGTTTACACACACACTCCAATATCAGCCCTGTGCTGCTGACAGAGGCAGCTATTGATCGGAAACATAAAGGTGTGTGTGTGTGTGTGTGTGTGCGTGTGTGTGTGTAGACTGGAGACATACATTTCTATAAATAGCTGATATGTAATATTCCCCCACTGATTTGAAATGTGCAGCCTGCAGGGTGACTGATGCAGAGATGATTGTAGCTGGTGAGAGGAGGAGGAGGAAGCTGGTGATGAGAGGTGTGTGTGTGTGTGTGTGTCCAGACCCTCCTCCTCCTCCTCCTCCTCCTCCTCGTTCTTCCTCCTTCAGATTACATAACCAGCATACAGAGAGTATGGCAGCCACAGGACAGACTCTGAGGAGACGAGCAGCAAAACAACAGGGAGCATCGAGCTGCAGCGCTCAGCCTCCATTTATACTTTATTAATACTTCACATCCTATAATAGGTTTACTTACTTGTACTTGTATTGATTTAGATGGTTTAAATGACCTTACTAATCCTGCTCTTTGCCATCTCTTGGACTGGACCTGTGTATATACGGCGTGATGTAAACAGGAAGTAGTTGAGTAAAGCCGGAGCTCAATACCACAATATTTCCCTCCTCGTATTATAACACAAATATCAGAACAAATAGATTTTCTTACCACAGAGTCACATTGTTTGGGTTTTAGTGCCAACAGGAGAGAAAAATACAAAAACAAAATATTTTTTACTTTAATTTCAAGTAATATTTAAATCCCTTAAAAATATGAAATATATCTTAAAGTATTTAATAATAACTTAGTGAGCTTGCTTATTGTGAATGAAGCTTTTCGGCCTCCGTGTCGCTTTCATGCTGTTCCGCTCATCGACGTTTGGGGGCGATAGCGAGTCAACGAGAGCAGCAGCACGACAGTGAAAGCAGAGAAGAAGACGGATTTGTTTGAGCACATGTGTGAAGCTGAAACAACAACATCGATATTATCGCTTTTTATGTAAGTTGATAAGATCAACTTGTTAGCAAACAGTTGCTCATTTACACACCCAGCTGCAGCAGCATGCTGAGTCTTTGTGTTTGTGTCATCTGATGAATGTAAGTTCAATATTCGGTCTCTTTTCGCTCTGTTTTTGGTCTCCACCGCCTCCTGAAATCTCTCTTTTGCTGCTAAATGCTTCACTTTGTTCATCAGATTATATTTAGAGGCTTGAAGCGCTAAAACTGCTGTATTTTTATACAAAATCAGTGTTTTCAAAGGTGGAAATACCAAACGCTTGTTGGTTTCAGCCTCTTAAATGTGATGCTGGGATTTCTTTTCACCTTTTGGCAAAGTTTGAAGTTCTGGGATCTTGAAAAGTCTTCCTCATTCATGACAATTTAACTTTCTCATTTAACTTGCTTGACAGCAGCAATGACTTCTTCCGTGTTGAATTCATAATCTGAATTGTTTAATGTCAAAACTACACTACAAAGTACAGCACCTGAGTAAATGTCCAAACTCTAGATAAACATTCACTCTATTGGTATATAAATATGTCCACAATTCTGTGTTTTCTTCATAAAAGATCGATCGTAAAAACTCAGCGGTGGGAAGAAGGCGTGAATGTGAGTTTTATATTAAAACTTTTAATCAATGATGACTTCGTTGTGAGGCCTTTGCCCAAAATATATTCTGACAATATTTCAAATGTTCTTATAATTTACCTTCAGGGAGCCGTAGAGAGAATATCTTCACCTGATCAAACTGTTATTACTGTTCACATTCTCATTTATTGAAATATTGATTTAGTGAATTTGCTAGAAGCTGTAATTTGTCTGCAGTGACCTTGATGCGTTCCAGGATAGAGACTTAATATGAGTTTTGTGCAGAAACAAGTAATTACAATATAGGCAACAACAATTATCATCTCTGAAGTATTAAACTAATGAAAATGCTCATTAATATTTCTACTCTGCCAGAGCGTTGATGCTCGTTGTGTTGTTGTCTTCTCAACACTCCTCCTGTAGCTCCATGTTTGTTTTGGATGATAATATTCTCGAGGCTTACGTGTGGCTCGTGCAGAACGTTTCAACATGTCAAATGTCATTTTCAAATGTACGAAGTGCTCCGTTGCTTCCTGAAAGGAACATAATATCCTCTAATCATTAACTTGGACCCGGAGAAGGTCACCGCTGGTTCGCTTCGCCGTCCCCGTGGCAACGCTCATTAACATTTCTTCCGTGCCGATTGGTCGGTCGGGGGAGCTGTGCCGAGGTCACTGTGACTGTGGATGTGACGGAGGTTTATTGAGAGCAAACATCCCGTAGTTTTAACGGCGTTCCTGTTTAGTCTGAATGAAAATGTCTGGTCCAGGGGCGGCGACGTCCTCCTCCTCTTTCTCAAATGATGGTTTAAATTATGAGCCGTGACGTCGTTACCGTCCGAGGTAGATTCACCACGAGCTCCGAGGTCTCTGAGTCAGGCCTCGTTCTGTTCTATCCGAGCATCGCCAGCGACACAAACTCTTCATTTTGACTGATGCAAAGCGGCTGCATGGATTCAGCTGTGATGAGATCTTCTCAGGTTTGCTCTGCTGTGAGAGGAACAGAAGACGACGTCGTGCTGTGCTGAAGCTCGGCTGTAGCTGAACACGGTGTTACTTTGGTTGGCGTTTGGCTTCACTGATCACTTGAATCGGATCAATCTGGATACAAATCTCCTGAGTGCAGAAAATCTAAAGTGAGATGAGAATCTGCTGCTGTGTGGATTGATATCTGAACGGGTGAAACCACATCAGAGACCAACGCTGTGTGGATTCAAACACTTTGTCTTCATAGAACCCAGTTCTGCTTTTAACGGATCGATCAATAGAACACAGTGAACACTCACTGACTGAATATGCTGCTACGGTGAACAGTGTAGTTTTGGCGATAGCTTAAAAGAAAACATGGTTTTCCAGCCGGTGGGTTTTTAGGGTTCAGAGGTTTAATGTCGGCGAGTCTCAGGATGTTACATCTATGAGGGATTATTAGCGTCGTTTTAGTTGCACTCACTTCCTGTTTGACCTCCAAATAGTGTCTCTCCAAGCTTAACATTTTAGTGTTTAAGTGTATTTTTCAAACTAAAATGTTATTCAAGCTTAACCAAAAGTCTTTAACACAACGATTTACGCCCACAACATGTAATTAAAAACACTGATGGAAAACCACAACACAGAACTACAAGAGATTTCGTGTCGCGCCGTGAAGGCTGCGACAGTAAATACTGAACTCTCGGTACGGGATGAATGCAGCCAGCGTCTGGCAGCTTCGGGGAGAAGAGAGCTCGGGGGTACGAAGCGCCGCCGCTTCATTCCACCAGATGGATGGATCAACGCCGCGGCTTTGAACAATCGGTGGAAGAGAGGACGAGAGCGAGGATGAGAGAGGAAGAAGGGATGAGGGAGGAGGTGACGGAGGCGGTTGTGTTGTCGCTGCAGGATACGGAGGAGAGGGAAGACAAAGAGAGATTACCGCCAATTTAAGCTGCACACCTCCCTAATTGAGAAATGGATTTCCCCGCTCCACTGCGACACAATAAGAAAAGATCAAACGCCGCCTTTTGCTTCCAAGTCCGTGTGTTTGTGTGAAACAGTCAGGTGGCATGTCGACGTTTCTCTGAGCCGAGGCCCAAACAAATGAAACTGCTGTCAATTTAAAAAACACATAGAAGTCGTACGCTACAGAAAACATGTGTCACATAGAGATAGAAAGACTCTCTGATCAGCCGTGGGAACAACACAGAGCAGGAGTCAGAACTTTAGATGAGCTAGAAGTAGAAGGAGGAGGGGGAAGCTTTTTAAAAGGCTCGGTGCTTTTTCCTTCAGTCTGCGACCCCGACCGGTCATCAACGTCCGGCCGGCAGAGATAACATTGTGTGGAGGAGAAGGTTCCAGCTGAATGCTGGGGGGGAAATGATTCAAGTCGTTTGTGTTAACAAGAGAGAAAGAGAGACTTTCTGTTCTATAATGAGACGGATTATCTTTTTATATGAACGGGTTGGTCGACTGGTGTACAGCTCATTGATAAACAGAGACAAAGAAAGTTGTAAACTGTAAAGATTAAGCTTTAATTTAGGCTGGTTTTAGTCTGTTGTCCTCTGGCCAGATGTTAAAAAATGAATCCTGAAAATAGAGCAACATTTAAATCCATACTATAATAAATACACAGAAAACAGTAAATCAATCGACACCACGTTGTGCCGTTTTATTCTTCATTCCAAAGCGAAACGATCATCTTCCCCGTAGACCATTAAAGAGAGACGTCTGTAACACTGCTGACAAAGTCAATTCGGACTCTTTTTGTTCTGAAGATCTGATCCGTGGAGGTTTGACTTTTGTAAACGTTTTCTCGAGCAGAGATCGCTGAGCGGGAACCGGCTCTGGAGGCTGGAGCAGACGTTCAGCCAACTCCAAAAAACATAGAAGCACTGATCTTTAAAGCCTTTTCTCCTTCATGAATTAAACACGTTGCTTAAAAATACAAACATCAAAGCATAAAGAAAGAGTTGTGGATCATTTTTGACCAACTGACCTCGTAGAGGTAAAGTTCATTGGTTAGCTAGATAGCCTGTTTTGATTCACTGACGGGTTAAATCTGAAGGAGATTATTTATTTATTGCCTCTGTGATTTGGAAATGTTCCTTCTTCCTTCTCATAAACCATGTGCTGCTGTATAGTTACTACAGAACAATTAATAGAATTAAACGGTTTTCTCACCGAAAGTTTCAGACATTTGGTGACAAAGCTGACAGCACGGAGATGGTTCAAAATGCATTGTAACATTTTTAATGTGTATAAAAAGATGACGTGTCGGTCATTTAATCTCATGGATCAATAAAAAAAGTTTATAAAGCCAATTAAATAATTGGCTTTATTCTTTCAAGGTGACCGGTCTTGAGTCGTTGGCCCTCTCCCTGAGGAGTAGCAGGTGTCTGATGCAGGCGGACAGATGGCATCCTGGGAAATGTAGTGCCTTGCTTGTCAGCGAGCGTGGCTTGTATAACGGCCGTGCCAGGAGGCATTAAAAGGCCGCGGTGTGGACGCTACTCTTTGCTCACACGGGGGGTGAAGTTGGATTGAAATTCCCATCCCTCTCGCATCGCCGGCTCGGCGTCGGTCGTCGGTGCAACACCGCGACCTATTTCACACTCTGCTGCCGGGGAGTGATGAGAGCAGAGAGCAGGAAGCTCAGGGTGGCGGCAAAAGTCTCAAAAGCCGTCTTCCATATCCTCCACTTCTAACTGGCTGAAGGAAAATAGCTATCTGGAGGTGACAGGAAAATAAATACCGACGTCTAACTTTTACTAAAACCTTCTTTTATAACAAGCCTCTTGATATTCTTTGGCTCCTCTTTGGTAAATACAACTTCACTGGAATGTATAGTTTATAATCTAATACGTTTATAATTATAATCATCATTCATATGTATATAGTTACCTGGGCCAAGACGGATGTTTGTTAACTTGTTAGGGTTCAACCATGACGTCGTTAAAAGCACCACAACTCGGTTTAAGATCCTAATATTATAATAACTGATTTGTAACATGCGTACACAATCAAAGCCGACATCAGCACAAATAAAAAACAACACAAGGAAACAAAATAGATTGTTAGAAATGATTAAATCATTTACTGTCAGGAAGCAATTAATTTTCCAGAATGTGTGTCCAGCGTTTAGTTGCCTCCCTCTCCGTGTGCTGCTTCTCTTGCTCGTGTAGCTTCGCTCTCATTATTGCTGTTTTTGGAGAAGTCGAGCTGAAGCTGCTGTAATGAAGCTCTGGCTCTTTGTAAACAGCGTTTCTTGTGTTCCATGTTTCTGCTTTTAACGAGAGCTGCTGCAGAACTACTGCGATTACTTCGTCTTTTTCCGCAGAGAGATATAAAGGAAATGCAGCCCCGGGGTGCTTCTCCCCTTTTTTTTAATTACACCGAAACAGACACACAGTGAATATCCGGGTAAACATGACACAAGCTCGCAGCGAATTACTTCCCTCTGGTTTGTCTTTGTGAGAGATGAACTGCATCCTGGGTAAACAGAGCTTGAAAACACAGTCTGATCTCAAAGGTGAAAGCGTCGGCTGTTTGTTGTGGTTGGAGGCAGACGTCTGAGTGTTCACAGCAAGACTCCTGCAGACTTTTTGAGCGTTTTCTATTTTAC
The DNA here is from genome assembly GCF_910591455.1 of Pholis gunnellus. Taxonomy (NCBI): domain Eukaryota; kingdom Metazoa; phylum Chordata; class Actinopteri; order Perciformes; family Pholidae; genus Pholis; species Pholis gunnellus. The sequence continues at coordinate 2,349,519 of NC_136541.1, forward strand.
TTTGACTTGAAAACATTCTGAGATGATGAAAGAGAACCGCGTGAGACTGATGTCACCCATCGGTTTAACAGGATTATGGTGCAGCAGTATCCATACAGCAGTATTGGTAGTAGTCATAGGAGTAGTATAGATTAGTAGTAGTTTGGGTAGTAGAAGTAGATTTTTAGATGTAGTAGTGCAAGTTGTAGGAATAGTAGTCCTAATAGAAGTAGCAGTAGTTTTTGTAGTAGTTTTTGTAGTAGTTTTTGTAGTAGTTTTTGTAGCGGTAGATCAGTAGTAGTTTGAGTAGAGGTAGGCCAGAAGATGTAGTAGTAGTATAATAGATACAGTTGTAGTAGTACTACTACTTGTAGTAGTAGTACTACTACAAGTAGTAGGTATAGTAGTCCTAGTAGAAGTTAGTAGATGCGTAAATAGTATATGTTGTAGTTGTAGCAGTATTCAAATAGCAGTATTAGTAGGATTAGTAGTCATAGGAGTAGTATCGATTTGTAGATTTAGTAGTAGTCGTAGTAGATCAGTAGTAGTTTGAGTTGAGGTATTTAAGAAGATGTAGTAGTAGAAGTAGTAGTAGTAGTAGTAGAAGTAATAGGAGTAGTAGTAGGAGATTAAGACCAATGCGTACACTCACAAATAAACCTCAGAGACCTTCATCTGGAGCCACAATCAGACGTCATCAGTTCTTTGCACTGGTGGCTTTTATTGTGTCGCAGCTGCAGGAAGCACATTTACTGCAAATGACTTGCACCGGCTTCTTCAACTGTTGTCTCTCTCTCTCTCTCTCTCTCTCTCTCTCTCTCTCTCTCTCTCTCTCTCTCTCTCTCTCTCTTTGTCGTCAGCATTGCTTGCTTGTTTAAACTTTAAGGTCGGTGGGCAAACAGAAGACTTTCCCCCGCAGTTATAAATGTAACACCAATAAATAACATTGATACGGGAATACACCCTGCAAAAAGGACAAACAACCTTTACTTTGCATCTAAAGCAGGTCCACAAACGTCTGTTTATCAGTGTGACAGAGTGTGAAGGAGTGTTGTACGCTGCCAGATCTGTTAAGTGGAAGAGAATAAAACATGGCTGCCTCCCTTTCTCTCCCAGAGGAGCACTGAAGGAACCAGTCTGATGCATCCCCCTCAAACCCACCGTTAACTCAGGATAAATGCAAGTGTTTACTGTCAAATATAGCATTACAACAAAAAAACCGCCCGAATCACAAGAGACGTCGTATGTAACGCTGTGTCGGAGAGTAAAAACACGTTTTCTCACTCGGCTCTCATGCCGATAGTTTGGATTTTATTTGTTTAGGTTTTGAGATATCGGTCTCTGAGATTTGAGTTATTATGAAGGTACATTGAATTTAGTTTTGAGGTGCTTATGTGTCCTTTTAGAGTCGTGGTCCCAGGTACTTTAGATAATCCACAGAACACAGTGTTATGAGGGATGAGTGCTTTGGTCAAACTAATATTTTTTATTTTTTTACAGGAAATGTCTCTGTGAGCTAGTTTTGTGTCAACCTGCTAAACCTCGTGTTGTTTTTGTGTTTCCAGGTTGCCTGTTTGAGAACGAGCTGTGTTCACCGTATGAGGTCTGTGTCAACGGTAAGAAATCTGACACACACACACACATTTTAAAAGCTTTATTTGACTCCACCAATTAAAAGTATTCAAGTACATTTAACCAGATCCGGATCAGTTTAAAAAAAAAAAAAACTTCTGTCATCTATCGGTGGAATATAGTATAGAAGCATTCTCTCTAGTGTCCACCAGGGGGCGACTCCTCTGGTTGTATAGAAGTCTATGAGAAAATGACTCTACTTCGCTCTAGTGTCCACCAGGGGGCGACTCCTCTGGTTGTATAGAAGTCTATGAGAAAATGACTCTACTTCTCTCTTGATTTATTACCTCAGTAAACATTGTAAACATGAGTTTATGGTCTCAATCTCTAGTTTCAAGTCTTCTTCAATACAGCATGATGTTCATTTAGTACATGATGGTCCATTTAGAGTCACACAGACCATAAAGCAGGGGATGCTTTAGGGGCGGGGCTTACTGTGATTGACAGGTGGCTACCACGGTGTTGTTCCGTGTTTCTTTAGAAATTTCATCCTTTCACAGTGTTTTTCAGTTTGTGAAAGTTAGTTGTTGCATTTTGTTCGCCTATAAATATCCTCAGCGTTCGGTTGGACTGTACTCTGTCCTCTCGTGTCACTCCTGGTTGCCAAAAAAAACCAAGATGGCGTCGGTCAAAAGGCCGAACTCCAGGCTTAAAAAATGGCCGTCCACAAACAAATGGGTGACGTTACGTCTTACTTCTGGTTTCTGATAGCAGTTTCTTATGTGGAATATTTTCCCGTTCATGATCTGGATATCTGGGTCCGCCTCCCTCTGGAGGTTTTGTCTGTAGATCCAACCTCTGCTTGGTTAAAGGCCGATCACAGCGCGATCTCAGTTAGAAGAGGCGAGACATTTACTAAGTGAGCAGAACTATTATTATTATTAGACCAGCCTCTTTAGAATAAACTGCAGGGTTTTGTAACTACAACCTCACACACACATATAAATATGTAGCCTCACTCGGCTACAGCTTCCTTGCGGCCTCTCTGGCATCAAGAGGAAGGAAACCCCTGCTGAGAATCAACCCAGAATTATTAAAAAAGCTCAAAACATGAAAGTCGTTCCGTAGAAATAGTCGGCGATGCATTTTTTTAGAATCCTGGAAACACTTTTATCTGTGACTCCACCGGGTCAGGCGGCTGATAACCGGGTTACTCCCCAAAGTTTGTGCTCAAACCTTTTTTATTTTTCTGTGTTTTATTGGTTTACTGGCTTCAACATCTCTGCAGGATTTAAATCAGAGACAGAAGGCCGACAGAGACAACGACAGAATAGTAGAATCTGCTGTACAGTCTAATGAAGCGAGTGAACGGTCCGTGAGGAGGTGCAGGTGGCCGTGCCGTCGGGTACTCAGCTGCCCGTGTTTACTTCAGGCCGTGTGTGTTTGTTCTGAACTCATTATCTCGGTCGTTTCCCTGTGTGTGTGTGTGTGTGTGTGTGTGTGTGTGTGTGTGTGTGTGTGTGTGTGTGTGTGTGTGTGTGTGTGTGTGTGTGTGTGTGTGTGTGTGTGTGTGTGTGTGCCCGGTGTCCTTTAGAAATGTGTCCCGTAATCTAATTTAGGAGGCGGGGATAAAAAAAAAACACCACGCGTGTCCAGTTCTGCGAGAAAATCATGATGTCAGCCGTGAGTTTTATTTATAGCCGAGCTCAGACGGCTGTGTTGTGACTGCTTCAGGTCACCTTTAATACGCTTTGTATTTTATTCCTTCTGATGTATACATTATTGTGTTTTATTGTATTTATTTATATGTATTTACATTATTTATTTATTATATTACTGGGGCCAGGGCCACATGAAGGGGTCACAAGTAGAATCTGCAGGATAGAAAACAAATGATAAAACCGTTTCACCCATTTTGCAGTTTTGTTGATTGTGTTTTTATGAATCTTTTTGTCTCGCTGCCTGTTGGCCAGTCACTATAATTCACCGCTCTGCTTCTGTTCTGAGGTCATTAAAAAGCCCTCAGTTGGGTGGTTGTTCAGTAGTTTTGTCTCCTCAGCTCTGATTTGAGGGATTATTCTCCTTCACTCCTGCGTTTGTTGCGCTCTGACTCTTTGCACTTCTTGTCCACATCGAGACGTCGTGTGTATCGACGTCTGCTGTTTGTGATTTATCCTACACCTAATATATCTGACCACTACAACGTTACAGTGTGAAGTTCCAGCCGCAGCTGGAAGAAAATGTGAGTTTTCTTTCTTCTACTGCAGTCTGAATAACGCAGCGGCGCTAATTAGATTAGTCCTCCCACACAGCTTTGGGATCAGCTAGTCCTGTTAACTGTGCTAATAGTCACAGTGACTGGTCAGTGTGTATTCTGACCACTCAACAGCGCTGCAATCAATCCCATTAAAGGTCAAAGACACCTTATCCGTTAGAAAACATGACGTATTTTTACATCCTGTTGTCCTGCATTAGTTTTAGTTTATCTATATGTGAAGTTAATATCTTACAGCATTGCACTGATAAGTTAAGCAACATTTTCATCAGAGAAAACATCGAGCCATAGTGCAAAGTAAGCGAGTTGACTCGTTGTAAGTCGATTTAAAGCTTTGTTTATACTAGCGCAGACCGTGCGCCAAGGATTGTCTTTTAAATCCAATATCTGTGGTGGAGGCCACATGACCTCCTCAAACATGTGGGCGTGTGTTCCCAAACATTGAGAAATAACAAACAAAGGCTGTGTGAACCAATCAGGACCGAGTATTTACTGTAGCCAGCAAACAGAAGAGGATCAAGCTGAAAAAGTGCTAAATGCTCTCCTCTCTTGATTAGACCGGAGTGGAGGGTGTTGCACACATGAATGTTGTTGTTTCCTGGCCGTGCGGGCTGCTTTTGGTGGGCGGCCGTACTCGTCCACCTTTTCAAAGAGCATGAGGAAGCTCCCTCTGGAGTGAGCCAGGTGAGGCGAGGCTGCGCCTACAGCTGGATCTCACAATGGGGGAAAAAGCTCCGGTGGCTCCACCTCCAGCCATTGTTCTCAACTCGCCGTGTGTCTGAGCTGCTTCAATAGCTGCTGTCAAACTGGCCCTCCGCACACAATGCCCGTCTGTTGTGTTGGTGATTGGCCGCTCGGACTACTATCGGGACACACAGCAGCTCTTGATTGCAGTCGGGAGGCTTTTAATCTGTTTGGCAGCAAAATAAATAACGAGTTACGTTGGTCTTGTTCGGCTGAGGACACAAAGGGAGGAAGCGACGGCTAGAAACATATCTCAATACCCAGAGGAAGGTTTTCCTCTTACCGTGTTGTTGAAAGACTTTTCAAAACGCTTTTTACACTCGAGGCTTTCAAACCGTAGTCCACAAACCAATGGGTGACGTCATGGTAACTGTTCAGTCCATGGCTGACACCTGCCATGACATCACCAATGTAGGGCGTGGCCAAAAGGGTAGTCCGGTCACATGACGTTTATTTGTATTGGAGTTAGTTGAAGCCGTCTTTCACAGTTAAATTAATCGCCTGAATGTATTGAAAACTTTTCTTTGCTTTTAGCAAAATAGTGAAGTTAACATATTATAATTGTACTGGTTTACACATATCCATTTAAAGCCCATGCACATAACTACGATGGTGTTAGTCTCATGCCATCATAAGAACTTAAATGTGAAAGTCAACAATCTTAATCAGAGCTGAGTAACATCTCCATCGCACCTTTCTTGTAGTACATTTAACAGTTAACAGTTTACATTTACATTATCTCTTATGCGTGTCAGATCAGACATTTTTATGAGTAAATAAAACCCCTATAATAATCAGAGCAGCAGTCTCCGTTCCCTTACTTAACGTCCCCAGCAGAACGCATTAGATGCAGCTGCTGAGCAAATAGGAAATGAAACCGAGTCCCAACTTCACGCCGGGTGGTTCTGCGCTCCCACCATTATAAAACAGCACCGTTCTCTATAACAGATTATGAAACTGAGGAGAAAATGTATTAAAGCATTCACTGAGAGAACATGGGGGTGAGTGTCTCTAGTGCTCATGATGGTTGTTAATTAAAGGCCTCGAGGATGAAATGCAACCCGTCGCTTCTACAGCCTGCGACGCAAAACGCACTTTAACTACTTTCTTTAGAGATGCTGCATTGTGCATGTGCTTCAAAGATGATCCCACGTAGGCCATTTATGATAATATATATTGTACGCTGTACAGCGTGGCTCCATGCTGCAAGCCCCTCTCCCGCCACGGTGCCTTTTCATAACCACCCACTCCGATACAGCCTCAAATTTAAACGTCTTCCCTCGTATCATCACGTACGACACCAAGTGCCAAATGTCACTTTAGCATTGATGCTCCTGCCGTCATAGCCACGTCATGTCTGCAGGACAAAAGACATTCATTTAAGGTAGAAAAACACGTACTCCATGTCTTACATGGGCTTTTGACAATCCTCCTTAAACAAATGTGATAACATCACGATCCAAACCACATACAGTGACCCAATAATCCAGGATTCAATGGGGTGATAAAGGTGTCGGAGACGGAGCGTTGCCATATTTAGAGCTGAGGTCGGCTCCTTATTATTATACGTGGTAGTGAGTATACATATTACTGTACTTGTTTTATCTAAGTGGTCAAACGTAACAGGATAGTTTGACTTGTACACAGATAAATCCTCTTGATTAAATCAGACGTGAGCGTTTAACGGATAGCTGTCTCTTCAGACGGATGTTGTTCTTGCAGTTGAGCCTCAGCGTGCAGCGGAGTCTGGTCATGGAGAGTTTACTCTCTTCCTGTGTTTAAACATGTTTTAACTATATAACGGTTATTTTAATTATCGCAAAATCTGCAGATGACTTTCTTGATTAATCGACTAATCGTTTTGTCTGTAAAAATGTGTCAGAAAATTGTGAGAAATCCTCTCTGTACCCTTCTAGAGCCCAAGGTGAACTCCTAAAATGTTTTATTTCATCCAACCGTCCAACAGAAACCTGAAGACAATTCCTCAGTCACCAACAAGATTATTTTCAATTGATTCATCTATAAATAATTGATATCTTGACATTTATTTTTTCCAAGTACAGCTTATATTAATTAGTGAATAAGATCATTGAATAATCAAGACAAGGTAGTTAGAACATCGAAGCTTTTCTTGTCATAATCGTGTGATGAAGCAGTAGAATGTGCAGATTAGGCTCAGATGTTTTCTTATGTTGTGGGTTCACTCATGTATGGAGGTAAAGGCTGACATGACTGTCTGTTAAACCTCATTGTTTTCTTGCAGAAACTTCATTTAAATGGTTTTGTACAGACTTAGACCCAGATTTGACTTGAGGAGTAGTGCTAATCTGATAGATATTCACATATATGACCAAACAGCAGGTGAATGGAACATATTTAGCATTGAGGTTATCGGAGCTCCGCTAACGTTTTCAACCAGCGATGCGGAGAAAAGCCCGATCTCTTTTCTTCCTGCCTTTTTGTTTGCATCAACGGTTTCTCGTATTCTGGTGAATTTGTTCTAATCACACTCCGTCTTACTGCTTAATGCAGGTTCTATGCACTGAAGCAGTGGATCCGTCCTTGTTCCTTTGGTCGTCCAACACAAATATATGATGCTTCATTTAGAAAAAAGTAATTAAATTTTTAGAACAAACAACATTTTTGCTCATCTTCGGCTGCTGGTTCAGCAAGTTTTGGTCGTAGAGCGATAGACTTACACCGTTGTAATTTGTGGCGTCTCAGCTTTCATAGTGACACGTCGTTTGTGCAGGTAGCATGAAGTAGCAACATCGCTAGCCTGCACTATTAGCGTGTCTTTTTGTTATGTACTCATTTAGCTGCTTGCTGTTGGAATTATGTTTTTAGTTATTGTGAGCTTTTAGCCGAGTTTCCTTCCGAATATGTTGCTACATTTTTATCAATGTGCTCTTCAAGAACCGTGATTCCCAACCTGGACAAAGGTACTCACGAGGGTTCAGACAATATATGTAAAGGGAGATGATGAACTTTTCTTTTTCTTTGTGAAATACTGGACCATTTACCTTTCAGAGGATTGTAAATAATGTCTTTGTTTGAACTGGTTGCAACCGGTCAACGTATCCTCATACAACAGTTCATATGATATCTAACCAAAATGTACTCCTCATTTTTCGTACGTTTTCCTACGAAAGCCTACAAAATGAACACGGCCTTTTCAAAATACACTTCCTTCTTCACAGGAAACGACTTAGTTAGGTTTAAGGTTTAGGAAAAGATTGAAAAAAAACACAGGTTAGGTCAAACAAAAGATTGTGAATTACTTAGTTAGGTTTAAGCAACGAAATGACTTGGTTAGGTTGAGGAAAAGATCATCGTTTGGGTGAAAGTAACTACGGAAGTGTCGTTACTGAAGTATGGACTTTCTGTGACAAATAAATCAACGTTGACTTCTTGATTCACACAGCAAACAAACAGCTGTCTCCTGGCTGAAACATCACTATTTGTATATATATACCAGCACACGCAGTTTGAGAACCGTGGTGTAAAAGAAAGCAATGTGGACAAAAACGGTTCCTGCAAGTTGCAGAAAGTCTTTTTTTAAATGATATAGAAAAATGATTTCTTTCTGATCATGCAGTTAACTGTCCTGTTGAGACGTGTCCTCCGTCTCCTGCTCCACCTTGGAGCCACTGATGCCCACCAGGTGTTGATTGGCTCCCTTGGCTTTACTGTCAGAGCTGTAATCGAGCTAATCTTGAAGAAGCTGAAACACTCGTTTCCAGCAGAGAGCATGGCCTCCAGTTACGCTTTAACCGGCATTAGTTAACTCAGCAAGCGGAGAGCTGAATTGCATTGTGTGGATATGTGTTGTTCTCGTGTATAAAACGTTATGACCCTCTGATTTCAATAGACCAGGGGAAGGATTAGAGAAGATCTTTATAGGAACACGTCTTCTGCAAACCGACAGTGAGGTATCCGATCAAACGGACGGTTTTTATCAGACCTTGGCACTGAATTTGGACATAATGTTTCCAAAGATTTATTACACTCTTTGACTGCTTTGAAGATGTCTACACAAGAAGAGCATCGGTGGTTTCAGCGAGTTCAATACAGTATGTGTTTACATTGACGAGACAAAGCCCTTAAGCGGACATCGTCATAACTAGAAAGGTGCACTCAGGTGCGTCTGCAATGTACATAAGATAATTTGACACTGGGCGTTATTCTGACAGGCCAAAGGTCACACTTCCTGTTCTACTAAAACTGGTCCATTAGATAAGGTACATACAGCCTTCCTACACAGCTGTCTTCACAGCGGTACGTTATCTTCCAGTGCTTCAGTTCTGCCGTGAACCCGACTGTATTTGTCGTCTTTCTGATGCTGTTAGGACCCTTGTTCCAGTCATGAGCACCCGAGTATCTGAAGGAACTATTACCTACCCGGCTGCTGATTCTTACCAGCGTCAGATTAGCTCCACTGGACCTTTGAGTCTCTCCGACCTGCAGGAAGACGTTTATCAAGTCATTTGAGACGACACCGTTAACAATTTTACAGAATCCCCCCTAAAAACCCTCAAACCCTACATGACACCGAACCTCTGTATACTTTACTGAAGTAAATGTTAAGTGTGATACATCTTTATCAAATATGTAGTTTCCAGTGTCCAGTAACAGCCTTTTACTGAACGAAGCCAGATTGTTCCCTACAATTCAAGATGAGGGATTCACACACACACACACAGAAGCAAGTGTCACAGAGGAGGCTGATCTCTTTCATCCCCCGTACACTTCCTCTTGATTAGTGGCCAGGGACAGAAAGCCCTCGATGGAAATTACCATGGCAACAGGCGCAGGAGGAGCAGGGCCCGGTCCCCGTATGCGTCCTGTTGCAAGCCGTCTGCTGAAACATCACAACGTTCGACATGTTACAACACGGTTCAACCTGGGCCCTAAATATTAAAATATCTTCAAAGTAGCATGAACTAGCAGAATTGCATGTTTTTGCTCTTGTGCTCAATTGGTTGAGATGGTTCTCCTGACGCCTGTGAGATGGTCGTGCAGGATGAATATTTCATTTTCAACATGTGCTCATCTGGTGTTTGTTTTGCGATGTGCGCAACGGCCTCCAGGCACCGGGGTGGTGGCTCCAGTGCATCCATCACACCAGGTTTTTCTGTTCAAATTTTAAAATGAATTCCACAAAAAAAACAACTTAATGCGTCTCAGAGCCTCGCTGCTCTCCCAGTATCTCTCCCAGTATCTCTCCCAGTATCTCTCCCAGTATCTCTCCCAGTATCTCTCCCAGTATCTCTCCCAGTATCTCTCCCAGTATCTCCCACTTTCCACATTGAGTACTTTATGCATACGCAGCGGCCCGTGCAGCCCGTCGTTCATGAGGATCGGTAGCGTGTTTAAAACCGTGCGAGCCGGCTCTTGACATGTATGAAGGATAAACGCCTTTTACTCTCTACAGCCAGTGGAAGCAGCCCGGGGCAGCTGCCGAGCGCTGCCCGATGTCATTGATCTTGTGAGAGTGCGGTCTGTGAGGGGATGATGGACTTGTGCGGGTCGTCCCCGGAGGCAACAGATCCATTAAGATGTCTTAATGCAGTTCATTAGGCAACGACTCTGTTTGCTGCTTTCAGTCAGCGTGTCCCGACAACACAGTCCAGACATGCACAACAACACGGTGTCCGAGAGGAACCATCGTACGTGTAATGCTAGCACGTTAGCACACGCTGTCGATTGATTATGAATGACTAGCATTATAGGATAAAACACTTTTTTTTGTTTTAATCTATAATGGATTTATTTAGCTTTTCTAAAGTGACCTTTGTGCACCGTGAACCTGTGAACAACGGGTGCAGCAGCCGCTCACGACATTCAGATGAACTCATTTGTGAAATTATTCATTGTTCAAAAAAACAAACTAATAAACTGAGCCCGAATCCAACCAGCAGAGAATACAGTATAAGATACCAAGTACTGAAACTGTTAATGATGCTATTCATTCAAAACAAATACAGGATATAAAACGCTAAAGAACTGGTTGTCACTTTCTCAAAATGGTTGCAACCTTTACTGTTGAGCCCCAACGTTTGTGTTTTAATTTGTGGCAACCGAGAGCAGCATCTGGTCGGCGTTGCCGGTCCGTCTCCTCCGTCTTTACGCACCCTCTGCTTCTGAGACCGGGCCCTGTGCATCCTCGCTCTGCTCTAAGCTGGACCGTCAATCACGAGGAGACGTGTTCTGGCTCTGAATTGCGGCCCTCTGGTAGTGAACTGGGATGAATTACAGCGTCTTGAGATATGCACGAGTATAATTACGAGAGATAATTCAAGATGTTCCTTCTGGGGAGACACAGACGCGGTGTTGTGAGAAAGAGAGGCCTGTGGTGCAGCAGCTAACTCGGGATCTTGTTTTTTGTCGCTGTTATCCGCATCGTTCGACATCGATAAGTTGTCGTCATATTTTACGTTTGTTTTAGGACATAAAAGAAGACGACTCTGCTGTTCTGCTGAAACTGAGCTCGAGGTTTTTACAGTTTTCACTTGAACCCTGAAGACACATTTTGAAGCCCGGATTCTGTCTTTAATTTCCACATTTTAACAAAACAAAGACGGGACTTTCACCCGGGAGACCAGTGTTCAGATCCCGCTTGAAACGCAAGTCAATGAAATGTAATTGTGTCCCGTAACTCATTGGAGTTGAAGAGATTCGGTTTCTTGCTCATGGGGCCCTTCAGCAGGGTGGAACATGAGGCTAGTACCCAATAAGTCCAGTTGAGGAACAGCAACATATATATAACGTCTCAGTCTTGATACTGTGGCTCTGGACGGTGTAATGATGGTGTAATTATGAGTCAGACGTAGTTCCTGGAAGATACGGAGATGTAAGTGCATTAAGTGAAGGAAGAGACTCGTAGTGAGGATCGTTCTCGCTCTGTGAGGCTTTAGAGGACAACGAATACTTTTGTTTCTTGGTCTTTGTTTGTCTTTCTCTGTTTATTTGTTTTTTTTGTGTTTTATCATATGGTGACCAGACGACATCATCTGATAAAACCATTTATCTTTATTTCACAGAAAAAAACGTATTCAGCAACAAAATAAAGCTTCAGGCAAAAGCACACAACTTATATTTAATAGATTTTGTGTAGATGTGACAATTTCCAGATCAAAGGTTTAGTATTAAAAACTCGCCCGCTGCATTGCTCCTCTCCCTCCCGTCTTCCTCGCTCTCCCTCCCCCGCAGTACATCTCACCGTTCCGTCTCATTGTAAACAACCCGGCGCGGCGTTTTGAGAGTAATTAACGGCGGCGCCGACCAGCCGCCGGTCATCCTCAGCTGCATGTTTAACGGAGCTCGCGGCTCGATCGAGACGGACACAATGACGCAGAGGCTATTTATAGACAAGTGGCCCGAATTACCATTTAACTAGTGCCGTGATGCAACATGCACACTCTCTCCCACACACACACACACACACACACACACAGTCATACATGCAACGAGAAAACACAGAACCGCAGACTGAAGCATTAACACACAAACACTGATGTTTCAGATGATTTTAACAGGAATAATGACTTTTACAACATATAAACTGTTCTTCAGAGCTCAGACACTAATGCCATTCATGTAAATTCATCCCTGCTACAAATTACATTCATGTTCAACTAATTTGCAACAGAATGATGGCTGACATGTTCTATTTCACATAATGAGAACATTTTATTTGTTAATTGTATCTGCCGAGTTGCAAACGAATCAGTAAATTCACAACTAACATATTTCATGTTTTTCCGAACTTACAGTAGAATATATTTACAAAATGCAACTGAATGGTTTCAGTCTGGAGCAGATGCTCTGAGCTTCGTTCTTTCTACCGTCGCTGTAGATCAATAAATGCCGACGCGGACGAGAAAACAGCTCCGGGTATCGATCGCGCTGTCGAAGCGTTGCAGGCAGCTTCTATTGTTAGGTGGTTCTTCCTGATTCATGGTTGTATGAAAATTAAGTCAATTTAGTCTGAAAAGATTTTAATATTTAGCCTTTTATAAAAAACTTCCTTTTGACCTGATTGTGAAAATGCAAAATAGGCTGAAATGTGAGTTTGATTTTCTCATTAACGTGTTGGTGTGTTGACAGATGGCGTGTTCGGGAGGTGTCACCCTGTTCCAGTGAAGGAGGTTTACACCTACGACGTCTCCCCGTCTGTAGTGCAACGCTTCAGGACGCTGCTGGAGAAGCTGTCTAACAGAGGTACACACACACACACACACACACACACACACACACACACACACACACACACACACACACACACACACACACACACACACACACACACACACACACTGCTCTCCTTGCACACACACACACACACACACACACACACACTGCTCTCCTTGCACACACACACACACACACACACACACACACACTGCTCTCCTTGCACACACACACACACACACTGCTCTCCTTGCACACACACACACACACACACTGCTATCCTTGCACACACACACACACACACACACACACACACACACACACACACACACACACACACACACACACACACTGCTCTCCTTGCACACACACACACACACTGCTCTCCTTGCACACACACACACACACACACACACACACTGCTCTCCTTGCGCACACACACACACACACACACACACACACACACACACACGCTGCTCTCCTTGCACAAACACACACACACACACACACACTGCTCTCCTTGCACACACACACACACACACACACACACACACACACACACACACACACACACACACACACTCACACACACACTGCTCTCCTTGCACACACACACACACACACACTGCTCTCCTTGCGCACACGGCACAAAAGCAAACGCATGCAAGAGCTGTGTCTTGAAAACACATTTTTCCTCAAAAGAACTCATCATTTTACTCATCAAATGTTGCATTTTGTTGTTTATTCATGTGTTGTGCAACCGTGTCACCTGATTCATGTTCATATGCACATGATGTGCAGCAGATATGCTCCGGCTTACGTGTTGAAAGGAGCTTGTTTGTAATGTAGAACAGCTTAGAATGCTGTAGGAGCCTGACTGCCCCCCAAAAGCAGTTTCTCTCTAAGAGATGGTGTGTTTATAATTATTACCATCACAGTCATATAATACAACACATATTGGTTACATCACTACTTCAGTAAATATGCAATACAGATTAGCCGAGTGGTCGTTTTTTTTAAGCTGCGGCGTGATCATGTAGCTCTTGTGTGTTCGATAACGTCATGGCGTCACATCAAATAACTCAGTCAGTGAAAATCACTTCCTGGTTTCACAAGAGACACAGACGCTGGTCCGCTGAGTAGAAGTCTTGTATTTATTTGACTCTTCCACCACCTTTCAGAGAAAAACCCCTTTGAAGCTCTCACAGAGAGCGCTCGCTCACCCTGAAGCCGAACTGACTTACTGGAAAAGTCCGTGAGTCTCTCGGGATGGACTTTGGTTCAGGCTGACCGTCTTTAGTCACATGGCCACTCTCCAACCCTCCTCCTCCTGAAATGAGTCGCTGCCTGATAAACCCTTTCCCCTTCTTCCTGCCTCCCCTTAACAGATCTTACATTTAGCTGATTGGTGTAATCAACATGTGGTGACAAGAGCTGATAAGCCTCATTCAGAGCAAATCAGCAAGTCAATGTAAAGGAAATGAGCTGAGCGCAGACTTGTTTCTGTTGTGAGGAAGTGAAACGTTCAGACATTTGCTGTCAGTGAGGAGAAATGGCGCAGAAAGGAGTTCAGCTGGACCAGGAGACCTTCTCTTGTTCCATCTGTCTGGATCTACTGAAGGATCCGGTGACTACTTCCTGTGGACACAGCTACTGCATGAACTGTATTAAAAGCTTCTGGGATGTAGAGGATGTGAAGAAACTCCACAGCTGCCCTCAGTGTAGGCAGACCTTCACACCGAGGCCTGTCCTGCTGAAAAACACCATGTTAGCAGTTTTAGTGGAGGAGCTGAAGAAGACTGGACTCCAAGCTGCTCCTGCTGATCACTGCTATGCTGGACCTGAAGATGTGTCCTGTGATTTCTGCACTGGGAGTAAACTGAAAGCCATCAAGTCCTGTCTCGTCTGTCTGGTCTCTTACTGTGAGAAACACCTCCAGCCTCATTATGAATCCCCTGCATTTGAGAAACACAAGCTGGTGGACCCCTCCAAGAAGCTCCAGGAGAACATCTGCTCTCGTCACGATGAGGTGATGAAGATGTTCTGTCGTACTGATCAGCAGTGTATCTGTTACCTCTGCTCTGTGGATGAACACAAAGGCCACGACACAGTCTCAGCTGCAGCTGAAAGGACTGGAGGTGGAGGTGAGTCGACTAAACATCCAGCAGAGAATCCAGGACAGAGAGAAAGATGTGAAGCTGCTTCAACAGGAGGTGGAGGCCGTCAATCGCTCTGCCGACGAAGAAATTGAGGACAATGAGAAGATCTTCACTGAGCTGATCCGTCTCATGGAGAAAAGAAGCTCTGATGTGAAGCAGCAGGTCAGATCCCAGCAGAGAACTGAAGTGAGTCGAGTCAAAGAGCTTCAGGAGAAGCTGGAGCAGGAGATCACTGAGCTGAAGAGGAACGACGCTGAGCTGAAGAAGCTCTCACACACAGAGGATCACAACCAGTTTCTACACAACTACCCCTCACTGTCACCACTCAGTGAGTCTACAGACTCATCCAGCATCAAGATCAGTCCTCTGAGCTACTTTGAGGACGTGACGGTGGCTGTGTCAGAAGTCAGAGATGACCTACAGGACGTTCTGAGAGAGCTTTTACGAGTAATGACTGAAGTGACTTTACAGTGACAACAACTGAGGACCAGAGAGGAACTCTTACAGGATGCATGTCCAATCACACTGGATCCAAACACAGCACACCCCTGGATGTTATTATCTGAGGGTAACCGTAAAGTAACAAATATGGAAAACCACAATTTCTCACATTTTAGGTCCTCAACTAGATTCACTAACGTATATCAGGTCCTGAGTAGAGAGAGTCTGACTGGACGTTGTTACTGGGAGGTGGAGTGGGACGGACTAGTCACAATAGCTGTTGCGTACAAGGATATGAGCAGATCAGGGACCGTACGTGAATGCACATTTGGACGGAATCATAAAACAGGAAGGATATGTCACGGAAGGAAAACAAGAATGCAGAACCTGAGTGATCAACCAAGATTTGAATAAATGTGAAATATTGTTTGAATTTGATTTAAAATTAAAATTTGTATGGAAACGATGAACGACCAGCGGCTGCTTCTCTCTCTTCCTCTGGTGTCAGTAGCTGCTGGTGTTGTAATGTACCACTAGGGGGAGGCAGACACCTGTGCAACAGCCCATTTGGGCATCATCCAACATTTCATGCACTTTCATCATGCAGCTCTGCTTTAAACGACAGGACCGGGGAAAAAGCAGCCTGTTGCTCTCTGGAGAGTTTTTAGCCTTTCATGCCTGCCTGAAGAGAGGATCATGTCAGAATAAGTGCAGCACTTACTCTGTGAGGAGTTTTCTCTCTTGGCCTTTTTTTTTCTTCTTCTCCACCGTCTTTCTTTTGGAGTGTGATTTGGTTCTCTCTCCCCCCCCCCCCCCGCTACAAAAGAGAAAGAAGAAAAAAAACACACAACAAAACAACAAAAAACTGCTCTTCTGGTTTAATTCGCCGAATCGGCACTCGGCGGGAGAGCTGGAGAAATATTCAGATTTCACAGAGAAGGCGAGGAGTTTGGAGGCATTTGTCAGGCGCTCTGAAGTGAAATGAATTATGCAAATGAGATGTTTGGCCCCGGCTGTCTGCAGAAGCCATTAGGGAGGACAAAACTCTAAAGACACTGAAGCATCTGCATTTCAGGCCCTGCCAGTCCACTGAAAAGATGAAAGAAAAGATCTCTCTCCTCTAAACACACAGCATATATCCTCATCAACTCTTCCTTTCTTTCTTTCTTTTATATTCACATGCAGTTAGATGACAGTACTATTCTCTCGTTTGTCTTTTCAATGTGAAGCTACAGCGAGGCTAGCTGTTTCCAATCGCTATGCTAAGCTAAGCTAACGGTCTCCTGGCCTCATATTATATAATCAATAGACGGATATGAAAGTTGTATTGCTCTTCTCATCTCTCAAGAAAGCAAATAAGTGTATTTTCTTAAAAAGTTGGACTGTTCTTTTCAGTATTGAGCACAAACAGCTGAATAAATGTGGCTTATAGTTTTAGTTTTATTGTCTTATTGTCTGACTGCGTCTTGATGCTTCAATGTTGCCAGATCTTAATATATGTGTGTGTGTATATATATATATATATATATATATCGATCAATTGGAATGATGGCCAAAACTACAAAAAATGTGATGCAAATTTTAAAAGAAAAAAGATTTATTAAATTTATTGAGCGTATCTGTTTTCTGTTATTTCTTGTTTTTTTTAGGGACAATACGCATTAATTGAAATGAGCACTTGAGTCCATCGTGTAAATGTGCCAGACGTAGCCATAGAGGCTCTAATGGATACTGAACGGTTACAATTGTCGGACAGCTGTTGCTGTGATTGCGTTCGCCGTCCTCCATCCGCCCACACACACGTTAACAAACGCACCTCCTCCCACTCACACTGCCAACGTGCAGATGTGAAGCCGTTCGGAAAAGCCAAGGTCAGAGCTGCTATTAGCCCACAGCTGACGACGCTTCTCTTTAGGTCACACACACACATCTGAAACCCTACTTGACCTCCCCGAGCCACCTCTGACGGTCTGTAATGCAGCGATCTGTTGTGATCAGGTGTCTGTGTGGCTCCTCTGATTGTTCAAGTTACATATTTGAAATGCTTTGAGCAAATACATGCAAATAACAAACACACAGAATTCAGTTAAACTTCACTGTGAGTTGGCAGAAGTTTCAGAGAGCGATATCTCAACACTTGAATAAAAGTCCATCTATTAGCTTTTGATGGAGGCTTCAAAACCCTTATTCTGGGCCTTATCAGCTAGTGGAGCCAAGCTTTTTACATAGACTGTATGAAAGAAGAAGTGACGTCACACGTTGGTTCGTGAACTACGATTTAGAAGCCTTCAGTTCAGCATTTTGGCCGTCGCCATCTTGGTTTTTTTTGCAACCAGAAGTGACACAAAAAGGTGGATGTAAGTACAACCGAGCACTGAATAAGACATTTTTAGGTGACCAAAATGTCACAATTAACTTTCATGTATTAAAACACAGTGTGAAAGGGTTAAAGTCTGAACAGGTGGCAGAACTAGAAATCCCGATCCTCCCCCATGATGTGGTGGGCACTTGGTACATTCTGATTGGCCACTTCCTGTATTTAAAAGCTCTGCATCTTTTGCGCCAAATGACAACTTGCAGCAGCAACGCTGGTGAATTTAAATCAGCCGTGTGGTAGCAGGTGCTGCCGTCACCAAGAGCTGAAAGTGGGAGAGAGTTCCAGGCGATACGCTGTACCTTTGACCAATCGGGTTAGTCGTCCATTTTAGGACACAAAGACAAGAAGACAAGAAGACGACACATGAATGTGTCTGGCATGCCTTAAACGCCTCGAGTCGTTTTCAGAACGATCACACCGTGTGGGTAGTTTTTTAGAGGACTCTGACAAACAACCTCTTTTCTTGTGACTGCGTCAGGATTTGTTAGAGAGGAAGCCTCGGTCTGCTCTCTCACTTTGCTGAGTCACGCTGCAGTGAGTGCGGTTGCGCTTCACGTTTTGGAAATCAAGTTTGCGCAAGTGGTCTCGATAAATCAAGCGCTAAACTGATGAAAGCTGCGCCTGTTGTGTTTTTTCCCCCCATGGTTGTGATTACAGTGACTCTAGTGGTTGAGTACACGCGCATAATTTAGTTAGAATTTGGAAAAGATGGAACAGAAAACTACAGCAAATAAAGAAGAGAGGGAATAGGAATAGAGCAGGAGCTATTCCTTTCAATTCTTTGTCAAGACATGAACACTTTGACCTCTGACCTCCTCACAGTTGTCTGCTTGCATCTTTGTCCATTTACTGTTGGAGCTGAAACTCATTTTGCTTTTTGGTCCTTCTGGATGAAAGCGCCAGCTTTGGCCCTGAATACCTCCTGAGTCGTCGTCCCCCTTTTTGCGGTCTCATTTAGTTCGGCCATTTAGAAGCATCTCACCGGCCCGACAGCCTCCTGCCCACATTTTCTGTGGCGGTTTCAATCTGTGAGAAGCGCAGAGTCACTCTGAATATCCTGGCAGGGGGCTCCGACGTTTGTTAACCTGTCGTGTCAGATGCCGTCTGTTCAGCCGCCGCTAACGTCCGTTTTCTCAGCCACCACGGCTGCCGTTATGGGCTCAGTTTTATGGCTCTTTGAGGGCGAAAGCTGGCCCTGACACACTGTGCAGCTGTTCAGCAGAGGCTCGTGCCTCATTCCGTGCGGCAGTTGGGGTCGTAATTCATTTTGCAGGGGGTCTAAAGAAGGTGTCCGGGTGCTGAGATGTTCCGTAGCGAGTGGAGCTGATTTAATTAGTGCAGAAGCGTAGATGCAGTTGTTTAGAAAATGTGTCTCTGTCGGTTGCTCATCAGTATAATGAGATGCCTCGTTCAGGAGGACTCCGATTTCATGAAATACTATGAAATCCTAACATTAGGCTGACTTTAACATTGATCGGTGGAGGTTGAGGAGATGAAAGTCAGTTGGGGAAAATACATTTACCATTTCTTTGACCATTTTATAATTTATTTTGTTTTGTTTTCTGGGGCATGTTATGCCTCAGCTTTGTGGAACTTTACGGTTTGGGTCACTCTTATCGTTGTTATAGCATCATTTTCAGAGAAAAAACCCTCTAAAAAGCCACTTTTCATTACCTGCTCAGCAGCAAACAGCAGACACAGCCAAAGACTCGCTGGTGAACATTGTGGAGCATTTAGCAGCTAAAGAGACAGATATTTCCCTCAGGAGTTGGTGGAGACCAAAAAACGGAGCTAAAACAGAGAGAATATTGTACATTTACTTGTGAGGGCGTCTCTGTGTAAGTTTATATGTGACAAAGTAAACTTTGCATGAACTCAGAACTTCACTTCTTTCTGTTATTTTTTTTTCTTCTCTCGTCTCTGGGATAAGCTTGATTTTTATTCAAACTGAAACCTTTTCAGGTCGAGCTTATATGCTTTTGCTTCAATTCATGCTCCTCCAGGCAAATTTGCATCTACCTGCGTCTTTGAAGTCTCCACTTCTTAAACTTGCTTTCCATTCAGCGTGAACACACCTTGAGAGACTTGTTTCTCCCTCGGTTGACAACTCGGACATTATAGTTTGACTATAAACCTCCCCAAATTGTGTAAACATATAAGACTACTATTAAGTTGTGTAATATTGTAACTCCAATTAAAACTTCTCTAAGGCCCGCCCTTAAACTCAAACTGGCCAATCATAGTCTAGCATCGGGGTCCGACAACTAGCCGGCTCTGCTGCATAGACTCATTTTAAGAAGCTCTTTATTTTCAGGCTGGTTACGTGGATTTGGATAAACGTTGTGTAGTAGTGATACTTGTTACCCGGAGAGGTTGGAAAGAGACATACGTTTCACAAACGGCTTCTATCTTTTTTAACCTGTTTTTGCTGCTGAATCAGTTTTTCATCCTGGATTTGTCCTTTAAATACATACTGTAGATCCTTTTGTCTGCTTCTCTCTGAAATCCTTTTTTTGTTTTTCCCAAAAATTACACAATAGTTTTTCAGGGAGTGCAGTTAGTGACCGTGTGGGCTCCATGGTAGCAGCAGGAGGCGGGGCTTAGCGAAGGGTCAATTATAGAGATTTTAACTTTTTCAATCGGGGTCAATAAATAAAGCGAAGCGTGCTTTTAATGTGTGTTCTTATTGAATGTGTGCATTTTCTTTATTTACGTTTAAATACATATATAATTTGAAAAATGAAAACAATGTATTTGCAAGAGTGGGTTTAGAGTTTCACATCATTTTATATGCATTTACTTAATGTCACACAGCGGCATTTAACACTAAACACACAAACAAGACACCTAATACTAACAGTACACATTATTTTTGTCAAAAAACGTTTTTTATGCAACTCTTCATCAGTTCTTTTGAAATGTCTTTACCTTCTGAAAACTGGAGAAACAGGCTTTACAGACGACAGCGGTGGTGTTCTCGTTCTCCTTTTTTCTGAGAGTGCGTCCTCCGTTCTGGACCCACATCTTGTGGCATCACATCTGGAGCTGCCGTCTGTATTACTCGAATCTTTCAGGAACGTCATCGCTCATCTGCCAAATGCCTCTCGGTTCATGTTGTGCTTTGCACGGCGCAGCCATATTTCCGGTATAACATTTTGTTCCGCTACCCCATCTGGCGCTGGCGCCTGCTCCTCTGTTCGGATGCCAAAAAATCAGTGTTTGGATGCATGTTAAGCATAAGAAGCAGACGTGAATGCCCGAGCAGCTCATCAAACTTGTCCTTTTGTACACTTGCTGGAATGCAGAAGAGATTTATGTCGATTATGCTTCATTTGCCAGTAAATGCACGGGAGTGTGCGGTTGACATTGACAACTAGGGGATAAAGAAAACGTTACCCAGAAGAAAAGGGACACAGCTGCCTAAACTGCTCATCCATTTTTCCTCTTGTGTCCTCAGTTGCACAGAGAAGACAAATCTTTTTTTTGAATTGAATATGAATTATCAGGAAACAAAAAGTGGAGCATTCGTCGAGTATTTGATTGTTAAAGTAAACCACAGGTAAATGGTTTCTGCTTCTTCACTGACACAGCCAGCGGTAGTCTCCCGAGAACACGCTGCTCTGCTAATGAGTGACCTAATGAGTTCAGGGAAATCACAGCATGCTCAGCAATTTATTGCCCTTCTTTCCAGACCTTAGTAACTGCATTTCAGCCGGACTTCCTTCATGCGTAAAACTCACATTATGAGTACGCCACTGCGGCGTTAGTCACAGTTCAATCTTTTCCGTCTGAGACGCGTAGGTGTAGAACCGCCTCCAAGTAGAAACAATAGAGTTCCGACGTGGTTCTCAAGGTTCTCCGTGTTGTCCGTCTGTAGGTTTGACCTGGGAAGATGACGCCACTCAGCAGGTTCTGTCCAAGGAGCTGTCCAAACTGAGGAGGGTTCCCTACAGGCCACAGCAGACTGGAGCCGTGTACAACACCAACAGAAGGTCAGATGTTTACCCATCAGTTAAGATCTGTGGAGATGACCCGCTGTCCCACTGTGGTCCAAAAACGGTTTTAAGGGATTTCACTAGTGCTGGTTTTACAAAGATATGTTGGACTTGGTATTTAGAGAGTGCTGTCCCCTGTATGTCAGTGTATATATTTTAATAAAGTAATGATTTAGGGAAAAAAAATGAATTATTTGGCTGTACAGTGACACAGGTATGTGCGCCTTTCCTTCCTTTTTCACTCTCTCACAGGCCGGTATCTGAGGCGATGGACCCAGTAGACCAGAGGGTGAAGCCCGTGGAGGCGGAGCTCAGCAGGAATCTGCAGACGTACCTCCAACATCTCGGCCTCCTTCCCAAGACGTCATCTGTCTCCAGTCTCAGCACCCAGGTCAAGGTGAGGGATTCCTGGATTCCTATACGTGTCTTCTCTTGGTCTCCGTGGGTCTCTGATATACTTCCAGTTGATCACGTTTTCATCATAGTATACTGATTCTGTTCCACATATTTTAATATGTTATAGTTGTACACATACAGCTGTAGATCTGGGTGTATTACGTGATCAAACTAAGTTTATGTTGTTTATGTTTTGGATGTCTTTAATTCACTACAAAGGGATATATGATGAATAACGTGAGACACTAGTTATTTCCTATATTACATTAAGGTTGCTATTCCTTTAATATTTTTGGTTTCCCAACAGTTTTGGGCAAAGTTTAAATACCTTAAAGTTTTCAGGTATTTAATTTAATGGATTTGCCAAATAAAAAAAAAAAAGATTTCTGTTTTTATGCTTCCAACGCCGGTGACAGCTTTGGGCTGAGGCATTAGGTTTTCTGGTTGTCTGTCTGTTTGTAACCTCACAAAACACATTTTTGACATAACTCTAGAATTCCCATGCTAGTTATGACAATTTCTCACAAATGTCAAATAGGAGAAAAATGATTAAGAGATGACATTTTGGGCGGACAATGACTTTTAATACTTCTATTTCTTTAATGATAAAATGATTCATGATTTATGGTATTATATGGCGCTATCATGATGGAAGTATTTATCCATATTGCTATATACTGCCACTGATACGTCCTGCCTTTATAAGCCTAGTAAGGAGTACAATGCCGCCATGTTTCTTTACTGTTACCAGCTTATAATATGAGCTCTCCAGTGAAAGCATCTACTAATAAACGAGTAAAGCCTGGACTCACACTGCACAAATTCCAGCTCCTGTTGCTCCCTGTTTCACATTTGAAAGTGGGAAGAGCAGGTGGGACATTTGTTTTCCACCCCAACATCTGCTTGTCACCCCACTCTCCGCTCACAGCCACCTGCCTCTGTTAAAAAAAAGACTCAATAAACTTGCAATCAAACAAGTACCAAGCCATAAAACACACACGTACACAGTTTTTATTTAACTAAAACTGAAAAGGGAGGATCTTTCTGCCCACTATTTACATTTTTTATTTTATCCTGGTTGTTTTTCTATATTCTTCCCTTCTTTTGGATTCTAAAATAGTTTTTACTCTCCTGCCCTCTGGGTAGCCCTTTACTTTAATACAGTGCCAAGACTGAAACTGAAGATATCCACTAAAGTTGAACATTTATATTTTGCAACATAAACATAATACAAAAAATATAATGTTTCAAGAGACTGGTTTCTTCGCTAAGTAGCCTGTTTAATAGCCTCTCTACATTCTGAAAGACTGGCCTGGGGCTGCAGGCCGTTCACACAATGGAAGAGTGTGGAGCATGGACTTAAACACTCACACATCTTCACTTTGCTAAAATAAGAAATAAAAATCCCCACAGAGTTTTAGACGGTATTTTAGCTTGAATTAAAGCATGACCAACAAGAGACTTCCAAAATGTCCCCTGTTGGCGATGGAGTCCCCTGTAGGTGAATGTGCAAATACGGTGAGGTCCACTGTTGGATGGGAAGGTAAGAACAAACACACCTTCACAGCGTGGAGTCCGGTGTCATCCTTCGTTGTCGCTCCTGCTCTCGCTTCTTCATCCTAACTGATGGCTTCTCCCAGCATGGCCGTTACGAGCGAAATAATACCAGCCGAGAGTTCAGGAGTTCACTTCTCTAATTAATAACGCTCCACGTGACCGGTTTCTCTCTCCAGCGGGGTGAGGGCAGAGGGAGCGCCGCTGCTGAATGGCGGAGGCCTTTCTCCTCCTCCACAGAGCACGGGTGGCACTGAGCCCTGCAGGCATCGCTTTGGGGCTCGTGGCCTCTTTTTTTAAAAAACGCACCAACTGTGTGAGACACAGCAGATTAATAAAGATGCCGACAGTGACAAATACCAGGAGGGGCCTCTGCACATACAGATCCTAAAGAAGTATGACGAGCTGTGGGGGAACTTTACGGTTCATGTTGGTATTGTTATGATAATTTTACCGTTCGTCAGGCTTGTGCCATTTCTGTGCTCCCAGGTGGGCGTTTAATGGAGCCGGCAGGGACAATTTGCTTTTGTTGTAGCTGATGGATCTGTTAATATGATTGCATAAATGGATTAATAACTTGTTTTTCATCAAAAAAAGGCTTCCTTTTCATGTCAGTAGTCGTCATAGACGTTGGATGAAAGCCGTGTTTTTTTTTTTCGACGACATTTAGATATGTTTAGATTTTTTTAATTTTGATATTCTCTTTTAAATTAATTATTTATTACATGTGAAGCTCTTTGACTTCATCTCCTTCCAGATAAAACAATATGTCTTACGTGAATATTTTGACCAGTATTGTATGACGATTAGGACTAAAGTGCTGTAAAACAGCTGCACTAAACCGAAAGCTGCTCCGGCAGGATGACTTGGCAGTTTCACCTCAGCATATGCAACATATGTTTTGCAACCGCATAAACAACCGTATCTCTGCTCATTCTTTCAGGACAATGCTTGAGCGTTAGCTGGACGTTTGTCTCTGTCCCAGCATCTGCTTAAAGTACAATTCAGTCACGTCCACACACCTGGACGGCTGCTTCTCTCTTTTAGACTAGTGGCAGCAGAGAAATGAGAGGAAACGAGGCAGAGAGAGATGGCGAACGACCATCAAGCTGGCCTGGGGTCGATTCACAGTCGGGGCCCCTTTTAAACTCTTTGGCCCCCAGACAGCGGCAACATGAATCAGGCTGTAATAATCTACACAGTTATGTTTACGGTTTGGGTTCCCCATGACGGCACAGTGTTTCTTTAAATGAACTCTGTGTGATTATAATTGCTTTTTCTTGTTTCTTTCAGAGCGACCGTTTCCAGTCGGGCATCCCTGCGGACTTCTACCGCTCCAAGGCCCAGATTTCGCCTCAGAAGTCGTCTCCCTCCGGCTTTTCCTCTCGTCCGTCTTTCTTACCTCTGCAGGAGCAGAGACCCCCAGACGAGCAGCTCCTCGCCACGCAGGCCGAGGGTGACCTTCTGCTGGGCGCCCTGAGGCAGTATCTCTCCGCGCATCGGTCCCTTTACGGTGGAAGGGTGAGCCCCGAGGAGCAGGAGGCCCCCTCGACCCGCCTGAGGCCCTTCTACAGCAGAGCAGAAAATCCTGGGCTCAAAAAGGACACCTCAAAATCCAGGCTTCTGAAGTTGGGGAGAACTCAAGGCACTTCAGTCAAGGACCCTCTGACTTCTGTGGATGGTACGTGTTTTAAAGTGCACCATGGAAGGTCACCTCATTCACTCGCACATACAACAAACACCTTTCCTGTTTTCAACTATCAATGCTTTTAATTCAACTTTGGCGATTTGTTGAGCTGTAGTTTGTAGCCTTGGATCACTATGATATCATGTGGTATAAGCTGTTTTGTCAGACATTTTCATTCAGGAATAAAAGAGCACATATGACATGGAAAACATAAGAAGTAAGTTAAAATAGTATTTTTATGATTTTAGTTCAAAGGTCCTCATTTTTCGTGCATTTTCCAACGAATGTCGTGCAACACGGGTCAATTTCCCCTCATCAAATGCTATCATTCTTCTTAATAAAGACTTCCATCTTCACGGGGAACAACTTGGTCAAGTTTGGGAACAGATTGTGGTTTGGGGTTAAAATGACTGTGGGAGGGGCGTTACAGTAACGTGACAAATAAATCTACTTTGGCTTATTTTCACATGCAGCAGTTATTCTTTACATTATCTTCATCAGGTGGACAGAAACACAAATGCTCCTAATGAGTGATAATCCAATATTCTCTCTCTTTTAGCTCTGTTTTTGGTCTCCACCCACTCCTGAGGGAAACATCTATAGCTGCTAAATGCTCCACTATGTTCACCAGCGAGTCTTTAACAAACCACCTCTGTGTCTCCTCCAGAGAGGTTCATCCAGAACGTTTTGCAGAGCGTCGGCAGGCACCACGTTGACGTGGACGGCCTGACGGCACAGGACTTGGGGCAGCTGTCCGGCCTCATTGCCGATGCCCTGCAAGTGGTGGACCAGGACCAGGGACTAAACAGGGGCACAACCCGTGTCAGACCTGCACCGAGAGACCTGGGGGGAGAGGAGGAGGAGGAGGAGGAGGAGGAGGAGGAGGAAGAAGAAGAGGATACTGCCAGGGATGAGGAAGAGGAGAAGTTGCTGGAGAATGCTCCAACACTGAAACCACAGGAGAGCACTCGTATAGCGCCGGCAGCACTTCAAGGTGATTTTGTAGTGATTCATTTTGTGTTTTTGCACAATTAAAGTATTGAGCAGAAGCTGGTAAGGGAGTCTATAGTACATTCATAACTGTGTAGGTAGGATTAAACAAACAAAAGGAGCTCTCAAGCAGCTTGCCTGCAAGAACGCAGCATTAAAATCAATGTGAAAATAAATGGGCATCCTGTTCAGCTCAGTGTGAACAGCCAGTTTCAATGCTTCAGAGTCCACCGAGACCACTCCAGCTGAAATGTTTCCAACACGGTAAGAAAAAAAGCTCAACAAATAGCTTTAAAGTGGCTGAAAATAATAAAGCAAAAAGCAAAACGTTAGCTTGTTTTCAAACATGCAGACTTATGAATAAAACTGCAGTTGGAAGGTGTAATGAAAATAACTTTTTGTCATATTTGTTTAAACTGTTACTCCATCCCGACGGTAATGCATGAACAGTATTCCAAGAAGAACAACCAATCAGAGCAGAGGAGCATCTAACGGAGCCGTCAATCACTGCTGACTGATCAAACGGTCAACCTAGTCACCGCTGATCGAATATGAATCAGGATGATGTCACTGATAGAGTGGTAGAGTTATCTGCATGTAGCTTTAATGCTTATCTGATGTTTTTCAAGATGTGTTTAGCAAAGAAAAAAAAAAATCTGTGAAATATGAAATTACTGCAGGTGTGAATTCATATCAGTCAAATATTGAAGTAACGTTAATTAATTAATTATTTAATTTTGAAAGAAGTCCTTCTGGCTTTTAGCTCTTTGTGCACATTTGTTTTTACTTCTGTACATTTTGACTATTCCTCTCCGACTCTTCTTCTCATTGATGAACACAAACATGTATCAATACGTTTACTCTCTTTCTCCCAACAGAGCGCCACACGAACACAGAGGAGCGTAGCATAAAGGACACGGTGAGCATTCAGTGTGTGGTGAGAATAAACCCTGAAATGTCAGAGGGGAAGGCTGACATTATAAACCATTATGTAATATTCTGCCAGGAGAAGAATGTGAAGCCGGCTTTAAAAGAATTTAAAATTGTGTTTGACCTCAGCTTCTGTACAAAAGGTGAAGTCACGACGGTCCCGAGAACTTATCGGGAACTGAATGTAGTTTTGAGAGACAGAAATTAAATCAATGTTTTTGTGGCTTATGTACAGAGGAGACTCTTTAAAGACTATTCTCTGCTGCTAAGCAACTCGTCAGACTATAACTTGCAGTAAGAACATTATTTGTCAGTTCTGTTTTGCAGTACTATTTGTAAAATTGTTACAATACTGCTACACATTTTGTGTTTGTGATTCTAAAGTAACGAGAAGCCAAACAAGTCAAAATGCTTCATATAAGACATTAAGGCAATATAAAAAGACACATTTAGAATGTAAAAGATTATAATAAAATAGAAGATAAAAATGATCTAGAATGTGATAAAAGATGTGAGAATAAAACAAGAGAATAAACACACTCTATACTGCAGTTCCAGTGCAGTGCAAGATGTGGATTTAGTCTGTTCACTAGATGTTGAACCTGCTGCAGGGATTTGTTCCCATTCAACCACAGGACCATCGGGGAAGTCCAACT
Organism: Pholis gunnellus; assembly: GCF_910591455.1. Lineage (NCBI taxonomy): Eukaryota > Metazoa > Chordata > Actinopteri > Perciformes > Pholidae > Pholis > Pholis gunnellus. The sequence goes on from NC_136541.1 coordinate 2,377,467, forward strand.
CTGATGTTGGGCGATCCGGTTTGACTCGCATTGTGTGTTTGATGCATGTTTTGATGAACATGAACAAAACGGACTCAAAATGTCCGCAAATAAACATAAAAGTAATACAAAGAGGTACTAGAAGTCTACAAAGAGATTCAAAAACAGCTGCAAAGACACTCGCGACTTTGAAATGGGGAAAACCTCAAAGAGACACAAAATGACTACAAAGACATAATTTAATTGAGATGGTAAATTAACAGTGAAAACTCATCATAGCTTAATTTAACACCAGTATTCCTAATTACACTTCATGTTCACTTCTCCTGATCTTTACCTCCTATAACAAGGTCCATAGGGGCATCTCAATAAATTCACGTTTTATTATATTATATATATATATTAAAAAAACACCTCAATGAGACACAAAACAACAATAAAACGAGGCTAAGCTAAAGTCTGTCATTCCCTCTCCTTTGTTGGAGTGGTGGTGGGCCCATTGTATCATACCGTGCATGAAGGTGTTCGGTTAATGCCAAAAGAAGAACTTAGAAGAAGCTAACAACCATTGATAAGAAGTTTGCAAGCGAGACAAACGTGTTGTCGTGTGTTGAGGCTTTAGAAACGTTAAATGGACCTCAGTAGTTGGACCTTTTTTATACTTACTCTACTTCAGACCTTTAAATGTGAAAAGTTGTCCTTTCTTTTGCTTATTCTTTTCAGCCTGAGAGTGGAATCCTCTTCACCAAGCTCCTCGCCTACCTGGACGAAAGCTCCTTCAACGGCCCGAGGAACCGCGACGTCGTCGCCGCGGAGGCGCCCAGAGGCCGACAGGCGGGGCTGGAGAACGTCCAGAGTCGGACCAGCACGGCGGGCGTGACGGTGCAGAAGAAGGACGCCGCCCAGTCGGTGGAGGAGGTGTCGGAGGTGCGGGGCTGGATCAAGGAGGTGGCGCCGCCTCCCGCTTCGCTCGTGTACGAGAAGTCGCACAAGAAGACGATGATGCACGTTCCCGAACTTCAGCTGGACGTCAAAGCCGGCGGGAAGAAGGCGGACGAGGACGTCTTCGGCTACGTCATCACCGACACGGAGTGAGTAGGAAGCCCGACTGATGCTGGATTTTAGAGTTTGATACCAGCTTTTTTTATATTATTGGTTCAAACTGGTAGAATAGATGCAGAGAACACTTTGTATTGATATTATTGGTTGAAATCAGACTGCATAGCTGACATAATTATAGTTAATTAGTTAATTAAGGCCGCATGACATCTTTTGATTAAATGATTGCTGTTTTAACAGAACAAAACATATTTCTAATACCCGGCTTTCAATATACTGCTGCTGTATTGTCTTTCTTTGGAGAAGTCATTCTACATGATGTATTTTCTTCTGTCTGTATTTGGAACGATCCACACAAACCTCCAATATTGTGCTCACACAGCAATAGAGGCACCACATGCGTTTTCTCCGTAAGATTACAAATCTGTTTCTGTGTCGTGGCCATCAAGGAACAACAAAAGTCTAGTTTCTCATACATCACAAAATAGGTGAAATAGAAACTTCACACTGATGTCTAATATTACCCAGGATGCAACACTACGACACTGTCAGGCCATATTTTTCCTTCGATTGGTTCTTATTCACACCAATGGTGAAGTCATTTTCAGATTGATTCCTCTGCTCCTCAGTTTGAGATTGGAGACCTTTTTGAAATGTGTGTGTGGCATTTCCCTTTCTTTCTCTTCTTCCACTGGTCATTCAGATAAATACAAGCCGCCAATGTTACATTAAATAGGGAGACTATCTCTGCGATGCTGTTGACAAGGTCACATTTAGGGCTTTAGTATGTCGAAGGATTGAAAGATGAAACATGTTCTCTGGTTGAGTTAGACAAATAACAAAGTAGGTGGTGTAAAAGCTGATAATATTCAGAATTAGAAAATGTTCAAATTAAGCAGAAATTTCAAATATAGATGTAAGATAATTCGGCTTGTTTGATTCATAGTTTACATTTTCTAAAACGTTGTTACAAATTCTACATCAGCTGTACGTCTACAAAACACGTTGGTGATGATTTGTTCTTCATTGAAAAGCTCTTTGGGTTGATCGTGAAAGTTTGTGTAGAACATTGAATGCAGTGAAATGTAAAACTTTTAACGTGTTTCTAAATTTTTTCTGTTGCACCGTTTGTACATCAAAACATGACAAACTTTTTTACATATTTCTTTATATACTTGATTGTGTCGATACATATCGTTGATACGCTCCTTTCCTTTTTTTTAAATATCTTGACGCCATTTTTCATAATTTCTTTTCCACCCAAACATAATACAAGTATTCCAAGACACAAATACATAAAAAGCCGGTGAAAAACTGAACAATTAAGAAAATTAAGCAATAAAAAGTGACTCCACAGCCGTTTGTATGAAATATTATTATGAGTAAGAATTAGAATAAAATAAGAGTAAAATAAGTCATGAGCAGCTAACGTCGCTTCGTGTTCATTTTAATTTGTTTGTTTGAAACTCTGCTTCTTAAGGTTTAAGCTCTCAGGCTAACAGTCAACGTGCTTCTGAGAATACGAGAGTCGCTGCTCTGTTGTGCTTTGATCAGTTCGATTGTGTGACTGAGTGACTCTTTAAACTCTTTAAACCACCAAAATGACACAAACGATCTCACCGACCGAGGCGGTCAATGGAGTCGAGCGTCTGGAACGCGTAGATATCGGCTTCAGTTCCCCGTCGCAAAGAGCCGTCTGACCGTGAGGTAAAGAGATGAACATATTCTAACGTTAGCGTAGACTTTAACTCATATTGATTGTCTCAAACACTCCTCCGATAATTTGACAATTTCCATCTGGAGAAGAACGTAAAACAACCACATTTTACAAAAATCCACACTATCCCTCAATGCTCACTCACAGCTTTAAGGACGACGTGTATCCTCGACCATCATTTGAGGCGTCTTCAATCCATCCGTAGAGGTGTGACGTGTCTTCCTCTTTTTATTAAAAACAAAGCTGCATTGTTCATAAGAATAGAAATCGTATCAGTGCCGGACTAACAAGACGGATAAGATGCAGAGTTCCAACGTTTTGGCGTCGTGACGACTGAAAGCAGGAACCTCCTGGTGGTTTCAGTGTAACACCTCCTCCTGTGGCAGGGGGGGGGGGGGGGAGGAGGAGGAGGAGGAGGAGGAGGAGGAGGAGGAGGAGGAGGAAGAAGACGACAGGGTGATTCATCACAGCTGGAGGAAAACACCTGCTCCCCAACCCACACACACACACACACTGCTCATATGGCCGTGTGGACACACACTCCTTTAACCCTGCAACCTATAAAAGCTATTCCCTTGTTTCCTCCCGTCCCACACACACACACACACACACACACACACACACACACACACACACACACACACACACACACCTGCTGTGAATCAGGATGCACATCAGACTGCATCTTAAAAAACCTATTTACAAAATGAAACACCCACTTTATTCTTTAAGATCACCCAGAAGGTAAAGTAATGATCAACAAGCTTCAGTTGACGTGTGTATAAAATGCCAAACCGCATTCAGCTTTGAATGGATTTCACTCCCTAATTAGCTTAATTAAAAGAGAGGGAGAAGGGTAAGTGGCATTTCTTTTCTTTAATAATCTATAATGATGTCATTTTTAAAAACACTTACCTTCCCTTGAACATTTCTTTCTGTTTTTATTTATCATTTATATTATTTATTCGATACTTCAGGGCAGTTCGTTTCACAGGTTTATTGACTCTCCTCTGATAAACTTCCTGTGATAATATCAGGTTTAAAATGTCTGACACACATGACATGACATGACAACAGTAGTTCAATCAGGAGAGACGAGTGAATGATTAGTAGTTAACATTTATTATGACAGATGCTGCGTTAATGAGTCACACAGAAATCCTTCGGCGCTGGAACTCGACGAGGAGATTTTGTGATGGAGTTGTGATGATCGCCCCGAGCGGCAACAAGATAAATCCCCCCCCCCCCCCCCCCGTGGAGTCCAGACACCGGTGGTGATGGTGGCTGGTGAGGCCGATAGAAAGACGAGTTGATGAAGATGATGAATCTGTGAAGATTGGGCGGAGATGGGGAGGTGCAGGGTTGCGTAACCGCAGCATGAACGTGCTGAAGATAAGAGAGACGATCATATTTAAAGAGAGACAGCAGCAAGATGATAGGCTAACGATGCCCTCGTGTCGTCGTGCTATTGGCTAGAGAGACCAGCTGATCTAGACAGCTGATATCATGATTGACCGCCCCGAACAATGAGCGCAAGGAAATAATGAGTGTGCCTGCATGAGGGGTGATGGCAGATGTATGGTAGATAAACTGCGGACTAAGGCGAGAGTCTTCCTGTCTGAACTTACGCTTGAGCTTCATATGTGATGCTGAAGTTCACCTTCATTTATTGATACAGAACAAGTAAAGCTTTTCAAAACAAGAGGTGGAAAAAGCTCACGAAATGACTGCATGCTTCGTGGTATATTGTTATGACGCAGATTTTAGATTAATTGAATCTTACTGATTATTATTCACATTTCACACAGAAAAAAAACTCTGTGTTGACCTCGAGGAAACATGAATCATCTGGGAATCATGAATGTCTCCATAATGTGTCTGTGTCCGTCCAGGAGATATAAGTAGTGGACGTAGTCATGGGGACGTCACCCGTTGGTTTGTGGACTGATGTGATGAAGCTTTGAGTTCGGCGAAATTTCGCCGTCGCCATGTTGTTGTTTTTTGCAGCCAATGAACAGGAAGTGACCATATCTGGACTGAGGAGGAGTGACGTAGAGACGCTGTATACGTCTCTGGTAGAGACCTGTCAATCACCGTGTAGCCCCGCCCCTAAAGCATCCCCTGCTTTATGGTCTGTTTGACTCTAAATGGACCATCATTTACTAAATGAACATCATGCTGTATTGAAGAAGACTTGAAACTAGAGATTGAGACCATAAACTCATGTTTACAATGTTTACTGAGGTAATAAATCAAGAGAGAAGTAGAGTCATTTTCTCATAGACTTCTATACAACCAGAGGAGTCGCCCCCTGGTGGACACTAGAGAGAATGCAGCTTTAAGACTCTTCTTCATCGGCTCCGGCAGTTACGATTGTTGCCGCCTGGTGTTGCTAGAGGAAAGGTCAGGGTGTACTCATCAGGGGAATCAAACTGTAAAATACTCTCGGATGCTGTAGGAAGACTCCCACTCAAATATTTTAAACCATAACCTTCATTTCTGTTTCTTGTTAGTTTGTATTAACATTCCCGGTAGCTTTACAGGTGTTCTATCAGCAAAGACACTGAACAGTTCAGGCTGTCGGTTTGTTAGCGTTTGCCCCTTAAACTTTAAAATGTGTAAGAGCAGAATAATGAGACGAATCAAAGCTGCTCCGCTCTGTGAGGAGAAAACATCCTGCTGTTGTGTGTGAGAGGGATCGTAACCCAACGCACCGTGTGCCGCACAGCGTTTGAGCCGCGGCGAGGTTCCTCGGTGCAGCTCTCAGGATCTGCAGAGCGATCGCTGCTGTTGGATCTGAAGCAGCAGCAGCAGCAGCTGCTCTGCACTGACTCATACCGTCGCTGTCTGCTCTCCAGGCTGAGGAAGGATGTTACTAACTACGCTTTACACTTAAAGAAACTCGGCTGGCATTTTGTCCTAGATTTGGAAGCATAGTTAGAATGTTGTGAACACTACAAAAACCTAATTGAATGATTGGGAGGAACAATTAAGTGAAAGGTTGCAGACAAACTAAATAATTAAAATGCATAAATTAAAACTACCCTGCAGGTGTCTGGAGGCTTCTTCTTCTTCTTCTTCTTCTTCTCTTCTGCATTTGAACTCAGCAGAGGGAGCTGAGGGGAGGTCGCACGAGTCCACAGCAGATAGGAAGCAATTAGCTTGGAGTTTGGATATCGAGCTTTAGACGTGATCTCCAAGCGCACACACACACACACACACACACACACACAGACACACACAGACACACACTCACCCTTTGCTTGCATTGAGGCTGTTTTAATTGACTACTTAATCAGTTGTTCCTCCATTTCTCTGCTGTTTCTCTTCACAGTTTGGTGACTTGTTGGTGAGTTTCTCTTTCTAAATGTAGCTTCTACATCAACAGTAAAATGGACTCCGAAGTAAAAAGTCCTCTCGTTAAATGAATGGTTTTAGTCTCTCTTGTCGGGCAACCACCTTGCATCAGAGCTCAGCACTATGGAGAGGAGAGCAAGAAGGACAGAAGGACATGAGGATAGAAGAAAGGATGTAAGAGCAAAGGCTACGATGTGAGGAGTGGAGGACGGAAAGAAGAAGTAAAGGAAGCAACACACGAGGGAAGTTTATGTAAGAAGGAAAGAAAACAAGGAAAGTAGAGAGGACGAAAGGAAGACGACAGAATAAAAAGAGAAAGAAGCATCAAAGAAACAAGGCAGTTTTCAGAGCTTAAATCTTTATTGGACAGCAGCTCCTGTTGAATATAAAATACTTCTACTCAGTATCCAATAACTCAAGCTGTCAGAAGAATGCAGCGGAGTAAGAAATACAGAAACGCTGTGAAGTGGAAGCACAAAACTGTACCCAACCTCCTAGAAATGACATTTATTTACCACTAAATGATAAATACACACTCGCTGCCTGTGTTATGTTGGAAGGAAGCTTTTCCTCACAGACGTAACGAGCTGGTTTGTTTTTAAACTACTCTTTTGTTTTAAAGGAATCATAAAGAAATGATTGAAATGATATGTATCAATACCATACAAGCATGATTAACACTTGATCAGGGTTCAGAAGGATGAAATGACCCAGAACTCAAAGAGGAAGTCCAGCCTCGTTCACATGAACGGAGGAAGTAAAACAACTCTGTGTGTGACTGTAAGGGCCGTCTACAACCTGTGGTTATTCATGTGTTCATATACTGTGAAGTTCATTCACCTCAAATAACCGCTGAGTTGCAGACTTCTCTTAAAGCGTTTGATGGGTTCACAACTTTGCTACTTTCCACTTCTAACTGCTTCTTCTCTCTTTTTAAGTGCAAATAACAGTCAGAACAAACAAATCCACAAAGAGCATCGAGTAGAGTTCCATTATCATTTGAAACATTCATCTCTTCATTAGGCGGCCTGCGCTACGTCAGGGTGAAGTAGCTTTCTCGTTTTTTTGTTCGAGGACGCCGACTCGCATAAAAAAACACAACAGAGGTCATTCTCATTGTGGAACGCTGCCAAAGCTCCTTCATTTGTTAAATGGCTTCACAGAGTCTGTGTTTCGGCCCCGACGACCTTTCCCCCTCACCGTCGGCGCTCACTTAAAAGCATCAAACGAGGGAGCGGGGAGTGATGATGACTCTCCTCCTCAGTGTTCACCTCTCTCGCCTCACCTGAGAGCTTCTGCTTCTCTCTTCTGGACTTTCATCTCAAAGTCTGATTTCTCCTATTGATGGTAATAATGTGCCTCATCTGCTCACCATGTTGTTAAATTACTTCTTTTTCTTCCGCCTCGCATAAGAAATATTTTTTTGCCATGAAGTTCAGGTTTTGATTTTTCTAAATTAGCGAGTGGCGAACTCTAAAACCTTTATTTTATCACATTTTAATTTCAAAGACTTTTCCCTCGTTAGCGTATCGACAGAGAAACAGCATGTTCTCAGAAGTACTCTGTCCGCTCCATCGACCGGATGCTTTTGGTAGCACTTATACGCTCTTTTCGGCAGAACCTTGTATGGTTGGCTCGTCCTCAGAGGAAAACCCTTGGTGGTTCCAGGTTGAACCGTTCCGCCTGGAACCCTTTCAGAGGGTTCTACTACAACCCAACACAGAGTGTTGTATCTAGAGGTTCTACAGAGAACCCTTCTATGGTGTAGTGGTTTCACCCAGAACCCTCTGTGCTTTCTAAACGCTTTTACACACTTAGAGCATTTGTTTTCATGCAATGTATTTGCATGTTTCATCATGAGTACTTTAACAGAGAACACCATTTCTTTTATGTTTTTTGAAGGTTCTGAGCTTTTGCGCCGCAACTAAAGGCCCCCAAGTGGCTTCCCAGCGGGCCTCTGCTCCTGAAATGTTAATGTAGAGTTCAAATTCTATGTTCGTACCTTAATGTATGTGACCATTGAAATGAACTGATGGTTACGCCCCCGGTGTGTAAAGGCCTTTAGGGTGCTAAAATCCCCACGGGAGTTCTACAAAGATATATGTATACCAAGGGTTTCATGTAAAACCCACCCAGGGTTCCTCACAAGGCTCCTGACGTTCGGGGGAAGATGTGGTGCAGCCCGACCCGCGACAATAATGGTTCACAAGCACCGTTTTGGGGGTTGGGTGGACTTTGAGGATCTTTGAAAAGCTCTTTCTTCCAAAAAGGGTTCTTTACATGAAAACATTTCTTCATAAAAGCGTCTTTCAGTAGCAAATTGTTCCGGGTAGAACGTCATTCCTTCAGGTAGAACCCTTTTGGAACCCTTATTAGAGCATAAATCTGAATAAGTACTAAGAATTCTGTTTTAATCTGTGGGATGAGTTTAATTTAATTTCTGTTCTTTCTCTCTTTCTTTACCTTCTTTCCTTCCTTTTCGAACCTCCCCATCCCCCTTTTCTTTCTGTCCTCCTCCTCCTCCTCCTCCTCCTGCCTCCTCTTCGTCATCATCAGTGGACTCCAGACAGACGAAGGCCTCCACCTGATGGAGATCCTGGCTCGCAGGGCTAAAATCCAGATGACCGACTTCGCCGAGCTCTCGTAAGTATTTCTGCTTTTTTTTTATCTGTCACTCACACTTCAGCAGAAAAAAACCCCACAATCAGCATCCAACCTGAAGCTGGTGTTTATTCTCCAGCTTTAAACCGTTCATTTGTCCAACTGCGTGGTGGAGTGTCATCAAAACACACACACACACACACAGACACACACACACACACCTGCTCATTTACTGTGTTTGCTGCCGCTCTGTATAATCTAATGCTTTTGAGTTTCACACCTGTTCTGGTTAAAAATGCCAATAAATAAAGTCTGTTCAAACAGAGCCGGCACACAGGAAGTGACACGTTTCACACTATTCATGTGTTTTCACAAGAATAATCCCGTCAGTGTCCAACATGAGGCCGGATCATTTTCCATGTTTTAAAGTTTCACACAGTCATCACAGACACTCTAAACTGCAGTTTTATCTTTAAATCTACAGACATGCAGTTCATCAGTCTGATATGACATCAAATTGTTATAATATAACCAGCAAAATAATGATTTTAATTTCTCATAATCTAGCGACTAGTAAAATGTGATGCATCACTTTTTTTTAGGGGGCGCGATGTCGTTCGTCAGGATTTAACGGTAGTTATTTAGCTCATATGGAATCTTTCCTAAATGAAGTTATAGGTGTTGTGAATATAAACACCAAATGTGAAGGGAAACTGACATCTTTACCTGCAGTATATTATCTCTTCTGTTTCAAACCGCCTGATATGAGTTTGCTCAGCCAGTCAACCTTAGAGCAGCATGGCTAACCATAAAATAACACAAAGTTCAAACCTAGAAATAACATTCCCTAGAATGAAGGTGAGTCCTCACACTGACTTCTTTTACATGCAAAAAATATTCTGTTTTTTTGCCCTTATTCAGAATAAGCTGTTCACATGGGTAATGAAAATGATTATTCTACTAATATTCCCGTTTACATGCAGCCGTGCATATTCCGATTAATGCAAAACGACCTCATGACGCGTCCTCATTACCGACTATAGGGGCCAGTGAACGATGCTGTTCACGTCTGTGTTTGACGGGTCGATGCCCGAACACGTCAAACTATGGAAAAGTGGAACAGCAGGAGCCGCTTGTGCCGTTTTGCATCAAAATGTTTTAAAGGTTTTCCAGCGGTGGAGGACTTGTTGGACCGTGTGAACTCAGCCTCCCTCTTTCCTTCCTTCACCTTCTTCTTAAAGGTTGTTGATATCCAAGTCGTTCATAAAGGTGTTTTCCTCCTTCACACCAGAAATGTGGGCTTTTCTCTTTGACATGCATCTCTACTTCAGCTTTGCAAACTCTTGGCTTGTTTGTGTCCAACGCGCACAGCGCTGGTCGTAAACAGGAAAGAGGCCTCGTGTCTCAAAGTGCCATAAAAACCTCTATTGAGACGCATATTCTGAATGTGCTGTATAGACGTTTCCAAAGAACGCTCCTAAAACCAGAATAATATCGGCATATCCCACATGTTTTCATCAGAAAATGGTCCATTCTAATCCATTTACATGAGCCATATCTATGAATAGTAGTGGGAAATGAGAATGTAAACGTAGTCACTGTGAGTGGGCGGCTATGTTTGGCTCCAGCGCTGCGTTCAGGAAGCTTCTTTTAATGCTTCCAACGTCCTCCTCTAACTCTCTTTCCCTAAAACTCTCTAATAGAGCCGCGCCTCTGGTAATGCGGCCCAGCCAGCTGTCAGACGGCCAAGCAGTTGACTTAAAATTACTTCATTACTTCATCAGTTTAACGCTCCGAAATCACCAAACGCCTCCGTCCTCTGGACTAGAGGCAGCTGGAGGAGCAGAGAGGTCTCCAGATGACTCACCGTGTTTATCGTGCGACATCAAGCGCCTTGTTACCCGCAGGGCTCGAGTGGGCGGCAACTCTTTTTTTTTCCCCAAAGGGCCGAGACGCCTCGTGCTGAAACTCTTCAGATGTTCCACCGAGGAAGACGAGCAGCGGTCCTCCAACTGGTGGGATCAAACCAGAGGGAAGCAACAGTGCCCTGAAGGCCGAGGGCGTCTCCTTATTTTCATTCTGTCAACATATTTTCCCGCTCTGGGGGAGGGGGGGGAGACAACGGGAGCTGCTCCTCCGCGTTATTGACATGTTGGAGTCGAGCCGCCGCCGCCTGCAATCACTTATTAATGAGGCTGAACTCTGCATGAACCCTCTCTCACTTATTCTCCGGGCTCGTCTACTTTGTTCGTCTTTGCCTCTCTCCTCCTCTTCTTCTCTTCTTTTCATTCTGCTTCTTTCCTCATCCGTCTCAATGTGCAGTATTTATATCCTCTCTATCCTTCTCAGAGTACACTAACACACACACACACAGGTGACTTTGCAGTGGGTTGTGAACATTGTCAATGCGGTGAGCTGCAACTGCAAAAACAAGCGCTGCTGCAGGGTTTTTTCAGTTGAATCAACTGGTTTGGGATTATAGTCAGACTCTGTATAGAGGCAGTCGATACTGTACAGTGTGTGTAAATAACACGTGTTTCTGTGCAGGCCTACATGGGGGAAGAAGATATTTAGGGCTCTCGCATTTGAGTATGAAAGAATGCCTCTATAGCGCCCCCTACAGTTGATTTTAAGTGTCAAAGGCCACGCCCCCCCCTCACCCCGTATGGCCGATTGACTTGAAATTCGACACACATCTCCAGTTCCATCTGCTCTACAAGAAAGTCCATCAGACCCCTGAACTCCGCCATTTTGAATTTTGTGAAAAACTATTTTTTTTGGCGATCTCCTCCTGAACGCTGGGTCCGATTGCTGCCACAGTTTCTGTGGATCATCATCGAATCAATCTCATCAGAAGTTCTCAGAAGCTTGTTGGTGTCTCCTTGTGTTTTGAAGATACGGACCACTAGGGGGCGTGGCTTCGTACATTAATACACATAACGTCTAAAGCAGGGGTGTCAAACATACGGCCCGCGGGCCGGATCCGGCCCGCCACGTCATTTTATGTGGCCCGCGAATCCGCCAGCAAAAAAAAAAAATGTAAAAGTCGGACAATTTACAAATATCCGTTGTATCGCGCACGGCGGAGCTCCTCCCCGATCCGCACGCGCCGCGCACACCTCGACCAGCGTATGTGGCAGCAGCAGCAGCAGCAGCAGCCCCCCTCCCCACCGAAGACGAAGGAGCACCCCCCCCCCCCCCCCCGCCGACAACCGGCCCTTTGGGGGCAACCATGATGCTGATGTGGCCCCAGAGCGACAATGAGTTTGACACCCCTGGTCTAAACCATTTGGATTATCGTCACGAACTTTGCAGCATATCTCCACATTGCATCCTGTAACATACCGTGACATCTTCATTACATTCAACCACCAGGGGGCTCTACAGTAATTTGGCCATTTTATGCATTTTTTGCCATTTTCAGGCTTCGTATTTTAACGAACTCCTCCTACAGAATTTATGCGATCAACTTCAAATTTGGTCAAGATGATCTAAAGATCTTTATGATGAAACGTTATCAAAATGGTGAGTTTTTATTGAACGTCTGTTTATGTTTGCTGCTATTTTAATAGTCTGAATTAGCACCTTTAAAGTGCTTTGTATGTAAGTATGGAGAAGACACTTTTACACAGTAAAACCGTTTTTTTATTTTCTCTATGAACTATCTTCTTTTCTTTCTTTTCTTTTCTCTATCTCTATGGTGTGTGTGTGTGTGTGTGTGTGTGTGTGTGTGTGTGTGTGTGTGTGTGTGTGTGTGTGTGTGTGTGTGTGTGTGTGTGTGTGTGTGTGTGTGTGTGTGTGTGTGTTGAAGTTTCCCATGCTGCAAAATGCAGCTCGGTTGCGATAAAAGTAAACTTTTTGAATTGAATTTGAAGTTGACAGAGAAAGTATTCATGTGTGTGGACAGGTGGGGATTGGGTGGCTTTGGGGTGGTGCGACTCTCTCTCTCACACTCACACACACACACACACACACACACACACACACACACACACACACACACACACACATACCTTCACACACACTCTCACCCTCCCTCCCTCCCTCCCACCGCCGCCCGGGCCCCCGTTGTTCCCGCGGCACCTCGCCGCGCTGCTCGGCTGCTGTATGGAGTCGCTGGGTGGGCCGTACTGTTCTCCCGTTCTAATGCACCTTTTGTCTTTGTTCTCCTATTCTGGGGAATGAAAGACCGGAGCTGCACACTGGAGAGAGTGATGGATCGGAGGCAGAGAAAGCAGGAGAGCGTCAGACAGAGAGAGAGAGAGAGATATAGATACAGAGAGAGAGAGAAGGGAGAGAGCTGAGTGTCTTTTGTTGTGAGCGCAGTGAAAGCCCAGCAGGGGGAGCCGCCTTGACAATTTGTCAGAGGCGTGCGCGCTTGTTCTCCGAGGCCGCCCGGCTCCTCACCGCTGTGGCGACCGGCGCGTCACCTCGGCCAGAATAAGTAAAGCCCAGAGACAAAGGCTTTAGACGGACGCTGAGCCTGCTGACGCTCCTCATTTACCCAGCATGCCTCTGGCTATTACCGCCCCGGCTTCTCAACACCACCAACAACTTTTTTTTCTTCTTTTTTCTTCCCCTTTAACCTCTGCAAATCCACTTTTCCAATTATTTCTCCCTCTATATCGATTTAAGCCGAGAGACTCCAGACACAAACATGTCCTTTCAGGCTCTGGTCAATTTAGAGATTTTTGTCTATTTTTTTGCTTCCACACACGTTTTCTTTCAGCCTAGAAGAGAGAAAACATCTCAAATACCCATCCAGGTGTTTATTTTAATACGTTGTCTGTTTACGTCCATTGATTTCTCCTAAATTCACCAAAAGTTACCTTTAGATAATGCCTCATTTGCATATTTAAAGATAACATTTGAGGTTCACTCTTGAAGTAAAGACCCACCTGAAAGGTGTTATTATATTATCGCTGATGATGTTTGTACGTCAGTCAGGGCATTTTATTACGTGACGCCATCACCATTTCGATAAAATTTAATTTTGGCACAAAAGTTACATAAATTGTAATAATATGCAGATGTGTGTGCAGCCATCAAAATCAACTTTTAAAGCATCTAATTTTGTGTCCTAAAACCCTAATGTGATCAAAACTTTCAAAGCTAATGAAGTACAAATTAGTTAAAACAGTTTTATGTAGTTAATCAAATTAAGTTAAGTTAAGAAAAGTTCGTCATTATTACATCACTGCTCAAGTTATTGAGGTTTATTAGATTTTCGATGAGCTTAATTGCTAATTTCATTAAGTTTTCAGGTGTAATTACATTAGTTTGGGAAATAATGTCGCTCTTTCATTTGTCAACTGTGTTATTTTAGTGAGCGCCACAAAATAAATTCCATTCCCCTCCACTGTGTGTTTGGTTAGAGGCAAATATCTCACCGGTGGAAGCTGTGCAAATAAAAGCACAACACCGTCTGTCAGCGTGAACAAACGCGTGTTTGTGTTGGATTGATTGGCCCCCCCCCTCCTCTTCATCCATCCACCACGGCAGCAGCACCGGAGGCGCCTCCACCTTCCACCTCGCACAGAAGCACCAGATTAGCATATTACAGCAACAAAAAAAGTGTCTCTCGACAAAGTAGCTGGCGACCTGCGCAACCTCAGCCACTTTCAAAAGACAACAAAACTCTCCCAGTTTCCTCTCGGGGGGGAGGAGGGGGGAGGAGGGGGGGGGTTAGAGAGCAGCGAGCCTGCAGCAGAATATATAAAAAAATAAAAAGTCCACTCTGGCAAACATATGAATCACAGAAATGATCCTCCACACTTTGTGCCAGGACACTAAGCAAGCCTGGAGAGTGACTCACAGCTCTGTGTTTCATTTGGAACAATTCAATACCGGTGCATTAGATAATACCGACGGTGAGCGCTTCAAATACAAAATACAAAAAAGGCCTCTTGGATGTGTGTGGTTTTTTTTTTTGCCGGCGTGGTGGACTGGTAGCGGTTCGAGGGCGAACAGGAAGCGTTGGTGTGGGTTGTTCTGGCAGAGCCTTTGACTGTAGCTGGCAGCCAAATAATCACGGCTGTTGCGTAACTGTAAGCGAGTGTGTAGACTGGATGTGTGTGTTTTTAATAAACATGAGGGGTCGAGGTGATGTAATGTCTGTCTGAGCTGACGGGGTCATATCAGAGCGCCGCCACTAGGAGGAGAGAGAGGGCCTGAACTGGCTGAGGAGGAGGAGGAGGAGGAGGAGGAGGAGGAGGAGGAGGAGGAGGAGGAGGAGGAGGAGGAGGAGGAGGAGGAGGAGGAGGAGGAGGAGGAGGAGGAGGATGTGTGCAACACTGCAAAACAAAACTCTTTATCCATCATCCAGTCCCAATGGTTGAGTTTTGTTTTCCATCTACCATCACTTGTTTCATGTAATTATGTTTTTTTTTATCAGCTATAAAAGCATCTTTTCCTCCTAAAACCTAAAATCTGATGAAAACTATCCAATCTAATGAAGTACAGATGATTTAAAATGGTTTTATTGAAATGAGTTGAACCATAAAGGTCAGAGTATGAAGCGTGAATCAGCAGAAAATAAATAAAATAATAATAATCAATTGATCAAAGTAATTGATTGGAACATGTAGATTTGTAGTAGAAACAACTTGGTACGTTCTATAACGCATTATAAACTTATAACGTGTTATAATCTTCTCATATAGCGGTGTATAATTATAATAATATTCCTAATGTGTTATGATAATTGTTATAACACATTATAAAACATTTTATTATGAGCTATAAGATCAATTTTCTTAACACTTAATTATTGCTGTTCACTCACTGACACATCATCGTGTATTATCATTCCCATAGTTGTAATAATTATTATTTTTGACATAATGCATTATAATGTGATTCTAAGTGGTCATTGTTTGCTTTATGTAAAGTTAAAGTCAATTTCATAACGTTTTGTGATATTCTTTTCATTTTGGGGCTTATAAGTCATGATAGAAAGCTTCGTAATGTTTTGTGATTATTGTTATAAAACATTGTGACCGTGGCTGAATGATTATGATTCTGATTATACACTATCAGCTATAAGAGTGTAATGCATTATAAGAGTTTTAATGCATTACAGATGAGGGACATTAATCATTCATTAACACAACATGTAGATTGTTTTTGGGACTGGAGTATTAAACCTGACAGGATGACGTGCTGGTAAAGAATAACTCTTCTTTTTGCTCCTCGTGGAGGTTTTGAGCATCTTTAGTTCATTCACAGCATCTCGTGGCTCTGCAGTGACGGCTTGTTTCCGCTCAATGACACTTTACACAGAGATCAGTCAGTACAGATCATATCATCCTCCAACTAATCTGGAATAATGCAAAACATTTGGGTGGATTTTGCTGTTGTAGTCCGAGCAATGTTGACCGATCTCGTTGGAGCAGTCTTCGGTTGGATGCAGGTAGACGGTACGCGTAGAGCAGACGGTACGCGTAGACGGTACGCGTAGACGGTACGTGTAGGTACGCGTAGACGGTACGTGTAGGTACGCGCAGACGGCACAAGACGGAAACAAGAATGTTGTACTTGACTTCATCCTGTGTTCACACTTCTGGAAAAGTACGAACGTTTGCACATATTTGATAAGATAATACCTCATTTGCATATTTAAACATACATTTTCAGAAAACTTCCAATACAAATAATGATAACCTTTATAGGTATTCCACTGCGGGTTTCTATTAGTGCTTCTGCACATTCACCGGTCATGTCTCCCCTTCATGATGTATTCATGATATATTCATGATGTATTCATGACGTATTCACATCTTTAAGACGTATCTCTAAATGACGGATAGAAGCACCGTGAGACGTTCTGAGGGCTCCTCTGGAGCCGGTGAGTGACGGGGTTCACCGCGGCGTCTTTGTGCCCCCGGGTGGCGGAGAGGCCGACAGATGGATATGCGATCAACTCGGCGTGAGTGATTTTTTTTTTTTCCTCCCTCCCTCATCGCACACGGAGACGTTCTTCTGCGCCCCGGCTGACAAATCGCTTCACAGACGGGACGAATGCATCGGCCTCGTCACCTCGGAGGAGAAACGACGGTCAGAAAAATAGAGCCGGAGCGGCCGAGGCTCAGCTTAGGGTTCAACTTTGACTCCAGAAAACACACGTTTAGTGGAACAAAGCCGGTGTGTTGTAGAATACATCAGACGGCAAAGAAAAGTGTTTTTATGTATTATTTATTTTCTAACACGAGCACTTAGCTTCACTAAGTTCCCCCTCTGGGGAGCGTTAATCTGACCCGCTCTAATTAGTTTGTTATTGCACCTTTAGAACAGCAGAACAGCACTGCTGCATAAAGGCAATGTGAGTTTGATGTCGTTTTGTGTTTTTCTTTGATACACTGACCTCAGGGCCCAAAGAAACCCAATTAAAACCTCATAATAATGTTTTATTTCTTTATTTCTTTTTAAATGCATGGCTGGTAATGTCAAATGAAGTTTGTTTAACAGCTTTTTGACCTGGCGGTCGGTGAGACGTGTTGAAAGCCTGACGTGATGGGTCGACAGCCAGAGAAACGCTCCTCAGGATAGAAACGTGTGTTTTGTTAGAATATCCAAGAGAGACGAGATCTTTTAAATGTTTTCGTTGTTTTGTTCCTCCTGCAAACGTGAATTATTTAATACAAATTTGACAGCACGAGTTCAGAAAGTAGCAATACTGAGATACTGATTCTCTTATTCCTTTCCTGCTTTTTTATTTGCCTGAAACTGAAGCGTTGGACCTCACAGCTTCCCAAAAAACAATGACTGTGCAGAATCCATCAACCTGAAATGAAATGAATAAAAAACACTTTTCCGTATCTCTGAAAACATTTTGGACATTTCTTTTAAAAGAAGTGACCTGCTCCATTAACGATGTCACCATATTTTATAATAGCGTTTGTAACAGTAGCAGTCACTTCCCATAAGCAGCTCACAATAGCTCCTGGTGGGGAGCCCGGTAATAGATCTTCCTGCCGGGCCTTTAGTCTGAATTACAGCGAGGGGGAAAAACAAAAGGTTAATCACATTGGGAGACTCCGCTCTGCCTCTGACCACCCAGCTTCTCTCCCTCTGTGTTTCAATTCAAGCTCCTTTTATCGGGCATGAATGTTGGATGAACAGGAGACGAAAAAAAAAAAAAAGAAGCACCTGGAAAAACAACACAGCTGTCTTTTTGTTCCTTTTTTTTAATCTGCCACCTTTAATTTGCATCCATCACGTCTGTATGCAATCACCAATGCGTCGTAGAAATGCGTCCATCGGAGCGTCCTCTTGTTGATGACCAAATAGTCCTCTTGCCCCCCTTTTCCTCTTCATTTCCCAGCATGCTTTAAATGCCGCCGGGCGGGTTACATTGAGATTCCAGAGGTTATCTCACAGTGGTGATGGGGATTGAAACCGCCTAAAGGATCGCCACAGGTTGAAGCTTCTGTCCTTTTTCTTTTCCAAGCTCTACGTATGGCTGAGCTTTAATGAGCACAGCTCCTTTTGAAAAACAGCAGCGCTCCACCGTGGAAAGTAGACTGCGAGGTTGTCTTTTTTGTAAAGCTTCTAACTGTGTGTGTGTGTGTGTGTGTGTGTGTTTTTTACAGCGTGGTGGGCCCTGCTGTGACCTTCAAAGTGAGCCCGAACACTCACAACGTCAGCACAGCAGACGTGGCCAACGTGGCAGGTAGGCTCTCCTTGAGTAATGTTGCCTTTACACTGACAGAGGGGGAACAGGAGACAGGCCATTATCACCGGCCGGCTGCTGCACCTGAGGCACCAGATCAACATTTTTTTCGAAAACTTATGACTTCAGTAAAAATGTGTGGGTTTTCGTGTTCTGCTGTACCCACGCTGCCGTTTAATGGCGAGTCGTTGTTTTTATCGCTTTGTGTTGAGTTTTTGGTTTCAGTTAGGATAAGCGTTTTGTCCATTTTGAAAGGATTTGTGTCACAAATCTCCGTTGCAGCCATCGTTTGTTTGGCTTCATTGTGGGAATCCGTCGGAGAGTTGGACGCGGGCCTAAAAACACAAGCTCGAAAAAAGAAAAAAGAAAGAAAAATAGCCAAAGAGACACCAGAAATGTGTTGTTTTGGGAAATGAGTCAGCCTTTAGTAAACACGGAGATTCTGATTCTGATTCTCTAAAGGACGCACAATGAGGCCTTCAGTTAGCTAAACTAGGTAAACTGGTCTAAGTAAACCAGACCGGCCACGTTTAAGACCGGATAAAACGGGTTAAACGGTTAAATTCCTAAAACAGAATATCTCCAATCTGTATGTTTTGCCCCAAAATCTTTCAACAGGAAATGCATCATATGAAAGATAATGTTCATTTGAACGTAGCCGTACCTGCTTTCAATGCTACCTTCTGCTACATATGTTAGCTATTGCCCCCGGGGGGCCGAAATGACCTCTCCTGGTTTCCAGACTGAGGCCGGCTTGTTGATGAACGATGCTTCACATCCGGCCTACACGGGGTTGTCTGCTCACATTGATCCAGGTCCAACCACTCTGGATCTGATTTATAGACCGGAGCGATGCCTCTCTCTTATGTGGAGGACTTATAATACATAACATCACTGCCTCTGAATGTTTTAAGGTGTCGGGGGATCTGGGGAATGTGGATCATATACGAGTTACAATCAAAGATCACGCTCAGTTTAAGTGGTTGGATTGTGTCGGAACATTTGATTTGATCATTTGAATTAAAGGTCTATTACCAGAT
Organism: Pholis gunnellus; assembly: GCF_910591455.1. NCBI lineage: Eukaryota > Metazoa > Chordata > Actinopteri > Perciformes > Pholidae > Pholis > Pholis gunnellus. The sequence goes on from NC_136541.1 coordinate 2,396,890, forward strand.
AAACGCGTCCATCTCAGAGAAAACAAGCAGGAAAGAAACAAGCTGGTGCAACTATAATCATGTTAAAATGAAAAAAGCTGAAAGCTAAATTTTCACCGACAAAAACAACGCTCCAGGAACAAAAGCAGAAAGATGAGCAACACGTAATACATCTCTCTATATGCAGAGGCTTGAAGAACAGGAAGCTGTAATTACTGAAGCTCTGATGGGTCCGTATGCGTTCTCAGGAGTTTGTGTTCCGGCTGCTCGATTACGGCAAAACTGTTCATTGGTTTCAGAACTATTTGACAGTAACAAGTCATTGACTTTGAAAACATCGTGCGTTCAGAAAGTGTTACATTTCAACGTTAAATGCATAAATCTGGGGAACTCTGAGCAAGATGAAGAGGCGATGAAGACCTTTGTGCACTGAAACAATCTGATCACGAACACATTGGTTGCATGGATATCAGTGGTGGTGACGCAGACGTCACCGCACTTTTGACATTCGATGCAACCGTAAAAAGCAAAACAATGAATCCCATCATTCTTCAACGGTCTACATGTTCTTGAATCAACATGTCTTCCTTTATTTCCATCTGCATACCGGTTCATAATGTGGGATTAATCCCTGATGATCCGACACTAACTATCACTGAACAGAGCTTGAATGCTTCATAACGTTGCTCAACGCAACCTCCGTTTACGTTAGCCGTTAGCTCCGTTATTTAGCATAGCAGGAATGTGCTGTCCATCGGCTGCTAACGGCTAACGCTAACTAGCTCTCCTCCTGCCGATTTCAGCACAGGTGTGTTGTTCACGATGTAGCGTTATCAGGGGGACTTTGGGAAGAATAAGTACTGTCACACGTTTATGACTTCGTCTTGGTACCGAAGTAAAATTGGTAGCTACTATGAAGGATAGGTTGCTCTGTTACTCTCTTCTTCATCGTTCCTTGTGGTCATATGAAGAAGCTAAACCCAGCAGGGCGGTGTGAATGTATGTGGCTTGAAAACGTCAGATTTAGAATACGATCAAAACCGGGAATCACATCGTCTTGTACTTTTGCTTAGGAAGGTTCCTGACTGAATGAAACGACACGGAAGTGTGTGAGTGGCAGCCCCGATAAGAGCCGGTCGAATTCTCTAAATGCTTAACGGAAAGGTGCCTCAATGCTTCCTTTCTTATCTCCTTCAGAATAGGGAACAGCGGAGCATCCTTTACCAAAGAAAAGGAGATAATTGAGGTGACGCACCGATTGGCCGTCAATAACATCCGCCGACGCCGTTACATTGAACACTATGGATAAGTTGAAAACCTCCTTCGTAGGAGGTGTGATCATCTTATAAATACAGTTGTTTGGGGCACACTTTTTGGGGACTCTTTCACAGCTCCAGGTCTCCAAAAAAGACTGAAAAAGTTTGGCCACTGTCGAGGTGATTTTGCTCCCAACATTTTATTTCATGTCATTCGTCAGAAGAAAGTGCACTCGGTTCCTCAGCGATTCCGTTTCAAGATCCACCGAATCAAAATGACTCAGTTCAGGCGGTTCTGTCACATGAAGAGGGGGCTCTGTAATAATCTCTCAGAGGGCAAACCAGCGGTGGAGACGCTGTGAAGGTGTGTGTGTGTGTGTGTGTGTGTGTGTGTGTGTGTGTGTGTGTGTGTGTGTGTGTGTGTGTGTGTGTGTGTGTGTGTGTGTGTGTGTGCTGAAATACAGTGTGACTCACGGTAATGAGGCGAGGGTGTTGATGAAGTGGGGAATAAAGAGAGGAGGAATGTTTGCCATTAGCCAAGCTGTCAGGAGAGAGAGAGAGAGAGAGAGAGAGAGAGAGAGAGAGAGAGAGAGAGAGAGAGAGAGAGAGAGAGAGACTTTCCTGATTCCAGATACACACACACCACGTAACTTACATGAGTAGCTCACTGTCTATACACTGTCTATCCCTGCTTGTTGCAACCCCACCTCTACACACAACCACACACACGTTGTGCTGATTATGCAACGGCTTCACTCCTGTTTTATTGTTGTATTTTGTGCTCTTGTCGGCCGCTCTCATTCCCCGCCGGCTCTGCGGGGTCACGGCGGAGCCTCGATTGTTATTAATGCAAACATTTGACAGAACGTGCTCGAAATGAAACATGGCGTCCCCTCGGCTGAAGTGCAATAGTGTGGGCGGGGCCCGTCTTTAAAGTGTCGTTTGTCATATTCAACTAGAATATCAATCCATCCCAAAGCATCCATTTACATCCCCCCCCCCCCCACACACACACACTGGCCAAGGTTTATGGCGCTTTTCTGAAACATTAAGCTTTACGCGGCCATTGTAATGACGGCGTTTTATCATCATTTATTGCCGCTCAGCAGGCGGAAGGCGGAGATTCTGTCACAAACTTGTGTGTGTTTCGGTTGGAAAAGCTCTCGGCAGCTTTGCTCAAAGATAATTCGGTTTACTTTGATTCAATCCGTGCGAACACAGTCAGTAAGACGTCGGCGTGCGCCAAAAGGAATGTTCAAATCCATCCAGCTGTGTACGTACAGAGGTGGAAGAAGGATTCAGATCCTTCAAGTGCGGACGTGTCTATTCTGGAGGCTGCAGATTGAATTTAATTGTGTTACATTGAGACGTGTTTTCTGATATCCAGGAAGCAAATAGAGACACAAACCCGAGAATATAAAGTTGTAGTAAACGTTCTGAGAATATCTTCTTATGTTATGACAACGCAAATAGTTAAAACCTCTCAATGACGCCGTAGCGGAACCATCATTTCTTTCAGACATGAGATCTGCTGGTAACAGTTTAATGAAATGATTCATGTGTTGATTGAGCTCCTCGTTCTAAACCAAACGCAACACACATTTGTTGTCTTATAAATACTAAATGTCACAAATATGTACATTCTGAGAAATATCAGAAACGTTGTTCAGCTGCGTCATGTGATGTCCAATGTTGGATGAGTCGTTGCAATGGTGCAACACACACAAAACACAAAACAATTCATTATTTATACACGTTATATATTTGTATTTTTGTATTTTATATACATTTTTATAGCCTCCTTCTATTATTATCATTATTATTTGTTTAGTAGAGACAGATCAGCAAATGTTTATTAGAGTTATTATAATAAATAAAAGTCGTATTTTCTTTTTAAACTTATTTTAAGACTAGTGTATTATTATATTATTAGATTACTCATATTGGCGACATTTTCATGTTGTAGGAGGTCAATGTGAAGCTGGTTTTTAACCCTTTTATGAACTATTGCATCGTTCCATCTGTACGGATGGATCCCATTCTACACCTGATAATGTGTTTAATAAATATAGTATATATAGTAATATATGTAATATATAGAGTACTATAAATTGAATTATTATTTTCGGTGCAGTACACCACTGGAGTATCTAACCCCACATAGATGTACAGCACTATCTTATGTGTGACTTTGTCTTCTAATCGTCTTCATGAGACAATAAATGGAGCCGGTTCTGAATGCAGCCTCACAGGTTCAGACCTCATCTTTCTTCCATCTCACACCGGATCGATTCTGACCCCGGCGGCGGCGGCGGCGGTGGTGTTGCATTTTAAGAAGCCACGTTCCCATTTCTGTCACGCGCGTCTGCCTATTGTGAGCCACTCTGGGATGGGGGGTGGGGGTGGGGGGGGGGGCATTGTCAAACGTGGGGGGTGGATGTCAAGATGGTGGGCAGCGAGGTGGTGACCCTCCATTGTCCGGGCGAGCGGTGGGCGGGGGGACCCGGAGGCTACTTCCAGCGGTGCGTCACGGCCGTGAGAACGAGACCCCGTGAATAGGCCGGGGGGGTCAGGGTCAGGACAGCGGGCAGCTCAATTAGCACTTAAAGCAGGAGGAGAGCAGCTGAGATCAGCCTCATCCCTGCACCGGCTGTTCATTTCAATCCCACCAGCACTTGTTTTTTTTTTGCATACATGCTAATCATGCCTCTGAGTGTGAGGAGACATACTCACACATGTCCCAAAAAAAAAGCTGTCCACTCCTGGGACCTCGTCCGTCGCCGCTGGTCAGTTTCTGTCTTCTCTCTCCGGTTAACCCGTCTTTTGTTACAGGCACACAATAGCCGGTTTGCTCAGTGAGTCAATGTTGCATCTGAAGTTTGATTTGTGTGCTGGCGTGTAAATGATTTCCTGGCAGAGAGGTCACTATCGGTTTAATAAGTTTAAAAAAAAAAGGGCATTGTCCACCCTGGAGAGGGGGTCACCAGTGAACGGCTAATTTACATGCTAATTAATGGAATACCCTTAAAAAAAAGTGGCGGGGAAGTGCCCATTGGGTTTTCAAAACATAATTCATTTCATTTTAGATTTTTTATTTTTTTTGGGGCATTTCTTTCTCCATCTAAAGTTTTTCCCTGATGAATCCTAAATACCTACAATCCTAACTTTTGACAACATACACATCAAGGTGAAGACCAGTGTCAGCGTCAATACAAGTGCATTAAGATAACAGAACCTGTCGATATAGGGTGCTTTATGCCGTCTCGATAAAGGCAACATGGCTAAACAATGTTCAGTCATATTTAAAGATGTATGACGGAGATGTGTCGTGTCTTAACGTGGACACATTGTGGACAAATCAAGTAAATGTATATGAAGGAAGAACTGGCGATGAGAAAGCAGGAGGCAGATATGTTTTTATTTTCACCTTTTTAGCTAACATGTAAAGCAGCCCATTGAAAGACAGTAATATACTGTAATCCAATAAAACCGACTGCCGACAGGTGTTAGATCTTTTCTGTTCGTGACCTCTTTATCACACACGAGTCTAAACACAGCCTGAGCTCATTAGTGATTTTAAAGTGATTCTCAAATCTGTGACTGAACAAGAAAAAGAAGAACGTGTCCAATTAGGGTTGTTATTTTAAAATCTCTTCAGATTTGGCACAAACATCCTCTTGGACTCGAGATTAACTCATTTAGAATTTAGATGTTCAAAGGGTCACGTGTCCTCACAAAACATTTGTGTTGGCCTGAACTCAAGAATTCACGTGCTGGTTATGCAGCGTAGCTTCACGGCAGGTCGTGAAAATGTCACGAAATGCGAATCTGTTGGTTTTTGTGTACAGGAACGAATGCCAACGGGAGGTCAATAAGGATCCTTTTCATGGTGGACGAACAAATTAACCAATCAGACGGTCAACAACCATTTGTTGGTTGGTCCAACAAACATGTCATTGACGTTTTGTTGACGTTTTTTTTAAAACTTAACTTAGTTTTGTTGACTCAACCTAACTGTATGTAGCTATTTTAAGCCCAACCATGATGTTTTTCCTAAACCGAACTAAAAAGTTTTGTTGCCTCAACCTAACTTTCGTTGTCTGGAAAAAGAAGTCAATCCCAGTGACACAAACATCCGTATCCTGTTCTGGATGGCTGGGAGGGGGGGGAGGGGGGGGCTGGAGCCAATCCCAGCTGACATTGGGGGCGAAGGCAGGGTTCACCCTGGACAGGTCGCCTCACTAATGCAGGGCTGACACATAGAGACAGCCACGCCTACAAGGCTAACCGAAGCTAAGCCGTGTGTGTCTGGACTGTGGGAGGAAACCCGGAGAACCCGGAGGGAACCCACGCTGACACGAGAACAAGCTAACTCCACACAGAGGGCCCATCCGGAGCCCACCACACCACACCACCAAGCATTTCCTGGCTTTTTCACAAACTGCTGTCTGTGTTGAAGCGTAACAAACGTGGTGACATTTTGGGCAGACATGGATGTAAACTGATGCCACTTAACTTATCATTGTTGTCATCAGTCGTAGTAGTTGTAACCTGTCGTTGGTTGCCAGGTCATTCCTCTCTGTAACACGCTTTACAAATGACAAAAGAAGAAGTTGTTCAGCGGCTGCATTTGTAGAGGAGGAAACAATGTCAGACTGATATATTTCTGTCACCGAGCTTCAAACCGGATCCCCGATGACCGGGGCGGAGGAAAAAGGCTTTTAGGTTTCTTCAACAAAGGCATCCGTTGCGTCCTGGGCCTTTTGCTTTCCTCCCCTCCACTTTGTGTCTCGTCGCTTTCTTCCGTCTGAGTGGATTAGCATAGATCTCGTACGCTGACAGGACTGACCTTCACTGCAGCTAAACACTTGTCAAAATGCCAAATGTAATTACCGAGCTCTTTAGGTCAAAGTAATGTGTTTCATCTACCTCACTTCTCCCCGTTATTGATGGCGCGGAGCCTCTCGGACCTCAGACTGCTCCGCCTCCGTCTCTTCCTGTGTGTGTTTTTGCGTGTCACAACAAAAGAAATGTACGCGCAATTATGCCGAAGTAATGTCGTCATAATTGTTATCTCTGTGGACGAGTTGGCACGTTTCGCTGCACCGCGAGGTGTCTCTGTGTGACTTTGTCGGCCTATGCGCTCTCAGATCCTGTGATTATGGATAATTTCAAGTTATCTCGCCCGAGCTGTAGAGTGCCTCACTAACACCGCCTTTCAAAGGTCAGCGTCAGCGTCAGCTCCCTCACCGGTCCTCCGTGAATGGCGTGCAATGTCGACTCTTGTTACCAGCTGTCCATCAAGGGAGACTCGTCTTGTCTATTAAAAACCATAACTGCAATCTTTGTTGAATCTCCCTCTGAAGCCCAAAACCCGCCGGCGGGATTGAAAAGCATGTTATCTTTAAACAATCGCCAGAAGCTGTAAAAAGCGTCATTATCGTCAGGTTTTTTATCTTTCCGGCGTTCCTTAAACACATCAAGTGCGACTAACGCTTCTGTCATATAAAGCAACCAAAAACGAATCTTAAAATTGTGATATTTCATCAAAAACATTTTAGTCTACATGTCTCATTTAAAATCCCCAGAATAAACAATTTGATTTAACCAGACTGTGTTAAAAACATTCAATTCGTTCCTCAGCGCAACTAAGTAGGAACGATTGACTCGACTGAGACCATCAGTCGAGTGACAAAGATTCAGTGAAACTTTGACTGAACTGCCGGCTGCTGAACACAGAGCAGAGAGGAGAGAGGAGAGAAGAGGCTGTAAAGATGTAAATAGTTCAATATCAGAAACACGTAGAGACTCCATTTCCCCCCCAACATTGGTAACACTTGTGGCGACTTGGACAATAAGTTCTATGATTTATGGAACGGTAGCTGTGTCATACTGCACTTGAGACATGTTGAAGTTCCCTCTCCTTCTAGTCATGATTGTCTTGTTTCCATAGAGGTGCAGGACTTTTATATTGCAGCGGAAAAAACGAGGCCCCGGAGAGTAAAGTGTGACAGGAGCAAAAAACGCCCCAAAACTGCTTTGGGGTTCAGCGGGTTAATTAAGCTGAAACATTAGAGTCGTAGCTCCGCCAGCTATTTCTCCAAAGAAGCATCCTTTCCTTATTGCTCACGTATGACTTTCGGCGATACGCACAGTTGCAGAGAAATATTTTACGGTCCCGTTTGACAGCCCATCCAAACACACGCTGTCGTTAGTTACAACGCCAACTGATTTTGTGTCGTCGCATGTCGCTGCGTGGAACTTATTTAATTGTTCCCAATCGTTTGCCGCAGTGATTGCATTGGAAACAGCTCCGGCGTAGAGGGATCCATCCAGCGCTCTCTCTCTCTCTCTCTCTCTCTCTCTCTCTCTTTCTCTGTCTCTCCCTCTTTCTGTCTCTCTCTCTCTCTCTCTCTCTCTCTCTCTCTCTCTCTCAATCAATTCAATTCTCTCTCTCTCTCTCTCTCTCTCTCTCTCTCTCTCTCTCTCTCTCTCTCTCTCTCTCTCTCTCTTTCTGTCTCTCTCTCTCTGTCTCTCTCTCGCTCTCTCTCTCTGTCTCTCGCTCTCTCTCTGTCTCTCCCTCTTTCTGTCTCTCCCTCTCCCTCTCCCTCTGTCTCTCTCTCTCTCTCTCTCTCTCTCTCTCTCTCTCTCTCTCTCTCTCCCTCCCTCCCTCTCTCTGCCCTTCAGGAGCAGCAGCTAAATTCATTTCAGTTCACTTGCTAATCAGTTTTCATCGCACGCTAAAGGCTAATCGATGCTAGAAGTTTCCTCTCACCTGTTGCTGAGGGGAGGCATCAGACTGGGGGAGGGAGGGAGAGACGAGATGAGAGGTGAACCGGTTGCTTAGTGATGCAATTTGCTGTGACACCGCGTTTCTCTTTCTTATCTCTTCGCCTGTCGTCCGAGCCGAGCTGGAGGCGTTTTGTGAATTGCAAGATGCCTCATCCGAGCTTTAACCCCCCCCCTTCCCTCCCCTCCCCCGACGATCCAGAGTCACCTGTGGTTATTTTTGGTGCGACTTCAGAGAGAGCGTGGAGCTGTGTGCTGTCCTCTGGAGCTTTGCAAGCATCTGTGAGCCCTGCCGTCGAGCGAAGGGGAGGGATGCTGGGGGGGAGGGGAAGAGATGGTGGAGGGGGGGGGGGGGGGGGGGGTATCGGGGGGGGGGGGCACAGGTGTCGTGCCGAGCTCGAGGTTTGCACAGCGGTGCAACGTGATCCCCGAGCCAGCCGCGTAGCCGCCCTGCCAGCCACTCAGCCGAGCAGCCGGGCCTGATTTTCCCCCGGCCTGCTGGCACCGGAACCGCTGGCACCGCCGACCCTTCTCTCCTCTCCCGCTTCCCCGCAGCTGGCAGCGCCTCCGCGAGTCGGTCTCGGGCTCCTGACGTTCGCCGCGAGGTTTTTTGGCAGACCTCTCACAGATGGCCACCTTCGTAGCGAAAGAGCCGGCTTTCGCTCTTGCATTACTTTGTGCAGCCTCCCCACCCGGCACACCGAGCTGTAGTGGAAGGAGAGAAGGCTGCCGGTGAGAGAGGTGTGAGAGCTGAACACACACTTTTCCGATGCTTTGTGGTTTGTGCTGTTTCCAGTTGTTGGACACACACACATCAAGCCTTTACACACACGTCACAACCAACTCTGCTTTATAATTTAAATAGGCCCGTAACAGTCCAATCTGTTACGTTCAAAATGACGGGACGGTGTCAAGGTGCCTCTTGGCTTCATATTTTATTTATACTGTAATTTAAATCCCACTGCATTACCTTTAATTTATACCCCACTAACTTTGTAATCCCAGTTGAACAGAAGAACAGACCTCGACCTCCCCAAAACCTGATAGCACTGAGATTGAATAATTTAATATACTTTTTTTTTTTTTAACTGCAGTGGATGGGAGACAAATCATCATCGAATTTTCTTAATATCCTCAGATTTAATGACCATGTCTGTCTGATGACTGCTCCTAATTATAGCGTAATCGTCCTGCTGTTTTCTTTAAGCTGCCTTGCTGGCACAGGATGACACGGTACCGGTAATATCATCAATACAGTTATTGAAATATGAAAAGACAGCAGGTCTTCTTATTGCCTTCCCTTCTCATATATTCTAATAACTCTAGCATCTTTTAAAATGTTACAAATCATATCGTATTTTGCCAAATGTTGAAATTCAAATAATTCACAGGAAAGAAAAACCACAGTCGTAAAAACATAGATATGAATAAACAAATGTACTGTATCTGTCGTTACACAGCTGAATTGATTCTAATCTCCACGTTGGGAGCATTGAGCCATTCGACGTGCACCGTTTGCTGCTTATAGTGCACGCTAGAGGCGTACAGTAGCCTGGATGGGCCAATTCCAGGGTGTGCGAATGTGATAAAGCTGCAGCCTTTGAATATAAAGACAAAACGATGGGAGTTAAATCTAAAGACAATAATTCTGAAGAATAAGGCGATGCACAACAGGTCAATAGGTTAAACTAATTAACTAATAGATATAACAATACATCTCCTGAGTTGATTACTTATTTCTTATCTACCTTGTGTGTGTGGTTGTTTTTTTGCGGTCTATATACTTCCTGGTTCATGTTGACGTTTCGGATCAGCCAACGGCGCAAATTCGTCACCTGAGTTCGACTCTGCGAGCGAACATGCTAATCACGCTAACGTCTCTGGATTATCCGTTATTCTGTGACGTCACCAAAACTAAACCGTACGCTCTCCGTCTCCGAGGCCGGGGGGGGAAAAACCCGTTCCCTCTCTGCAGGAGGCGAGCGAGTCATTTCCTTCTGGAGTTTTTTGACTGCAGCTCAGGTTTTTCAGGACGGTCGTGTTATTGCAGACCCCTGACAAGAAAAGCCGCCCGTCGCTCGCTCTCTCTCTCGGCGGCCCGTCTGGACCCGGCGACTCATTTGTAGCCGCGTCTTCAAGATGCCTGATGAGATGTGGAGGCAGACAGCTGGATTGATTGGCCCCTCTTGAGCGCACAGGGCCTTGATTACAACTGCACTCAAGTGCCCCCCCCCCCCCCCCCCCCCATCAACCCCTCTGTGATTTCTCTTTCCCAGTCTCGTTCCCTTTCGTCTAGCTCTCTCCTCCTCAGCCTTTTCTCATGATTTCTTTTTTCCCCTCCACAAAGCGAGTTGAGGAGAGAACAGAGAAGAGCGGAATGACTAACGAAGGTTTCGCCTTCGCGTGGTTGCAGAGCAGCCGCCCCTTTAAGGACTGCTTTCAGATACATTTTTGGAATCGCGCTTCAATGTGAGAGGATTCGATCAATTTCACGTCTGTCCGGTAAATTAAGAAATCGCACAAACGGCCTTGTGCAGCATTGTTCAGGCGCTCTATGTTTCCCCTGCAACAAATTAATATGTTGGCAGTAATGTAATCCTAATTTTGAATTGGAATCATTGGACCTTTTTAACGAGTCATTTCCACGAGGATCGTTTACATTTTGCAGGTTTTTGGTGATGTCCACCTTCAGGTTTCTGCTGCCGCCTGAATAAAGTGGATGCGGATCGAGTTGTGTTTGTGTTGCTCACAGCGTTGAAAGTTCACACGACACCACAGTTTCATCATCTAAAGTTTTTATTTTTGAAGATGACCCATGGCTTCTTCCGGATCGCACTTTTTCAGGGTTTTTATTTGGGGGGAAATCTCAATGAAAGAGAAAAGAATCTGTGACAATGACAAACTGAACCCTCGGGGGGCCGATGAATCCATCTCCCCTAAAACAGGGATGTGTTGTTTGTGCTTCTGACTGACGGCCTTTAAAAGCACCGTCTGTCTGCCCTCAGAGACTGAACTTCAACTCAATATCCTATTTATCCTTTATAGGGCTTCCTCTCATGTGATGCCTTCATTGGATAGTAGGGCTGATGTTGTCCTTTAGGATAAATCTGGTGATATTCTGCTGCTACATCGTCAGTCCAAAGCCTGATGCGTCTTCTTCCTCTCTGCCGTAGAGCTTCGTCGTCATCCAGAAACATTTAAACGTTTGACTCGGTCTCACGTACTGAAACCTCCGTATGGAAATACTCACAAGAGAACAATGTCAGCTTCAAATAGTCCCCCAACACTCATGCACAATCTCCTTCTGTCTGAGTAACTACAGCGACCGGCTCTTTTAGGAAGTTACTGTCACTTTTTAAAATAGAAAGTCTTCAGTAGGAACCAAAGTGCTTGGATTTGAAATGCCTACGACATACTTCAGTTCATACCGGGACTCCTCTCCAACGTGACTGCAGGAGCTCCTCTTTAGAAGTGCTGCATCAGGACAGAAACCACACGGCGACACTACAGCTGAAAATATCGACTATTGCCAGAGGACGTCCACATTCACCTTACAGGCCACGGCGAATACACAACACCAACATCAACGAATATTTTGCGATATCGGAACTAAGTTGAATTTGCAAACTTTTTCAATAACCGGTTTGATTAGATTCGTGCGGACACACGACTGAACACCAGCATCCTGTTGACCCAGAGCAGCATCTCGTTGTCTTATGAGCTACTGTACGATATTTCAGTGAGTTTACCTTCAGTGAAACGCTCCGAGTGTCTTTGAGTGGCCGCTGCTAAACTGTTAGTATATGTCTCGGGCTTTTATTGTGAAAGGTAAGAACAGAGGGAGTGGATCTGGTCTGTAAAGGATGGAAGGAGTAATAAAGTTTGCCGTCTTGATTTGGACGATGGAAACTCTTGTTTTCTTGTACAATATAATGTCTGTATTGAATTCGTCCGTTCAGCACAACGTGGTTGGTTGATGCCCTTATTGGCGCTTTAAAAGCTCTGAAAACTCTCACTCTATAATGTTTCGCTTTTAATGGCGTGCGAATTAATCGCATGGTTGTGTAAAGGCATTAAAGTAAAACATATTTACTTGATAATTAACAGAAACAGCAGATTGTAATGTGATCTGTAATGATGTCAGTAGACATTTTAAACCTCTGGATGTCCTCAGATAACACGAGTCCTGCAGCAGCGTGACCAAGATAGATTCTGTTTGTCTGTTTTAACACCCTGACAGACACTCGTCAACGTCAAGCTGGAGTTCCAACCTCACACGAGTGGAGTACAGTGCACCTTTGCTTTTTATATATATATATATATATATATATATATATATATATATTTTATTTTAAGGGTGCGTAGCCCCAAGTTGAAATGTCCCTCACCGTCGCTGTCTGTTTCTGTCTTCTGCTCCGTGTTTCATGTCGAGGAGAAGTGAGAGACAAAGGCAGTCGAGAGCTTCAAAGGCTGCGGGTGACATTTAGTGCTCAGTATCTTCAAAGACCAGGCCCTCTTTTGTAGTTCTTCTTCTTGTGTATAATTAATGTAGCCCTTCCTGCGGATTTTTCTTTTTTCATGTTTTTTTTTTTTTTTACCATTTCTTTTTTTTTTCTTTTTTTTAGCTGGATTAGAACAGCAGATTAAGGAAAGAGCACCTTCATTTTTCAATTTGCATTCCAGTGACTTCAAACCGCTGCGCCGCTGATGAGGTTTTACCAGCGTGAGTGTTGATGCAGCAGAGAGGTTAAAGAAAGTCAGCCTGGTCATGTGATTAAAGGTTGGTTTGTTACTGGAAAGCCCCAAAAAATGTACACAAAGAAGTGTATCTTAGGCCGCATGTTTGCGTAACAGTAGACTAGATGTTTTTGCTGAAATTATCATAGTGAAATAAACAATGTTTGTATAATGTAATGGCTAAATTCTGACGCTATTCTGCCTGCCAACGGGTCTCAAACTCCCGGCGAGATGAAGGCCTCATTTACGGGCACAGAGGAAGACGATAGCGCTCGAGTTGCTTCTTTATTTACTAGAAGGTAATAAAATACTATCACAGAGGCTCCGTAGTCTCAGCCAAGACGGGGGAACTCTATATTGCCTCCAACACCGTCAACGGCATCACAGCCACACTCAGCTTTTTACACTTCACATTAAAATGTCCATAGCTTACAGTAGTTATCCCAAAAGACTGCATATGAGGAGTGGACGTAGACCATAAACTCATGTTTACAATATTTGCTGAGGTAATAAATCAAGAGAGAAGTAGCCATTTTCTCATAGACTTCTATACAACCAGAGGAGTCGCCCCCTGGTGGACACTAGCGAGAATGCAGCTTTAACACACTTGCGCATCGGCTTCACTCGGTAGAACCGGAGGTTGAGTTCTCCCCGGGGAGTATGAAAGGAGGAAGCCATAACATCCGGAGTTGATGGAGGGACAGTTGGCGAAGAAGGAAGATGATTTAAAATGAACTTTCTACTTTGCTAGATCAGAACTAAACCTCTCGACCAACTACCGCGTGTCTTGTGTTTTTTGTCGTTGCTTTGGACAGCAGCCATGCTAATAGCGTAGCCACGTTAATTATCATGGAAGTGCACCTTTAATACTTGAGCTATAGAGATGAGCTCGAGCCTAAATAAAGACTTTTCTCTTCTCTTTGAGATTCATGTTTTTTGAGCCTTAACGTGACAAAAGGTTCTGCTTGATTAGAAAAGTGTGAACACCAGATAAAGCACAAAGCATTTGGCCACTTTTCAAAAAGGTTAGTCTCAATTATGTTTTCCAAAAACACGAGTGATGTTTTACAGAAGTGCAGCGTAACCGTTCAGAGTCAGAGCGGAGGGCTTTGATTTCTGTCTTCTTCATGATGAACAACGAATATTAATAAAACATGAAGTCGACCAAAATCGCCTTCTCTGCGTTCTTCCGAGGCGTCTCTGCTGCAGACGTACACAGAGCTGAAGGATGGACCGCGGCGTACGTTACACCGCTCGTGTCGTGTTAATGTGCAGAGTAAGTACAGATCTGTCTGCGTTTGCCCGTCGGAGTGACGGGGAGGAACGAATCACGCATCGACTGAAAAAGAACAAAAGACAAGAACGTCAAAAAGCATCGTTCCTGGGAACGAGCTCAAACACGGGAGGTCGTGGCGTCGAAGCCGATTGAACCGAAAGAGGTTTGTTCTACAATGAGACGTCCCATCATTTCAATGAAATGACACTTTATGACACATTATTACATTATGCAAGTTACGTGACAAACAAATCGACATTGACCTCTCATTTCAAACTGTACTTCCTCGTTCATGATTATCATTAATCATTTCGTGGGATGTCTACGAATTACGGCGCGTTCCTTTTCTTAGTTAATGAATGTATTGTTGGACGTTACGAGACTGTATTACACGATTTGCATTACAGTTAGTCTTATTACAATTTTTTAAAAAGGCTGCTATTGTTAGGAAAGCTAGCGCTCCGCTGAACACGGCCGTACTGATTTGCATCTCTTTAAATTACATTTCTGACACGCGGCGTCCTGCAGTGAAGGCAACAATGCAATAGGTCGACAAAGGTCGGTGGCGCTTACTTGCCTAGAAACTGAAGGGTGTGTGTGGGTTTGATGTCTTCTGTCTAATTCTGCTTGTCAACACTCAGGTGACACAATCACTACGACGGTAATAAGATTGAGGAAAGTGTTGCATTAGCGCCTTGAAGTGTAAATAGCTTCTTGTATTGCCTATTAGACCCAGATAACCCGGTGAGGTGGAGGGTTGGTGGTGTTGTGTGTGTGGGTGGGAGGAGGGGGGGGTTCACAGGAAAAGCATATTAGCTGTGTCAAAACAGTGGAAAAAAAAAACCCTCCAGAGAATATAATTAGGATTTCTTCTTTCTATCCTTCTGTCTGTTTGTGTTTTAATCTGCTCGCGATGAAAGACGGGTTATTTGTTTCTTCAGGTGTAATATCCTGTCGCCCTGGCTGCCATCCCTCCTCTCCTCCTCTCCTCCTCTCCTCCTCTCCTCTCTCTGGGTTTTTGCATTATAAAGAGATTTCATCTCATCCACCTTTAGCCAGGTTCTTGCCTTTGATATTATTTATTAGCGCCGGTATTGGAACAGTTCAGGGCAGCTAGCACCTTGAATGGAGCCCCGTCGTCGTCGTCCTCTCCTCGACAATCAATACCGCTCCACATTACGTATACATCGGCTCACGGTGCAATATATCGCTCGCTCTCAACCTGCGGCCCTAATTAAAAAGATAAGCGGCTCGGGGTTTTGAAGCCCGCTTTAATGGGCCCGTCGCCTTGTTTCTAGGCGTGAATATTGATGAAAAGAATCATGACTTTGCTGGAGATTCGGTTCATTTTGTATAGATTACTCTGGCGTGTTGATGGCGTCACACAGAGCCACTCCGGTTGGTTTGTGTTGCTTTACTGTGCGTTACCTGCAACGTGACACGTAATTACAACATGACCTTTATGGCTCTTAGTGAAGTAAGACTCATGTGACGGTTTGGTCTCACTCCCAGAGAGGCCCCGTGCTGTTTGATACCGACGCCCTGTAAGTCTTCTCAACGTATCCTCAACGTATATAAAGCCATTTCACAGGATATCTTACCAAAAAGTCCAGCAACACGTGTCGATTGCCTCTCGTAACTTCCACACGGTCTTTTTAGAATAAACCTCCGTCTTCACAGTGAACTACTTAGTTAAGTTCAAGCAACAAAACTACTTCGTTAGGTTTTGTAAAAGAGCTTCGTTCGGGTTAAAAATAACCACGGGAGTGCCGTAACGACATTACGCAAGTTATACGTGACAAATAAATCAAATGTTCTCGTTTCACACGGGGAGCAAACAACGGTGTCTTGTGTATGATTTGTCTTTATTCTTCCCCGCTCATGATTAGGTGGATAACATACGAAATAATTTCGTGGGATATCTACAGATCGTGGCACATTGTTTTTGTGGGTGTAGCTCCAGAATGCTGGATGACAGCAGCAGCCCGGTCTGTTTGAGATGCAACGTAAACCCATCTGCGTCATTATTAGACGCTCAGAACAATGGATCTGACGGCAGGCATTCAAAATAAATAAATAGCAAATATATTCATGCTGATGGTCTCGTTTGCTCATGTAGGTCGTATGAAAGCATCAGTTTTAAACTGAGACCGTTCCATAACCAGTCAAAAGGTTCCTTGTTTTTTTTACTCTGCGGACGTTATGTAAAGCAGGATCACTCGTTTGACGACAATCCATTAAAAGTCTGATAGATGGAAGGATATGAATAGCTGCATACGTAGGCGGGTGACTCAGTTCGTCGGTTCAATTGATAAAAGCTTTAACTGTAGAAACACCGGCCTGCACTCACATTGTTGTACAGATGTTTTAGTAAATGCTGATGATGTGAGTTTGGTACCCAGCCTTCATGTGGAGGACGAGGAGTAGAAGGAGAGAAAAACTGATAAAAGAACTTGATTTTGTCAGATTTAAAACATAAAAAAAAGGCTTTTTAGACCTTGATGGAAGGTGAGATATGATGTTAAAGTCTTTGAGACTGAAAACACAAACTCATCTTGTGGTATTTTTAAGAGAGGTGGTGCAGAAGGAAGTGAGGAAGGAAACATCTTCAGGGATAAGAGAAGGTGAAGCAGCAGACACTGTGCTTCCTCCATCGTCTTTGGGTCTTGTGGTGGTGATGCTTCACCTGCTGCGCTTCACACGCTGGCCAACAGCAGCTAGATTCAAAGTGCAGAGCGAAGACAGTACTCACAAAGAGAGCCTCCATACAGCATCAGCTGGAGGAAGGTGTGTGTGTGTGTGTGTGTGTGTGTGTGTGTGTGTGTGTGTGTGTGTGTGTGTGTGTGTGTGTGTGTGTGTGTGTGTGTGTGTGTGTGTGTGTGTGTGTGTGTGTGTGTGTGTGTGTGTGTGTGTGTGTGAGAGAGAGAGAGAGAGAGAGACAGATATTTGGATCCGCCACCAAAGCCGCATTCCTCCAGACGCGTGGTGGCCAGGCCATCGCATCCCCGACTACCAGCTGCTGAGAAAGAGAGAGCGGCCTGAAACACACACACACATACACATTTTCACCTCTCCCATTACGGCTTCCTGTCTTTTTTTTTAACAGCCCAGTGCACACACACACTTTCACACACACACACACACACACACACACACTCCTCCTCCTCCTCGCTCCACTGCCGGCTGGCACGGGACCAAGTTCTGCATAATGTCTCTGCCAAGGCAGATATGTTCACCAGTTAACTGGCTGCTGCCATCACCAGCCGCCTGCAACACACACACACACACACACAGAGAGAGGTTGGGATTGCCTCTGTTGTAGCAGAACTGGATCTAGTTTGAATCAAACACATTGTCTTGTCATGTATATTGGAGGCGGCAACGTCCGGTTCTGCAGAGTGAAGCCAACAAGGAAGTGTCTTAAAGCTGCATTCTCTCTAATGTCCACCAGGGGGCGACTCCTCTGGTTGTATAGAAGTCTATGAGAAAATGACTCTACTTCTCTCTTGATTTATTACCTCAGTAAACATTGTAAACATGAGTTTATGGTCTCAATCTCTAGTTTCAAGTCTTCTTCAATACAGCATGATGTTCATTTAGTACATGATGGTCCATTTAGAGTCAAACAGACCGGGGCTACACAAACCAATGGGTGACGTCACGGTGACTACGACCACTTCTTACATCCAGTCTGTGGTTTATTATCATGAACAGAAAAAGAGCACAAACCTCCAACAGTCCTTTGCTGTATACTGAAATACAAAGCTTTATTTTTCCATTTATCATTTTATTTTATTTCCCAAATAATAGCCGTTCCTGCACACGTGGAAATCAGTTGTCACACGTGAACACACACACGTTCAGCTTCAGTATCAGAAACCGAGAACGTTCTGAGCTGAGCCTCCGCCAATCAAATGCTTCATCTCTCGGGTCAGGGGTTTCAGGGGTTTCGGGGGTTTAAGGGGTTTCAGGGGTTTAAGGCCGATGTTCTACAAATGTCAGTCAGAAAGTAGAGAAAAAGCTCCTTCCTGAACTCCCCGTTGTCTAAACTTATAAAGGCGCTCCGACAGACCAACGATCTGACAGCCCGTTCTTTTTATTTCATTTGACTGCCGCTCAGGTTGTGCAGAGGTGCGAAAAAAAACAACTTGAGAATTATTTTCACACCATTCCTCATAGAGCTATTTCCTGCTCACGGTTTTATGACTCAAAAAGACAAACACAGCGGGAATGAAGGTTTTGTAGCAAAACTATTCATTTCTTTCATCAGCAGTCTTTTTCCATCAGTCTGTTTTTACAAACAGCGATATGTCGACATTCATTTGCAAAGGAGGCCCTCATGATAAAGACCAGCAGACCAAGATCACTATTCAGGTACCGTCTCTCCTTTTTGGCGATAGATCGTCATATTGATAATCATAAAAACTGGGTCGACGGCAGAATTATTTTTTACCTAAATAAAATGAGAAAGTACTCACCCATCCAGTCAATGAGGTCTGAAGAGGCTCTATGTCTCCCACTAGCTCTGTTAAAGTCTCCTAAAGCAGCTATTTGTGTCGGCTAAGTGAGCTGCATGTAAAGAATACGTTTACAGGTTGCGGTTGTTATCTTCCTCATTGCAGACGGTGTAACGCTGACATTTCTACAGCATCCTGACGTAAACCTAAACCGTTTTTGCGAGCTGTTGCACAGGGTCACAGGGACATTCTGCCCAGCAGACGCTTTTAGAAGTCAGGAGGTTCAGGGAAGGAACTGCCTACATGCTACATAAACTTCCCTCTACTGCCCCCGAGATCAAACCCGTTAAACCAGGTCAGCCGCCGGGTCACGTTTGCGTGTCTCTCGTCTGGACAGACGGAGACCGTCAGATAAAACCCAGAGTCTGTCCCAACGGGAATGCGATATTGCCGGTGGGTGCGGAGGGCGGGGGGGGGGGGGGGGGGGGGTGGGGTGGGGGGGGGGGTGGTCACGGATCAGAAGGCATCAGCTCTGCGCTCCCCCCACCGCGGGGGCGGGGCAGGTTACCGGCCGCCGTGGCTGCGTTGGTGTGTGTGCCGGATCTTGACGGACACAGTGTGTGATTTGCAGCGACAAGCGGAACAAATGTCGGTAATGAGGTCACCTTGGGCTGCAGGTCTGCGTCCGACTTTCAAGCCTGATCTCTCTCTCTCTCTCTCTCTATCTCCTACACACACACACACACACACACACACACACACACACACACACACACACACACACACACACACACACACACACACACCACTCCAGAGGAAAATCACAAGACATTCAGAGCCATCTGAATGAAAATGAGACGATTGAGATGCAGGGAAAAGATCTGTTGAGAGGCAACGTCAGACAGATCGGCCTACATGTGGATGTTTTAACTTTTTATTGGACACCGTGACTGTGGCTCAGTGGTAGAGCGGGTCCTTCAGTCAGAGGGCCGGGCGTTCGATCCTGCTGTCTGTGAATGGGTGTGAAGGGGTGAATAACATTTAGTGGTAAAGTGCTAGTCTGGTCTAAAGGACTAGAAAAGAGTCTTAAAGTCCTAAAGTAAAGACTTTAAAGGATAATTAACCTCGCCATATTCTTTGTTACACAGAACCACCTGAGAAGCCGTTAATAGAAGCTGTTTGGAAAAAGGGCCGGCACTGTCACAAATACTAGGCAGGTGATTGGATGAACCACCTGTCAATCAAACTTATGAATTCTGGGAAAAAAAGCGAAAAACCTCTTTTCCAATCGGGAAAAGCCTTCACTGTCGTTCTTTGCTCTTCTTAAAGTGAAGAAACACTCTCCCGTTCTGACAGAACCGATGTTGTCGCGGCATCAAACGTTCAAACAAAAAGAGAATGATATGTTATGAATATTATCATTGGATAATACAATGCTCTGCATAACCGAGAGATAACGATGGTTAAAGTCACTGCAAAGGTCTGGGAACAAGGCGACATCGTTAGAAAGGAATCTTGGAGGGTAATTAGGCAGGAAAACAGCTTGTAAACAAACCAGATTATCTTATTTGGAGGTAAAAATGAAATTTCTGCTTTTCTCCGTCATTGCATAAGAAACCTGCACAACTACAGCACGTTACGGGTTGCTATGCAGCCGGAGGCAGCGTGATGACAGGGTGGCTTTAGTGCTTCTGTCAAACTGCAGCCTTCAAAACGTGAAACCTGATGGAAGCTTTGTGCAGACGCCACCGACTGGAACGGATACATTTATTAGATTTTAAGAGCTTAAATATTAATGAAGGAAATCAAATCTATCTTATCGAGATCATTCTGTAATTATCACAATTATTGTGTGTGTGTGTGTGTGTGTGTGTGTGCGTGTGACAGAGCGGACCTCATGCACACAGCTCAGTGTCGGATCACATCAGAGGACTTGCTCGCTGAAAGGGCAGATTGAAACCAGAAGCTTCTCAGCAATCCAACAACAGTCGGCAGAGAGAGAGGAGAGAGAGAAACAAACTCAGATTCTTCTCTTTAAAAGAGCCACATGTGTGGTGTGGTTTAGACCGTGTTGATGATTGAAGGATCACAGAAGTACTCAGCCTTGTTGGCAGGGATTGGCATTGTGTGTTTCTGCAAAACGAGGACACGTTGAATGTGGACGCTTTTGCATTCGTCAGAGCAAGTGACACAAGGAGCGACCGTTATAAGTGACTTGTTTTAATAATGGTGGATAGTTCTAACAAACAGGACATTCACCCAGGAGACGGCTGTTTGGGTCCCGGGTGAAACTTCGACTTTATGCTTTTTACACAACCGTGTTAAACTTGCTCCACGTGTAATGTAAGGTTATATTAGACGGTCTGCAAAGGGCAGTTGTTGTTTCTTCATGGTATGTTGTTTGGTTCCGATGTTAGGTTCTGATGAGAGGTTCCGATGTTAGGTTCCGATGTTAGGTTCCGATGATAGCTTCCGATGTTAGGTTCCAATGTTAGGTTCCGAAAATAGGTTCCGATGTTTGGTTCCGATGATAGGTTCCGATGTTAGGTTCCAATGTTAGCTTCCGATGTTAGGTTCCAATGTTAGGTTCCAATGTTAAGTTCCGAAAATAGGTTCCGATGTTTGGTTCCGATGTTAGGTTCCGATGTTAGGTTCCGATGTTAGGTTCCGATGTTAGGTTCCGAAAATAGGTTCCGATGTTTGGTTCCGATGTTAGGTTCCGATGTTAGGTTCCGATGTTAGGTTCCGATGTTAGGTTCCGAAAATAGGTTCCGATGTTTGGTTCCGATGTTAGGTTCCGATGTTAGGTTCCGATGATAGGTTCCGATGTTAGGTTCCGATGATAGGTTCCGATGTTTGGTTCCGATGTTAGGTTCCGATGTTAGGTTCCGATGTTAGGTTCCGAAAATAGGTTCCGATGTTTGGTTCCGATGATAGGTTCCGATGTTAGGTTCCGATGTTAGGTTCTGATGTTATGTTACGTTGTTACGTCATGTTATGTCACGTTGCTACGTCATGTTGCTACGTCATGTTGCTACGTTCTTACGTTGTAGCGTTGTTACGTTGTGCTACAACGTAGGATTTGAAACCTGCTCGTCCAAATCAAGAATAAATGACATGCTGCGCCCAATCAGCAGCAGTGCAATATATGCGCGGCATGCGCGAGAGGTGAATACACAGAACGTATAGGCTCACAGCCGCAGAAGTATAAATAAGGCATCAGACCTCTGATGTTACTCTGATCCTCGGGTTCATCACAACAATACACCACCAATTAACAAACTGGGTCCAGGATAATAACTGGAATGAAAACTGCACCACAAATATCAGTTTCTTTAAGCATTTTAAGGTTGTTTCCTTCCTTTAAATCCCTCCTGCAGACTCTACCGCTATCCGCCTCTCTTTCTTCCTTCAACACACGTATTAATGATGGTGAACTCCTTCATCCCCGTACCTGTTGTTGACACTCAATACCTCAGAAATTGCTTGGCCCTGTAGGTAAAAGCCAGACCTCGGATACAATGTGGGCTCCAGGGAGGAGAAATATCTCCCTCTTATCCTTTGAATCTGTCCCACAGATGTAGCTTGTGAGTGGGCGCTGGCAGCCTAATGCCAGTTTACCCACCGGTCACTTCGCTGGCTTTTTCTTCTTTTTTTAAAGTCTGCTAGCGAGGCAAAGAGCCAAGGCTTTGGCGTGATGTTTTTTATATGCCGGAGGCTGCCCTTTATTCACAATCTAGACTCTATCGCTGGGCCTCCTGAGGGGCACCGCCGGTCTTCAGAACACCTCCCAGCACCTCCCTCCCTCCCTCCCTCCCTCCCTCCCTCCGCCGCCTATTTCTGCTCAAAGTCATCTGGCATGTCTCCAAAGCGGAGCCGTCCTCTCCCAGCAAGAGTTTATTATTATTACTCTCATTGTTGTTAATATTATTAGTAGAGTAGTTAGGTAGCAAAAGAACAGCCTTATTTCTCACCTCCACCCTGCGATAGAGCGAACGCTTGTCAGATTTTCGTATTTATCGATTTTCCCGTTTTCCCCCCCCCCCCCCTCCCCCGCCTGGATTGTAATTAGGAGCCGTGGGACAAGATGGCTTGTCCGGCACGGATAACGTCTTGATGTGAAAGGCTCTGTTATCGTGGATTTACCCATCAGGCCACTGTGCCCGGGGGGCTGCGTTGATACCTTCGATGTGTGCACTCTGCCGCCGCCCTCCTCGCCGGTTCGTCTGATGTGACAGCGAGAGGCCTCGCTGCCGGCGGGAGTTTCTGTTTGTAGAAAGGAAAAGTGTCCAGAGTCATTTCTTTCTTTTTTTCTGTTTTATTTCTTTAGCCGCACGTATTTTCTCCGAGGGTCAAAGAAATATATACAGGCCGATGTCGCTGTCTGGGTGATAAAGAGATGGGCGGCCTTGGAGATGTGATCTTTGTGAGGCAACAAAAAGGCAAAAAGAGCATTTGTTCAGGAAAAATAGCATTTCTTTTGAACAAACATTGGGCCTCAGCAAACCAGAACACAATTCCTCTGTTTCTGTCCGTAGCCACGATTTCAAAGATCAATTCTTTTGAAGAAAATTAAAAAAGCATGAATCTCATATGAACACATTTAGATTAAATAAAATAGATACATTTTAATGATTGGATTGTTACATTTGTGGGCTAAATGACCTTCTGCTCTTCGTTTACTTTGTTTAGCTTCATTCAACAGAACCTCATTTTCACTACGGCTGAAGTTCTTCTTCTTCTTCGGCCGGTTTTTGGTGCCCTCTCTCCAATTTTTGCACTCGGTACAACACCTACCCTTATATAGTGTTTATTGTAAATAATAATGAACAAACACTTTACCTTACATACTGTGATAATACACAAAAACCTGCCCTCATATAGTGTTTAAAGGGTTGTTACTTATGCACACAATCAGCTCACAAACACTCCTCCGATTGATGATCAAGTGGGTTTCATCGCTCAGCACACCTGGTAAAAGCAGATTTGTGTGATTAAGAACGTTTGGTGTATCTGAAGTTGATTTTCTGTCTTTAACAGAAAATTAAGAGAACGTGTAAGAGAAGTTTAAGAGGATGTTGCTGCATGAGGCCCAATAGCCCCGTTATTTATCAGCGAACACAATACTGCTACAACATTACGCTACTTTACAAAAGGCTCTCCTGCTCTTAGACATCATACATTTATCCTGATATGGATTTACTGCTCCCTCCCCTCATTGGATAACGATGTCAAGCCAAGTGAAGTGAGCGTTAATACATCCTGAACAGCCTGGTAGCCTCGACGTCTGTGAGGGCGGCCCTCACTCTCTCTCTGGGATCCTGCTTTAAAGAAGCCTCCACGCTCCACCGGCCGTGCGTCACTTTGAATGAAAGTGTTTCTCAACTGACGTAAAGAGCACGGCAGACTTTTCATCTGTGTCTGTTTTTGTTTTTTCCTCTCAGGGTGTAACTTAGACAGAGCAGATGTCAAAGCGGTGTTCACTCTCGTGTTCATGTGAACGTTGTGAGATGATCGTAGGAAGTTAAAGGTCCACCGTGGAGGTTTACATTCAGTGTGACTCAACAAAGTACATTGTGTGTATCCTTGAGATCTAAACAAACATTGAATGCCTTTCCCTCCTCATGAGTCATTTAAAAGAAGTGGACATAGTTGTCGTGTGGGGACTATGCTTTTGAAGCCCAGAATTTGGCGTTTTTCCTGCTGCCATCTTGGATTTTGGCCGTCAGTCATCTTGTTTTTTCGCAACCAGTGAACTGAAGTGACCATATGTGGAATGCAGAGAAGTGAGGCCGTGGTAGAGACCTGTCAATCACCGTGTAAACGCCCTAAAGCATCCCCTGCTTTATGGTCTGTTTGACTCTAAATGGACCATAATGTACTGAATTAACATCATGCTGTATTGAAGAAGACTTGAAACTAGAGATTGAGGCCTGCATTTACAGAGCTCTTTAGTTCTTTTAATCCTGCATTGCTTTCATCCGTTTTAACTGGCTCGCAGTCTTCTTCTTCTCTTTGCTGTGACTACCTGTAGATCAGTGGAATACTGTGAAACCGTTGGCAAGTGCATACATGAGACGAGGCTCTCGTGTTTTGTCTTTTGTGTTTTTTTTCTTGGTTCAACGTTGGCCGAGCTCATTTCCACAAAGACTTTTTACCGTTTGTCATTTCTGAGCATTGTTTTACCAATCATTCTACATGTTATCCAATTACCATAACTTGAGACATTAACATGTTTGAGTGACCCCCGCGTGATGAGAAGCTGAGCCACGCTCCTTCACAGATGAAGATCATGGCAGGAAGCTTAGAAGTGGAGCTTTGACTTGGGTTGATTTTAAACACTCTATAGTCGTTTTTTGCCTCCATGCTGTTCTAACTAACTCTTCAAAATAGGGTGACGTCTCAGAGCAATCATGTGAAAATACATCGCTCTTACACATGATGTAAATTCTTATGATTTAGTTCGCCCCAAAAATCAACATGGTTACCTTCCCCTATCTGGGGTTTGATACGAATATGGATTCAGTTGCAGGCAAGAAAAAACGTTTTCTGATATTGACAAAATACCTTCAGTGCAGGAATGAGCTCTTTGAATGCTTTTAGTGTGGAGCTGGTGGCGACATCTTGAAATGCATCAAGTTAAATGTGTTTAGAATAAGTGAAATTGACCTCTTCCTCGTTCAGACAGGCCTCTCTATATTTTAGGTGTCTGATAATTGAATTCAATGCGTAATTCCTTTCCAGTAACTGAACCGCTCTTATCCTCTCGTACTGGTCGTCTTGTTCCAGGGTCGTCACCAATATTTACGCAAAAGCGGCACTTTTTTTTTTCCCCGTCATGGCCTCCGGTCGACGCACATTCCGGAGAAGCCGATACGACGTGACTAAAATTGAACAACCTGGAGCGTCTTCCAGATAGATTGTTGTACAGGAGAAAGTGAGGAGGCGGGAGGTAAACCCTTTGAAAAGCTCAAGGTTTTTCTCCTCCAGCGTTTGCACTGCTCGTCCTCTCTCAAGTGATAATGGAAGATATTTCCTGTGAGTGGAATTTGCGGCGGAGCAGAAGCCGGCGCTATTCCCCGGTGACGGCCCCCGCTGCCTGGCTACCGAGCCGCCATGGCCTTGGCTGCCGCGCAACGCTGGCGGGGCTGCATGGGAATGAAAACATGCCCGTACACAATCATAGCTGCATATTTTTTGAGCATTCAAATGGCGAGATTGGCAGACTGGAAGTAAGAGCGTGAATCTTTCACGGCTCTGATCATCGTCAGATGTGTCGAGACATTTGTTTAATCTTCTAACTGATGAATGTTGAAACTTTCTGCACAACATTACCTTTTTAATGTTTGACACCATTTCACCCAAAGGCTTAAATTCACAATTGCCTCCACACACTCGCGTCACACACATTATAGACGTCGTGCAGCGCTGAAAGGGAAACTTCATATGTGGATGTCCAATCAGTGCTGATGGTAAATTCCGCTGAAGAAATTAATTCCTTTTATGTTTTCTGCTGCAGAGCCGTGGCGGCTGTGCCTACATTTCCCAGGATGCATTGCGTGCGAGCGCCAAGCTTACACAAGCTCTCTTTTAATCAGATGAATAAACTCACAAGCTTCTCTCTTCGATGAACTAACACGGCCTTAATCGCCTCGTTAACCCATCGTAAAACACACTTCATGACTCCCACTGCCCTTCAAACCGGAGAGAAACAAAAAGAAACAATTAGATGAAACAGATTTAATATTAAGAACCTTCTCATCACTGTATGCACATTGAGGCATTGGCAGAAGGTAAAGGAAAGTTTCAGCTGCTTAAGAGCCTTCGTACGCGTCACATAAACTAGATACCTGCTCCACAAACAGGTGGGTCACCCCACCATTACCTCCTCCTTAGTTCATAACCAAGGTCTCCCTCATTTCTCAGGCGTATACGGTGTTGCACTCAGTTGCACACACGCAAGAAAAGTGATGGAAGTTGTGCAAAGAATGATGAAAGAGAGCTTGAGAGAAAAGTTCAAAGCCGCCCTAATTTTATACCTCCAAGTACCTGCTGTTGGCCAACCGAGGCTTGAAGTGGATGTGACGTTTGGGGTTGTCTGTTTTGGAAAGTTGCAGTAGATCCATTCTTGAATTTGGAGGACGTAAGTAGTTAGTTGTTTAATGGAGCGTTACATTTGTGAAATATTACGTGACTTGTGTTGTATTCACGAGGTATCATCACTCATTGGAGAATACTTTACAGTATCCGGACAAACAACAGATGCCTGCAAGTACAAGTATTTTGTGAAACCATCTACTTAACTGTTGGTATTTACACTTGGTCGCCTGTTTAAACTCAACATAAAGTGATTTGACTTGAAGGCCTGAATGCATTGTCCTCCGTGAGGTTAGAGCTTCACTCAAGACGGTCAAGTCATCTGAAAGACGCATCTTTTGTGGAGGAATGGTCAGAAATGCTGGACTAGAAGCAGGATGAGGACCAGAAGGATGGCTTTGGGAAGTGGCACGTACTCCGAGAATAGTTTACACTGGAAGTCGGTCCAACTCAAAACATGCCAGACATTGTGTCTTGGCTCAGTTGTTGAGGATTAGAAACAGTTGCAAAGTGATCCGTGTGCCAGTTGTCGCTCCAGGACACAGTGAGCTTTTTCTTTCCGATCTGATGGTCACAGAAAAGCTTTCTCTGCTCGGCACCGACGATGCTTTGTGGGCAGGATTGGGAGGGTTACTTTATCATTTCTAAACGGACCATCATTCACTAAATGAACATCATGCTGTGTTGAAGAAGACTTGAAACTAGAGATTGAGACCATAAACTCATGTTTACAATGTTTACTGAGGTAATAAATCAAGAGAGAAGTAGAGTCATTTTCTCATAGACTTCTATACAACCAGAGGAGTCGCCCCCTGGTGGACACTAGAGAGAATGCAGCTTTAACACACTTCAGCATCGGCTTCACTCGGCACAATCGGAGGTTGCCGCCTGAATAATCCACATTTTTACATTCCATTTTTATATTGTATTTTTATAATACAAGCCTGTTCGTGGGTTAGCAAGAGATGGCTTTAGCAACAAAGTTGATCATCTTTCTTTCGGAGGTAAAACACACCGAAATTAATTAAAACCAAACAACTATCAATAAACACGGATTGTTAGAACTCATGGATGACCAGCAAGCAGTCGCACCTGACAACCTGCAATTTTTGGTAATGATGGAAGGAAAGAGAAATTGGATTTCCCGCATTGCCCCAAAGACAAAACGGTAAAATGATTAACAGCTAATTCACAGCTAATCATATCTCTTCATGTTTCATCACTTTGTAATACGCCGCGGTGCTGCTGCTCTACCTGGTGATCTGACAGCGAGGCAAAGCAAGTGTGTCGGCTTGGCGCAGTCATATACTGTAAAGGTCATCCATCAGAGGGGGGGATGGGGGGGGATGGGGGGGGGTGAGGCAGGAGATAGAGGGAGAGTGATGGAGGAGGGAGGCGTTAAGTGTTGGCTTTCCATGTCAATTTTTCTGTCAGCAGCAGTAAGTGGGGCCTCTTCTTCTTCTTCTTCTTCTTCTTCTCCCGGTGTTTCTTCTTCTTCACTCTCTCGCTCTGCGATATCGCCGCTGACGCCAACACATTTTCTCTCCATAGGTATTAACATTTAGAGTTTTAATTCAACAACACTTTTATATGTAATGCAGCAACAGGCTGTTATGTATTTACCTGTGGAGTGTTTTTTTGTTAATGACATGATTACAGTAGCATGTTTCATTGAATAACATCATTAACAGTTCAACATTTATATTTGCTTCGTTTCAAACGTTTGTACGAGATCATTTTTAACGATATCTTGTTTGTGCGTTCGTTTGGAGGACTGCAGGATATTGCAGTGAAAAACAAGACCACGGTGATTAAAACTGCCTGGGCCTCAGAGGGTTAAAGCACTGAGAATGCATTACTCAAAGGAACGCGCATACGTGTAAGCCATTATTCCGCCTGATCGGTACGATCACGTCACATGTATGAAACGACCTGTAATTACATGCTCGCACAATTCAGACACGGTGCACTTCCATGGAGAATCACACCCACGCATCACATGTTGCTTCCCACTCCGTGTGTGTGGGGATGAGCGCCGTGTCAAAGAGAGGAGGAGTGATAATGGTTTTCCCAAAGGGCCGTCTTCACCGTCGCCTTTGGAAAGTCTGCTCACGCATTTTACGATTGACGTTTTTTTACTGTATCCTGCTACGTCTCCCCGTGCACATCGGCAGGTTGATTGCTTCTTTAAACCGACTACTTAATCCGTGGCCCTCTGCAGCACCAACGGGCAACGCGAGGCTTTTAAGTGATGCTCGACGTACTCGCCTCCTGCGGACTGACGAAGAGTGAAACGTTTTTTAGCCGCGTCCTTCAGAGAAGAACAGCAGCTGCAGTCGGTTTGAATCCATGTCAATGAATTCCGAAGGTTGCAACGGGAATGACATGAAAACATACGTCCATTTCTCCATCTGTGGTCCGCATGTTCTAAAAAGCTCTCCTGACCAAAGTATTGCTCGCTACGTTGCTTTTTATCGGAAACATAATCATTTACGGTGAATGTTTTTTTGACAAAACCATGTTTCTGGGAACATGACTGCTCATTAGAGAAGTTTTGATACTTTTTGTTGACGTCCTTTCATTCTCTTTCCGTTGTTTCCGTCTCTTTTAAAGAGATCATTTATTTGGTATTTTGGCCTTTATTTGAAGTAGAAAAGATAGACAGGAGACAGAGAGAGGGGGGGGGGGGGGACATGGGTCCCCAGCTGGAATCGAACCAGTTACATTTCAGTTACTTGGCCGGTGCCGTTCACCACTTTTCTACCAAGTTTGATTTTCAAACTGTTCCAGTGCTGGCTAGAAGCCGCTTCCACTCGCAGCTCGTAAAGGTGCTGCTTCCTCTGCTCACACTTAACCAAACATACTTCTTTGACTTGGCGTGCTTAATTATATCGGAGCCAAAAACACGACTTAAAATTCTGAATGTGATTCATACCGATGCTGACAGGTTTGGAGTCTGTTTTAGCTGATGCAAGTTGAAGCTGAACGCACCTGCTGCTGCTTCTTACCGAGTCTTTGATACGAACGGTTTGACTTCCACCACAGTCACACACGCACATCTCCAGCAAGCACTCAAGTTACTTCAATAGAGGTTTGATGATTGTGAGATTGATCTATTTTACCCAGAGGACGTCGTCACTGCAGTCCACCCACTCAAGATGTATCTCTGGATAAGAATTCACATTGTTGCAGTAATTGTTGATTATTCAATGGAAGGCTGAACACGTTTAGGCCAAATGTTTTAGATGCCATGTTTTTATTATTTGTATTGTTTTCTAACACTTTTATTTATGAGGCAGAATTGCTAAAGAGTTTTACATTTACAGTTTTAATACTTTCTAGTGTTCAACCTGAATGACGGTTTGTTGGACTGTCGGAGCCCTAATGGCACCAAAAACCAACACTCGGCGTTACTTACAGAAAGTGTCCGGTGCACGTGGTCCGGCCTGTCGGGGACTTCCTCACCGTGTCTGAAGATGGAGAGCTGTTACCTTTTTTTCCACGTCCTCCCTCGCTCCCTCGCTCCCCCGGCTGGGTGATGCTTGGCTCGGGCTGTGAGGAGGTTTTAATAAATGGCGTCCCCGGTTCTGGCAGCCTTATCTCCGGCCCCGCCAAGCGATCGTCATCTGCCACTTATCAGCCCGATAAACCCCCCCCCACCACACACACACACACACACACACACACACACACACACACACACACACACACACACAAACACTCTGCTGTGGAGGGACGGGGGAGTCGGGTGAGGAGAGGGAAGAGGATAAGGAATGGGTGGCAAGAAGAGACAAGAAGAGTTAAAGAGGAATGATGGAAGACTGAATGGTGAAGAAAAAAATTAAAGTAGTGACTAGGAAGGAGGGAAAGGACACAGGCTAGGATGTGAAGAAGGAAGGGAGTGAAGAGAATAAAGGCAGAGATGAAGTGGCACTTTAGGAAAAAAACAGAGACACACACACACACACACACACTGGAGGTCAGTTCCATTTGTGCAGCATTGGGTTTTATGACTCAACACTCAATTTCTCAAAGGTCACCTCCACCTGAGGAGTATATTCGTTTTCATGAATTCCCTCTCAGGAAGAAAAGCTCTTTTACACACTTCCCAGCATGCTCCAGTTCACCGTGTGCATGTTGAGCAGCTACAGCGGATGAAAAAAAACAAACAAACACGGAGGTTAGAAAGATGTAGCTGATTTATCTGGGTTCACGTTTCACAGCGTTGAGCGGTGATCCGCTAATGAACGCCTGTTACCGGGGCTTCCTGCCTCGGTGCGGCGAGGCGTCGGTTGAATGCGAGGTCATTAAGTGCGGTGGGCGGTGGGGGGGGGGGGGGGGGTGTTCCCCAGAGTCACATCAGCTTAATGAATTGTTTGTGTGCACTAGTAGAGGTGTTTTTAATACCTGCCTTTTTAAAAAAACGTGAACACATGAAACGGAGCAGAAGCGAACGGCTAAATGTCATCGATTAAAGCGGCGAGCGGGGGAACAACGAACGCGACCGCGGCTTCTGTGTCGTATCGGGATAAAGTTTAGAGCAGAGGAGGCGTGGACTCCAGGACCCCGACGGTCACGTCACGCCTACTGAAAGGAGGCAAAAGTTAGATCTGGGCAGGAATGTTGAAGGTGGATCATTAGGAGGGACATTTAAGAAATTAGAGACAACTAATCAAGATGTTCTACATTAGGAATAAATCAAAATGTATCAGTCGTTGTGAAGAACTCCCTGAGAATCCACTAATAACTCTGCTGTTTGGTGTGTTCATCGGGTTCTTTAATCAGTCGTGGGACCAAATAACACGTCTGTAAATATAAATGTGAGTCTTACTTGTTAAATAGTTTTGGGAGAACCCTGCTGCTGAACCTCAGGCCCACAGTTAACAGTCACAGAGCTGACCTTTAACCTTTAACCTTTAACCTTTAGATGCATTAGTTGGCACACCGGATCAGTTTTAAAGGTTTTTTCTTTACTTCCAGTTTGAAGTTTTGGGCCATAATTTAAGAATTTATATGCTAATCGTGACATTTTAACACAAACGTCTAATAGTATAAAGTCACTAGCTAGACGTGAGCTGTAACTAGCTTTTTGTCTTTTCGTCTCTTTCTGAATCTGCTCATTTATTCGACTCCTCTTTCTCCCTCTACATCATTTTTCTTTCTTCCTCACCTTCCCCCTCCTCCCTCACCCCTTTCTTTGTCTCTTTCTTTCTCCCACCTCTCATTTTGTCTCCCCCCCCCCCCCCCCCCCCCCGTCTATCACCCTCTCTCCTCATCTCTTCGCTCATTCTTCACATCCCTCTCTTTCTCTCGCTCTCTCCCTGTTCCCTTTTCTCTCCTCCCTTAATGGTCTCTCGTCCCCCAGGTGGCCCTGGATGCCGTTTCGGCCCCCTGCTTTTGAATTTAATTACACGTGGCATTGTCTTCATGAAGCTCCCCCCCCACACACACACACACACACACACACAAATACAACCCAAGCCCACTGCTGCTGGTTCATACTGCATCCTAGATCACTGCAGGCAATAACACCCGGGGGGGGGGGGGGGGGGGTCAACAAGGAACAGATTGAAGGCTGAAAAGTTGATATCGGAAATCAAATTAATGCAAGTGAGAGCGAAACCATATCTAATTAAGACGCTTCTGAGAAACCGACGGGCTAATCTGTTTTGGCAGAAATACTCGTGACTCGTGCCGTCGGTTGTGAGACAATAAGAGTTCGTTTAGGGAACGGAAGAAAACACGGGTTAGACAAAATAACAGACGCTTTATGAATGGTTTGTTTGTGTTAATGCAGTTTTTTTTCATATTTTGTGAGACATTTTCCAGACTGATTACCTTTGATTTAGTCTTCAGTCTTTTCTCTGTTGGCCCTCTGGCTTAAACACACATGGTTGTGCCATAGACACAAATATATATATAAATATATATATATATTTATGTTGTCTATGCTGCTATAAAACTCATTTTAAAGTCTTGATTCCTTCTTTTATAGTTGAACATCATTTTGACCCACTATGACGCAGCTGTCACTACATAGAGGTGTTCACATTATTTTGTCTACACTGAACCAGTAGAATATTCAATCTCTTACAGTCATTTTGTCAACCAATTTAATTTCCTCCCGATCTTGTAAAAGTAGCTGCTTGGCCTCATATCCATGAAATGTTTTCAGGTATTCTTAAAATGTATTTGTACTTTGAGCAACTGTTTCATTTTGATCTGTAGACAAAATGAAACCGATCATTCTGCAGGACTGTAGTCGGTCTCCTGGTAGAGACTTCATCATTATTTGCATCCTCTCCTGTCGCGTGTTTAGTTCACATCTCATTTAAGTCGCAGCGCTCCTCGGATGGCTTCTTGTATCTGGACTGTATCATTTCTTTGAGCTTTTTTTCAGTGATCGTTGGGAGCTTTGGCCAGAAAAACAAACAGAACAAAAAGCAACCAGCGATGTATTTTAATTTGCCCGGGGATCGCGGCTCTCGTGATCGGCTAATGTGATCACATCCCCGCTCTGTGTCACCGCAGCGCCGCCGCCGCCCTGCCTTTTGGTTTTGATGAAGGATGGCTGTTGTTTTCTTCTCATTATTACGGCTCCTGAAATGTACCCGCGAGGCTGAGCGAGAGGTGTGGAGGCCGGCTGGGTGGGTGTGGTTAGTTTGAAATAACGACCCCTCGGTGCTGCTGCGAGAGCATCTATTCTGTCGGTCCAGGACTCGTGGAGCCGGCCTCGGCCCCTTTTTCCTTTTGTCAACGGTGAAAAATGAAGCATTTCTGAATCCCTGGCACTCGCTGTGTTTCCCTCTAGGCGCCTCAGATACATTGAGTTAACATAAAGCAAAATTCAGGACAGGGGCAGCCCGGGTGACAAATGAAGCGCCTGTGTGTGTTTTTTCATTTTTTTTTTGGAGAGAAAATGAAGGGGCCCCTTTTTGTAGAAATGAGATTTAGTCCTCGTTACTTCCTTCAGGCTCCAATCCCCCCCCAGCAGTCCAAATGTATCTGAGAGCTACAATGGAAGATGGAATATTCTTAAAATGAAAAAGAAAAAAAGGGAGAATAATCTGAGTATGGATCATTTTCCCTTCAACTCGCCCTCAGTCTGTCGTCCATCTCTGCTTCACTCCCATTTTTGTCACATTACAAGCTTATTTTCGCAGCGCTCTGCCGGGCCAGTCGGTCCGATCACGACGCCCCGGCCCTCGCTGCAGCTTCTTAAAAATGGATCCAATTTGGGATTTCGGAGAGAAGAAGCTCGCCGGGGTACAAACGAGGCGCCTCGGCTCGCCCGTTCGCGAGCAGCGCTCTCATCCGACTCGGACTCATCTGTGGTCTGCAGGAGAGGAGAGGGGACGGATGGTCCGGCCGGCTTTTTTTGGCCAGATTTCGGGGGAGAGGCCGGAGCGCTGCGTTCCAAAGACTTGTTGGTTAATTAGAGGGAGTTCTCCGCCTGTGATGTAGTCACGCTCGCTGGCCGCGTGGCGAGTCTCTCCGGGGAACCCGAGTTTTCTGATTCCCTCCCAACAAAAAAAAAAATCCCGTCGAGCGCTTTCATGTTTGTTTGTGTTTTGGGAATATCAGGCTTTTTACTCTGATTCTGTATCAGGAATTAAATGTGTGTGTAGGTGTTTCTGTGTGTGTGTGTGTGTGTGTGTGTGTGTGTATTTAATTAGGCTTTTCTGCAGATGCAACTCAAATAGGTTTTTGCCTCACCAATTACCAAAGGCACTTTAGGTCTGTCCGTGTTCCGCTGGTCCCAGGGTTGCCTGCTGTTTACCGGCGCTGCCTGTGTTTCATTTGAACTTAATTAACCCTTTAAAACATTGCGTACAGACCAATCCGTTGTGGCACCGCCGCGGCTTGTATTCAAACGGCACAAACGAAAAGGATCGACGGCGTCAGATTGAAACAACAAATGAAACAGATTTGATCTACAAAACGAAAGTTAAAGCTGCAGTGCTTATCGTTTGTTTCTAGACTCCAGAGATGATGGTTCCATCGTTCCACGTCACTCCTTCCTCCTTATCACTCCTGAAGTGAAACTTTTCAGATTGAGACAGTTGGCCAACAGCGTGACATCATCTTAAACCTGACCTCCAATTCTTCCAAAGACATGATCGGCCATTGTGTTTTTTTGATCTGGGGCGATGTTGGCTCGTCTCAAGTCTTTCCGGTACACTGCTTTGCTTTGCTGTGCTTTGCTTTGCTTACTGTGGCAGTATTCAAGCCTCGTACTGACCAAATCCAAGATGGCGATGGCCAAAAAAACAAACTTGAGGCTTCAAAACATCCGTCCACAAACTAATGGACGACGAGACGATGACTACGTCCACTTCTTATATGCAGTCTATGGTTCTATTCCTGTGTTATTTCTGTTGCCCAGCCATCATAGATCAAGATTGTATCTAGATATGATTTAACCTGGTTCTATTCACACCTAGTGTTTATCTCCAGTAGGGAGGCCTCCCGAAACCCGAAACCCAGTTCTAAACGAAAACCGGTTCTAAATGAGTATTGATGCGGTCCGGAGTAATCGGTTCTGCTATCGGTACTTTCTTAGTTCTGGAAGGAGACGTCCTCGTCTCAAACGTCCTCTCTCTGTCTCTTTGTCTCTCTGTCTCTCTGTCTCTTTTTCTCTTTGTCTCTCTGTCTCTTTGTCTCTCTGTCTCTTTGTCTCTCTGTCTCTCTGTCTCTTTGTCTCTCTGTCTCTTTGTCTCTCTGTCTCTTTGTCTCTCTGTCTCTTTGTCTCTCTGTCTCTTTGTCTCTCTGTCTCTTTGTCTCTCTGTCTCTTTGTCTCTTTGTCTCCTCTCAGTACAGCGTGAGACTTGCATCATGATCAGAGAGAAGGAAACATTGTAGAACTCTGGTCGTCTCAAACACAATAACGTGACCAACGAGCAGAACATCAGACTGTTTATGGAGTCGTCGGGTAACGGTAGTGATGTCATACGTTAGTGATGTCATACGGAGTTTGATCAGAAGAACAGGATAATCCATATTTATCTATCTTTATAATTATGTTTACATATAAGAATAATCAAGACATGTTGATTATTTTTTTTATGAATTTGTCATTTTTTCTCACAAAATAATCTTAAAAGCACTGATAAGAGTATTGATAAGGAACAAATAAGAATTGATAAGTGTACTAGCGTTGATAAAATCCTACCGGTACCCGGGCCTGGTCTCCAGTGTCCACAGTGAGATCCGATCTCTCTGTCTGGACGGGCGGACAGGAAGCCTCCGGAGGCTGCGTCACGTACCAGCCTGCTGCCGGCGGTCAGGCGGTGCGTAACGCGTGACCAGACAGAGCGATGTGAAGAGACGCGTATATTACCTGGTGTAAATGTAACCACGTTCAATCCCATTGAAACAAGGTATCTAAATAATGCAGCATTCCAAAAGCAAATCAACAGTTAAATCACAAACAGCTCTCTGTGGGCTGGCACCATTTAGAGGGTGCCGCGCCTCTGCCCCCCCCCCCCACCCCGTTTAGTGATGTCACAAACAACCGACGAGTGACGGAAAACACCCCGAAGACGTCGGGAGAACCCAAACGAGAAGCCGCGGACGTCTCCGGCAGACACGTGTCACGGCAGAAGCAGAAAGACCGCTCAGCGAGCACAAGAAGAGGCGACGCCGACAAACCAATTCCGCCACTTCAGCTTCTATTTGTCACTGGGGGGGGGGGGGCCGAGCCGGCAGTCGCTGCCCCGCTGACAGCACGATTAAGACACGTCGGCCCACAAGGTGTTCATACGTCTCTGTCTGGGGCTCGGGACGCCGACCGGTCTGCCTGCTTCTCCATCAATAAACAGTTCACGGTGGCTTTTATTACAGTATGTGTAACCTGGACGAGTCTATTTTTCATATTTCATGGATTACGACCGTTAAATAACACCCTTATAGGCATCGTATAGCTACACACACTCAATGTGTGTACCTTGAGTGTTATCTTTAGGCGTGAGAGAACTGACAGAGCACCACTTGTCTCACAGGTGAATGATGTGGTTTCACTGTAAAGAGCCACTCATTTAGACAGTGGTGTCAAAGGACGAGGTCCGTGGTTACGCAACGCCTCGGCGACACTAATCACGCTCTGACAGATTGAAGGACTGATTATAAAAATGTGAATTTGCAAAGACTGTGGCAGAGTCGAGGCTCGCTTATTTGCATATCCTTCATCTGCCTCGCGTGTCAACAAAAGGAGAAGCAGCGCTCTCCGTCTCCACACCGGCGCGTTCAGATGCAAAGTAAAGTGAATGTAATTATGTTCCCTTTTCTTTTTTTTTCTTCTTCATAACATATTGTTCTGGCTTTAATATTACGCTCAGCCGTGAATATAAATTGTAGTTCTCCGTTTTGTTTCCCTTCAAGGCGATGGGGAGGGAAAAAAAGAAATCGACAGCTTTGTGCCGGGTTTAATTCTATTTGTGGGGAAATTTGTTGTAACATTTGCCTGGCGGCAGGTTCAGGTTAGAAAATTCATATTTCATAAAGTGAAGATATGCTACAGTAATAGCTCATTTGGTTCTGGAACGGCAGAATATATCGCCGAGCCCCGAGGAGGTTTTTTGTTGCCCTAATTCAGCAGACGTTGGCGTCTGGGAAGTGCTCACACGACAACCCACAATGACATCACCACCTGTTGGCTGAAATCCGGTCTAGAGCGGGCGCTGGCGTTTAAGTTTAAAGGTCGCGGTGGCAGTGAGGTGAATCTGAGAAGATGCTGTATGTGAAGGGAGATTTTAGGGAAATGATATCTGTCAGTACGACGTACGACCAGTCACGAGATGTGTAGAGGCATCACAAGAACCGACACGTCCGTACTAAGTCGATGGCGAAAAATGAAAACATGACGGTGAACGTCGTTCTACGGTACCGATAGAACATTTTCCTGATAATGCTACAACGGGGAACAACAACTCACTGGGCGACATCATGATGTGTTCAAATGACATCTGGTAACAATCTGACTTTGGTGGGAAACTTGAGCCGGATCATCAGGGATTCATAATAAATAAGCAAACAGTAATAAAGCAGTGTATGTTTATGTATGTTGGAGCACTTGGGATTTATTGTCTTGTTTTGTGGCTTTGATTGGGCATCAACATTGTGGAATTTACCACCAATTTGAAGGTGAATGTATGCGCTCCTCTTACTTAAAGGACGGCGGTATAGTGGATGGAGCAGCGTCCTTGCCTTGCGGTAGTAATTTAAATTGTCTGAAAGTGCATTGAGCAGTAACAAAGAAGAAAGACGCTGCATTATATCGGTGCAAAGTCCTCTCTACTCATAAAGTCACAAGATTTAAGAGTCTGGCTGATGGTTTGAGCTAAATGTCAACTTTTTTCTTTTAAAAGTCCTCAAGGACAAAACAAACATAAATAATAATGTGATCTTGCAGCTCTGATATGAAAATAAGTGAACATTTCTGTGGTGATGGTAGAACATGTCGGATGTTTTTCACTGGTTCTACCAATAATCACTTCAAACCAATGAGGTTCAGCCTCTGCTGTGTGTGTGTGTGTAGATATGATTCATATTTAAAGATGAAGAAGGAAGTTATGGATTTTCTGTGAATCAGTCAAGTGCTGAGTTTAAAAGCAGCTTTGGTGGATTTTGCACCATTGATTATTAGCAGCTTCTGCACACATGGATGCATCCTGCACATTAATGTGTGTCCAGTTTAGACTGGGTAGAAAGCACTGACTGCTGTTTCTACACAGACAGATTGCACAAATATTCCATTTTTATTTCCTGTAAAACCTTTTAAATGTTGTTTTCCCCCCCGTCTGTTTTTTTCTGACTGTAGTTAAGCAGAAAGAATCTCTGGAGAACGAAGCAAAGCTCCGGATTCTGGAGGCCGGGGTCACCGACGTGAGTACATCGGGTTTTCCCTCTCAATGTAAATCAAAGGTTTGAATGAGTGGGAACAAGTTACGGTACGAGTCTTCAACACAATGATCCTACTGCGCCCGAGGGCCGAACCACGGACTGCTACTGTACAGCAGCCTCTGCCCTTATGGAACCGGGGATTCGTCCCATTCGGCCGTGAGAGCCGTTAGTGAGGTTCACCGCTGATTGTTGGTTGATCAGTTCTGGCTCCCAGTTGTTGTCGTTTCCAGTTCATCCCAAACAAAGCTGTTTGGATGGTGTTGAAGTCGGGGCTCTGTGCGGGCAAGTTCCTCCAAGTTACACCACGAGTAGGGAAAACATTTAGTGCACGGAGGCTTCGTCGTGTTGAGACAGACGAGGGTCTTCCTCAAAGCGACACAAGGTTGGAAGCACACAAATATTGTCAGGTAGGTCATGCATTTTACAAAAAACATTTCCCGACGTGTCACTATTGATGTCTTGCATTTCTACAAGTTTTTGAGTCATTATTTTACTGGAAAGACAGATTGTTGTTAAAATGAACAACCGCATTCCATTCTGTTTATAGTTTTTATATTTTATGTAGAATAAGCAGCATATCATCAGCATATACATCAGGTTAGACTGAGGGATTGGTAGTGTGTGTAGTTGCCCCCAACGCAGCTGCACTGTCTTTATGACTACATATCGGGAAGATTAACCGATACGTGTCAGAAAAATCGATACAAGAGACTTAGACACGGCTACTACGATTGAAAACTATGAATCCAGCTCCAAAGTCGAAGGGAATCGATCCAAAATCCATACGTCCCACAATAACCGACGCAGTTAGAAAAAGCTCCACTTTTTACGTGTCACCTGTTTGTACGAGCAGAAAGAGAGAGAGAGAGAGAGAGAGGGCGGTGTGTCTGTAAGTACAACGGGGGAGACGGAGAAAGCGAGAGCCAGCCATCACTAATGAGGAGCTACGTTAGCTAACAAGCTATTAAAATGTGTCGATTGTATCCTATAGCAGACAATAAATCAAGATGTGTGTTAAATGGGGAAAGACACACACACCCTTAGCTACATTATAATTGTACTTATACTTCTAGGAAGCATCATTTCTGATGATTGGCGCCTACTCCATCCCCTCCACCTCTCTCTTTCTCCCTCTTGGTTTTCGTCTCTCGGCGTTGCTATTCTCCACCATCCCTGAGATAAATAGACTGCTGAGCGTCTGCACTCGCCCACTGATTCAAGAGTTAGTCTGCGCCGATGACGGCACGCCGTTCACCATGCTTATCAAAGTGGCAGCGGCGTGGTGTGGGAGAGGAAGGGGGGAGGGGGAGGAGGAGGAGGGGTGGAATGGAGGGCCTATCGTGGTGATCAATACCTCGCTGCAAACAGGAGCCAATTACGTCCAATCGAACCTCCATAGTAAGAGAGAGAGAGAGAGAAGCAGAGCAAATCCCTCCATCACAGGCTGCCAGTTAGAGAGTCTGAACCCGCAACCAAACATCCATCATCACCCCGTACGGTGGGTATTATAGCTTTATCATATTACTGTAAAATAAGAATATTAACATACTACATCACAGCTGACAGGTTTAAAAACACACACACACAAAAAACAAAAAAGTTAGCTTCTCCAGAGTGCAGAAGGGTGCACTTTGTTTTCCAGCTCGACTCTTGTTTGGACGGCGTGAACGGGCCTCTCGGTTTGAGCGTCGGAGGAGGAATGGACTCTGGTTTCTCTCGTTCGACGCCCGTGTGCACATGCATGTAACCCGTTTTGAAGCGGAGACAACATGAACATTTATTGATCCCCTGTGGGGCTGTTGCTGCAGCAAAAGGTAATGGGGAAGGAATTGCTTTCAATAAAACCAATAAAGACTAAAAACAGGCGATCAGTAAAACAGAACATAAATTATTGTGGGGTTGTTAAAGTTTATGCATCTGACAATCCGGCATGTTTAGTGCCAGGAGTTACGTGGAGCGAGTGTGCCAACTTAAGCACAAATATAAAGTAATTATCTGTGTTGTGTCCACAGAGAGATTTATTTCAGATATTTAGAACACGTTTCTCTTGCTCGTTGGTGTACACTAACAGCGTGAATATGTCTCTGGTGTTCATCAAGGTGTTGGTGACTTAATGTGGTATTTCAGAGGGTTTTTGATATTTTCACCAATTTTCATCAATTCTTGGTGAAAATTTGTGGTAAAAAATTTACCACAAATGGTATCAACCCAAAAATTGGTGCAACAACTGATGAGACGAAATAGAGCATTGGGACGGCCATCACACTTCCATCATAAATGTTCTACGCCTTTTTACAACTTTCACCATTTATTTTAATCGAGCGAGAACAAGTTGACACACACGGCTGAGCTGCCGCTCAACTTCATCTTCAGGTTCCCGGCTTCCACACGATGTGAAACACTTCAATGAGGCGTATATCTGTTGACCTATAGCTCCC
Source organism: Pholis gunnellus (assembly GCF_910591455.1). Classification (NCBI taxonomy): domain Eukaryota; kingdom Metazoa; phylum Chordata; class Actinopteri; order Perciformes; family Pholidae; genus Pholis; species Pholis gunnellus. Next base: position 2,437,820 of record NC_136541.1, read on the forward strand.
CCTCACAACACAGAGAAAAGGTCCATATGGGTCTCTGAGGGTTAACGAAGCTCTTTAGCTTCTCTGAATGAACACTCGCTTGAACAGAACGTAGCTCATAGTGTAGGAAGAGGTCGCGGTGGTGGATGTTTTGCTGTATACGACTCGTATTGTGTTGTGCAAAGCCCGTGCTGTAGAATGATTGAATGTTGAAGTTCAACCTTGAAAGACATCGAGTAAATGCAGTTTATAGGGAAAGGAAGCCGAAGTCCCGTTCAAAAGCTTCCGTGTCCGGTCCGAGTGAATCGGCTCATCTCCCGCTGTTCCCTCTCCGTCCGTGCAGTCGTTCATGATTCGCTTCCAAGTTCCTCACCCGTCAAGTTTACTGAGAAGTCGAGGCGGTACCTCGCCTTTTCTCACGGCTGTTATTTATTTAATTTTTTTGTTCTTTTGGAATTCAGGACGGCAGAGGAGCTTCAGCGAGCACGTCGGCGGAGATGAGTTTAGTGGAAATATCTGCTTTCCTCAACTCTTAAGTGCAGGCAATTTACAAAATAGCGGCAACACTCGAATAAATCTGGGGAAATGCAAAAATAAACTGAAAGTGGGGACGTGTCAGTTTGTCAGCAAGATATCTGAAAAACACTTTAAGCCGGGACTGACTGGAGAGACACTCGTTGGTAAAAGAATCAATTAATTCAGAAAATTTGTTCTTAAGGCCCATGTAGTACTATCGATGTGCCAAATCTGCAACGTGACAACGGCAACAAGTTGATTTGACAACAACTGACAAATGAAACTGAGGAACACGCGTCTTTGACTCTGGACCCTTCTTTTATAGATTGATCCGTCAGAATGGTAGAATCTCTCTTAGTCTGCGTCATCCTCTCTCCGCTGTGTCACGGAAAGATCTAGAACTCTGAAGCTGTGTTGTGATGAACTGGAGCACATTCACTCCGTCATCTCACTTCCTTTGACAAAGCAACTTGTTATCCTGTAAAATATGGTTTAAGGAACGTCAAAGTTCTTAGGAGGGAAACCGAGAACACACATCGTTCACGACAACAAGTGCTTTTGAACAAACAGACAAGTTATCAAAAAAAGTTCCCTCTCAGGAATCATAAATACTGAATTGTAATGCGCTTTTACCAATTACTGTACAGAGTAAATCTACGTTTTCAGATCCTCAAGCTTCATGATTTGAACTGGACATTAAGAAACATTAAAGCTTTAAAAACAGAATAGTTTAAATACATTAATCAAACAATTTTGTATCTTTAACATTATTCAAACCTGCTATGATTAGCAAAACGTTATATTTTACATTCACAGCTGTACGGAAAATGACAACACGACAAACACATTAACACAGTTTAATTAGCTTGATCTAAACAAAACATTAACCCACGATAGATCAATTAAAGATGCATACAAACCTGTAAAAAAACAAACATCACAATCGTCTTCTATACGAAGAAAATCTGAGACACAGAAACCAAATTTGACATCGCATTCAGCAAAATTCAACAAGCATATACTGCACATATATATATATATATATATACACACACACACACACACACAGCTGTTTGAATTGCATTACATTATAATGGTGTACCTAATAAAGTGGCCACTCAGCATATGTTCCAGTGACATGATATGACACACAGTCCATTTTGGGCCCGGCCCGTTGGATCAGGACGTTCCATGTTCACACAGTGACGACTCAGCGGCGTTGATGGATTACACGCCTTCATGAAAAACCTCAAACATCCTCGTTTAAGTTTCCTTCTGAAGGTTCGTACGACGCCGCTGCTTCTTAAAGGACTTCAGGCTCCGTCCAGTTTCCTCCAGTCTGACCGCCGTTACCTCACGACTGAACACGACCTCACCGGAGGCCGAAGAGAACCACTCGCGTCCAATTAAGAGAGTGTGTGTGTGTGTGTGTGTGTGTGTGTGTGTTGGGAGGGAGGTATGGAGATAAGGTTGCCGTGGCAGCAACCAGATTATAATTGTCCTGGAGTGGCACTAATCCCCCTCCAACCCCGGCCAGCTCGTTTTTGTTCACCGCTAATCAAGGCGCTTCCAGTCTGTCTGTCTGAAAGAGCGATTTCACAAATAAAGGGAGGAAGGAAGGAGCTAATGAAACAGGAAGTAAAAATAAAGAACAGTAGAGGACTCCTTCCATCGCCACTTAACACACTCACTCTGCAAGAACACATTTACGCTCTCAGCCTCGGATTGATTTAAGTATTAAAGATGACAGCAGCTGATTTGAGCTGGAGAGGAGTGAACTCGTGAGCTGCTGCAGGTTTTGGTTGGTTGGACGGCAAACTCTGTTTCAGTCGGGAGAAGTAATTAAGCGATATATCTCGGCTTTGAGGTTCGAAGTGCAATGTGTACGATTTTAGTTTAAACCGTATGGAAAGATGTGCCCCCATTACAAACAGAATGTGAAGAACAACGTTGACTTTATGTGACTTTATGTCGCAGAGGTTTCTACTGAAATAAGGTACGATAAAACCAGCTAGCCCCCCCCGCGGCATGTCGAAGGAAGGAAAACCGATCCTCGCCGCCAGGAGTGCACGGCAGATAGCTGTTAGCTCGAACTCAAGCCGGCGCTAACCACAGAGCTGCAAACTGTTCCTGCCGATACACAAGCTTTAGACCCGGCGGGCGCCGGCAAGCTCCCGACCTCCGGCGCCGAATCCAATCTGCTAACAACCCCCCACCTTGTGTAGCGGTCTCTTAGACGTCACCTTGTTTCTGCCACCACGAAACCAAACCGAGAACGTTGGAAGCGTACATGAACCACACAGCCCAAAGGTTAGCGACACCGTAAACACACCGACGGCTAACGCAAGCTACAGGCCGCCACGGGGAGATTATAAAACAGCAGTGTTGTTTTTAACCAGCTCTCGTAGTTTTCATCATGTTTGGTTGAATTTTGTTTTTGATAGGTCCTCCTCATTTCACAGTATTGCAGGATATGTTGTTGAGTAGAACACCGTGTCCTCTTTTTACCCACCGAGCAACAATGAACGGCCTCCACGATGGATTCACCGAGAACACACGGCCGCTTCTGTGTTTGGAGGAGAGCGGAGTGATACCATCGCTCGTAATGACACACTATTGTTTCGTGCCGCCTGCCCAGGTGCCTGAGAACAGAGCTGGATTTGAAAGAGAATATTCATGAAGCAGAGACACACACACACACACACAACACACACACACACACACACACACTGGATCAAGGTTGTCTGTTCACCACGGTGCCCGGCTCTATCTGTAATTTTCATCACAAAGAGGGAAAATAAATCATAGAAGATCAAAACAATGGCATTACGTGTGAGCTCGCATACATGCAGGGTTTTTACCTGCATGTATGATCGTGAGAGTGCACCTGAGTGTACACACTCACGGACCCATCTGCATCTCCTGCCATACATATTCAAATGGCTCCATGTGAAAAATTGAATCGAGAGGCTGTTGAAGTGCTGGCTCTAATTTTTTTTTTCTCTCTCTGGCCCGGGATACACGGCGCACGAATGGCCTTTGATATGATAATGAAAGCTCACAGCAGGGGGGCCCTAGGGGGCCAGATGCATGCTGGGATACATCCCAGGTGTCAGTCATAGTATGTGGTCTACCTGGTTGTGGAAGATAGTTTTCTTGCCAACAGGAATCTGAATTTAATGCCTTTGCCACGTGTGTTTTTGGTCTACTTGTCTAACATTCAAATTGTTACGTTATATAAGATATTGGTTGAAGTCCTGCATTCTCTCTAGTGTCCACCAGGGGGCGACTCCTCTGGTTGTATAGAAGTCTATGAGAAAATGACTCTACTTCTCTCTTGATTTATTACCTCAGTAAACATTGTAAACATGAGTTTATGATCTCAATCTCTAGTTTCAAGTCTTCTTCAATACAGCATGATGTTCATTTAGTAAATGATGGTCCATTTAGAGTCAAACAGACCTTACTGTGATTGACAGGTCTCTACCAGAGACGTATACGGCGTCTCTACGTTACTCCTCAGCGTTTCAAATATGGTAACTTACGTTCATTTCGTAATCCGACTCCTGGCTGAAAGATCGCCGTTTCTTCCAACCGCCCAACCCCCCCCCCCCCCCCCAAGATTCAAGATTACGTGGATAACAATTGAAAACATTTCGTCATCTATGAATTACATCCAACAATCTTTCCGTAGATATTTCTACGAATGCTCGAGGAGACCAGCATGATGAGTGTCGTCACAGATGCTTGATTGATTTTCCTCCCAAATCCAAAGGAGTCGTTAACGTTTTTAAAGTGCAGCGGAGAGGCTGCTAGAGGCTGACAGGGTCCAGCCAAGGCCCTGTTGGTTTATTAGAAATCAATGGCAAAATGCTGATGTAACTTATTTGAAATGCTGCACATATTCCCTTTTAAGCACAGTGGGGGGGGGGGGGGGGGGGGCCAAGCCCGCCTCATACCTGGTCTGGAGTCTTGTCGATGCACATGTCGTTCTCTGGAGCTACCTATGCAGGGGCTGTGGACGCCCCGCTGGGCTTTCTGGCAAACAGCGTGGCGCTGTAGACAGCTGGCATACAAGGCTCACGCCACCTCTCCTATTTTCCCCAGGCGCTAAATGGGCTGTCGGGTACAGTTGAGGTCATCCAGGAAAAGAGCTGAAAAATGAAAGCCCAGAATTTCACTCTGGATCTCTCGTTTCTCTCAGACAACACGCGCTCCTGAGAGGCTCCACTCTGGCAAACAAGGTGCACGCGGTGTGTAAAGACAACAGCATCAAGCCTGCTAATATGCACCTGTGGGCTCCATCTAATGTCCTGAATACTGAGCTGTAATTTAGCCCGGACGTCACGCTGCAGCGCTGCTGGTCTGCACACATCGTTGAGCAAAATGGCCCGATGCTCTGAAATGGCCCGCCTTATTAAAGTACGTCTCACGCCTGGTTAGCCAGCGGCCTCTTGGTATGATGGTCGATGGCCGGTTGCTGTCCAATCACTCGTTAACGTAAACATTATCAGCTAATGAAAAAAACCTACCCAAAACCAACCGGCGGGTTTGAAAAGCATGTTTTCTTTTGAATAGAAATAACCGAAATTTCTCGTAGCCAGAAGCTGTAAAAGCTTTCCGAAGGTCCTTGAACACAGCGTGCACGACGAATGCTTCCTGCACGCAACGCAAACCAAGAATCACAAACCAGATCCTGTAGCATTACATCCTGCGTTCCTCAGCCACGGTTAAAGATTAGTGAAAATGCAAATTGTTTTTCCAATTTTGGTAACACTTGTGGGTTCTATCTGTGATTTCTATCTGTGTAAAACTGCACAAAAGACATTTTTGAGTTTTCTCTTCTTGTCGCCGTGATTGTCCTGTTTTCTGTTGACGGGAGCAAAACAAAACGCCCAGAAACTGCTTGTGGTTCAGAGGGTTAAGAGCAGTGTGAGAAATACTCTTAGTAAGCTTTAAAGAGACATTTTAGTGACAATTGCAAGTGACAAATAATTGCCTTGTGATTTCAGAGACGCCCACGCAATTTTTGCTATTGAGGCCTTCGGGGTGTCTGAAGATGGGGATAATGAGGATAACAGGATTTTTACAACCTTATAGCTCCTTAAAAAACAAAGTTAACAAAGTAAAACAAAGAAAGACAAAGAAAGAAGGGAGAAAGCATTCGCAGCACCCATGTTTGTGTAAATCGGTCGGTTGTTATGTTGTGTGCCATTTGCTCTGTTCTTCATTTGCACATCTGCCTCCCCCCCCAAAATGCCCTTATCCTCACGGTGATGGGAGCAGCGGCGCCACCACACACTGCGTGGCATCTGCAGCTAAAGGTTTCTGTTAGCTGGGAGGCTTGCGGAGCCGAGCAGACACTGACAGCCGGGCTCGGAGATCGCCGTTAGCCGAGGCGCCGCGCTCCGCGGGTGGGCAAAAGGAAGACTGTCAGGGCCCGAAGGCTCGGCCGTAATTACCCCCCAACCACCGCAGCAGCCATTACGAGCTCCCTAGAATACCTCCCTCCCTTCACTGGGCCAGCAGAACCGTTTTCTCGTAGACTTCTATACAATCGGACTTCTTTTTTGCAACCAGAGGAGTCGCCCCCTGCTGGTCAGTAGAGAGAATGCAGGTTTAAGACTCTTCCGCATCGGCTTCACTCGGCACAACTGGAGGTTGCCGCCTTGTTGAAATAAAAAGATAAATGGTGTGGTTTACAATTTTAAGAGAACTATTCCTAAGGACAGAACCCTGAAAAACCAGAAGTTAATTATGGTTCACAAGATACAACTATTATAAATCAGAACAGGTCAGGTGAGAGACCTCTGCCAGCCGCGCTGGCTAACTTCCTGGTTCGCCATGTGCTACCTTGAATGAGGATCAAATAATTCAATCATGGGACTCTTCTAGACTTTCTAAATATTGGAGAAAAAAGCTATTTATTCACTGTACAGCTGCAACAGTCGTGACCGAGTAGGCTACTGCGTATTAGCTGTTTTTATAGAAACAGGAAATCAAATTTGACACAAACTTAAACTCTGTGTGTGTTTCTAACAGAGACGTACGGTGTGTGTTCAATGGCAGGCTAACTGTTGAAGGTGAGTGTTCCTCCTCCTCCTCCTCCTCATCGGCGGCGGCGGCCTTGAGTTCATTGTACCATCAGACGCCACGGCTCACCTGCAGCTCAACAGATACAAACCGTCCTGGCTGCCGTATTAACGTCCACTTCTCTATGAAAAATAACAAAAACACCGTGATTACACTCGACCGTGGCCTGTTCTACTCACTTTGCTTGCATGTATCAATCAAATCAACAGTAATCTTCAGTATAGCTCTAAAGGAACAAGATATCTTCTTCCTTCCAAAAAAAAACACTGAAAAGTCTTTCTCATCGTTCTATTACAAAATGCATTTCAGAGATATTTAATTGTACAGTTTGTGTGGCCCGCCGGTGACCACGACAGCGGAACAAAGCACCAATCTGATGATAACGGTTTCAAATTTCTAGAATTATGTACGACAGGTAAAGCCGATGGGATCAAAATAGAAATGAAAAAAAAAAACGACTATTTTTCAAATATGATGCAGCTTTGATGCAGAGGAGACAGCAGAGTGGGACGCGGCGGCTTCATGATTCATTATTACCTGTTAATGGTTCAGCTGGTGCTTCGGTGTAAACTGAATGTGACAGTATAGAAAGCGTCAGTTCCCATATGGCTCGCGTTACACGCCTGCAGTACTCGAGCGATTCAAAACTTCAGCGCAGCTCCCAGAAAATCCCGCTGGGAGCCGCCGGTACTCGGAAGGTCACCGACGATGTCGTGCTGTTCGGCTTGTCTCCTTCGCCGTATACGTCACCGCATGTGTGCCGAGGCTTTTTGTTGTCTGCAAACAGGTAAACAGGCAATTTAGGAACTGTTTAAAACTGGTGCCACAGCAACTAAACCCTATTTATTTGAACACTGTGAGTTAAAGTGAATCCGGAAAGAGACACCACAGCAACACGATGTTTGCTCCTGAGCACAGATTATGCAGGTATGTTCCTGTATATGGTAATGATTATGTGGAAATAGCATGAATGACCTACACTTCAATGTATGTCGTATAAAAATGGGGATTTTCTGTAAAGTTTTGATGATAGAGATTGAGGCTTGAAGTTATTCTCAGTAAAACTCTGCAACAAGTTTGAAAAGTGACACGCAAAACAAACTTTAACATTAGAAAATCTATTTTGCTTTGATTAGTGATCATCAATACCTCGCTGATTGATGAGATAATTGTGCGGATTTAGAATAAATTTCCCCCTCTTTGTGTTTTGTCACAGCAGCGAACCTGACTCCTCATTTGTTTCGGTTGCTACTTACCATTCGGTCGTTTCCACGTGCATATAATAGAACTACTTAATTCGTATTACCGTTGTTTGTCTTCTTCCTGTCGGCTAATGTCGCTGTTCTCAATCACAGCATGAGCCGCGCGGTGAGCAATTAGCAGATATTAACCCGCCCGTTTATTATATCACTCTTAGCTCCTGTGTGTCTGCGCTGATCACGAGCAGTGGGGAACGCGTCTCTATGCTGATGACTGAGTCATTCACCACGGTGGGTCTCATCTCATACACGATTGGAAGCGTTATGAAAGGGAAGCAGGTTTAACCAAGGGCAGACTGAGAAAGGCAACGCAACCTTCAACAATACTTGCAGATGTTACCTTGAAGTGCTTTTTTTGGGGAGGCATCAGAAGATTGTATATAAAAGAGGACGACATGGCAGCTCCCAGACAAGAACATTGGCACCGATTTAAAAAAAAGAAGCTCCTCGCCTGCCATGTTCCTGTAATAAGAGACGTCTTGCGCCATCTTTTTCTTGTTCTGGTACACGGTGCAGCAGACGCATACGTAAACGGAAGCTGACCGTAAGCGCGTAAGTGCTCTCGATCCAAATCGTGTTTCAGTCTGCGAGCAGCACTGATGAAACCGTCGTGGAGAAATATATGCAGCGTCCTCCGCAAAGACCACTTTGGTCTTCATTAGAGAGCTCGGAGTGAAAGACCAGGAGAAGGTAAAGCGATGAGAATTCTGTTTTCTTAGCCCGCTGCGCCGTCACAGCACACCACTAATGGTACAAATTTTGAAAAAGAAAGTTTAATGCAGCGGACATTATTGCACTTCAACCACCACTGCTGCTGTTCCCGAAGCCGATTTTTGCTCTTTTTAAAAGTGCACTCCAGGCAAACAAAGCCGCTGCACAAATGTTTTCGATCGAGCAATCTGCCATAAGGTCTGACCTTGGCAGCTTTTATCAGGTGATGAATACTTCGAAAAAAGATTGCATTGTTTTCCAGACCAACACCGCTGCTTTTTTAGACATTGCAATCCTCTCTACCCTTAAAGCGGGGAAAAAAAAGATAATGCCCAATTGTAGATTTCAGCAAGTTGATCATTTCACCCTGGTTGGGAAGGAAAGATATGAATGTTGATGGAATTGTATCTGTAATCTTCTAAAGGACATCTGAGACAGGACACCTTGAAAGAGCCCGGACAGAGTTTTCCTACGTTTTTTTTAGACGCCGTGACGTTTCTGAGTTGGGGAGGGCGACTAATTAAATTGTCTGTGTTTTGATAACGCTTCTAAACAGCCAGTATCTAACATGCACCCACCATGAAATGAGAGCGACACCGGGTGCAATGCATGAATACCTGCAGCTCCTAGGTGTCTGTCACGAGCGGCTGATTGCCAATCAATTAGAAACGGCCGCCGATGGAAAGTTAATTAGAGCGTTCGCTGCGATGTAAAGAGAGAGCTGTGGAGATGCTGCTGGTTTGTGTCTGTTAACCATTACACACCGCAAAACAATCTAATGGCTTCCTTTTTTAACTTGTGTGCATCTATAGACTGGGATACTTTCATAGCGAGACGCCGGCTCACACACACGTCAAAGAGCTGAGGTGAAAACTGCTCACTCGTGAAGACGTAATCTTTTCATTTGACATACTTTTACGAAGGTAAATAACAAAGTTCAAGAGGAAATCAACGTGAACGAGTCATTCATAACCAAGAAAAGCCTTTAATATCATTATATAAACACTTTCATTCAACTTAAAATGATCAACATATCTGTCTGGAGGGAAGAGAAACACTGCCGTCTGTTGCTAGCTATCTTAGCGCTAACATCTGCTCAGCGGTTTGGACTAAAACAGTACGAACGTGTTGCACATTTACTACGAACACAACCAGCAAGAAGTAGGAAGAACATCGGTACGCCTACTTTAAATGAAGCATAAATCTACAACACAACAAATAAAACATTCACGTCACGCAGAGTTATTCCCGCTTTCATGCTCTTTAGAACATAATGGTGATTTTACAGTCAAACGGTGAACATCTCCGGAATGACTTTTTAGTTGTTAATAAAGGTTCCCAACAAATTTGCATCACCTCGTCCCAGCTGGGCTCACAGCACACGCCCAGGCTGTAAAATCCTCAGCACCTTGTCCAGACTCTGCCCCCCCCCCCCCCCCCCCCCCCCCCCCCCCACGGCGAGTGCTGGCCGCCGGCACGCTCTGTCTCATTAGCATTGGCTCGGTTTCCCTCAGATTAGCCATAATTAAACTGTGAAATTGGAGCCGTTACCTTAAGTCAGGGGACACGGCGAGGACACGGTGAGCTCGGTGACGGGGGGGCAATGCTGCCATCTTGGCTCACTGCCACAGGTCCTCCCCTCTGCTGTCACAGCAGCAGACGGCCGGCTCATGAAATAGAGATTCCCAGTGAGCGGCCTGGTCCAACACCAACTTTCTTTCTGCACCGCTGGTTCATTCATTCATTCAGTCCGTGCACATTCACACTGACCAGTACAGACACATTGCTCCGTTGTTTTTTGGGGCACTTGGTCTACGAAAATAAGATGCAACTACTTACTGAGCGACATTGAAATGCCTTTTCTTTTCAGTTTAAGACTTATTTATGACGTGTTAATGCGACGGGAAACACATTACAGAGACAGAAAGGTTTTTAATGTGGCTTCTCTTTAAATGAATAGAACGGACGACACCGTTGGGTCGTCGTTTAAGGAACACTTCACCCACAGAATGACCTTTTTGAATATCCATTGCTCAGCTGGTGTTGCCTTGAATTCTTGAGGAGAACTTTGTCTTTCTCAAACGCCGCCGCGGTGAACGGAGAATCAAAGAGCTGAAAGAACACACGATTCATTCACATTAATTCAACTGAAACACGTGAAAACAAACAAATGAAGGCTCTGATGTGAAGTCAATTCATCTGTTGTTGCTTATTTAAATCCGATGTCATCGTCGCGCTTCCTGGTCCTCCAGCACACGCTGGCTTACACGTCGCGTTCTCGCTTCATGATGCAATTTCTGTGTAACAAACACATTTCAACATCCAGAACATTCCTGTGTGGCAGAAAACCACCTTTCTCTCCAGCGTGAAGCTGTTTGTAATCTCCCCCCGTGCCTTCGCTCTGAACACGTACTTCGGACTTCCTGTCCCCTTCGTGGTTTTTGATGCATTTTGTTGTATCCTCTCTGTCGTGAGAGTATATTTTATTTATGAAAATACAGAGAGCTTAAGTAAGACTGTATGTTACTGAGGAGTAAAAAGAGGATGTTTGATAAGAGAGGCGTGACTGCGAACCTCAGGGTTTTTTTCCAATGCACGTCGATGAGGTCCACGGTGTCACGGGTCAAAGGAAGGTCGTTGTATTAAAGTCTTGAGAACTCCAGGACTGCATACACAAAGCATATCTCTGCATATTCAACCGAATGTTTACTCTGCAGTCAGTACAGACTACGTTCTCATAGCGTTCTCAGTGAAAATGAACGCCAACAACGATCTTTTCCTAAACCTAACTAAGTGGTTTTGTTGCCTAAATCTAACTTCCTGTGAAAACAAAAGTGTATTTTGAGAGGACCTGATGCAACGAGCGTATATGTTGACACTCGGTCATTCGACGGGTAAGTAGAGCGTCGTAGTTTGCAGCTTAATGCTGCAGTCAGTCAGACGTGTAGCTGTGAATTATCCTCTTCACTCTCACAGGACCAATAAGAGAAGAACGCATGAAGCATCAGAGAGGAAGCAGCGTCACAGGGTTCGTACGCGAGCGTGTACAGACTTTGTTTCAAGGTGTCGACGCTTTTGGGATGCAAATAGGAGATTAGTTTTATTTCAAATATATATAAATACACACACATTGTTTCCAATTGTTCTTTTCAGTTTAATGTTTTTTTTCAGTTCAGTTCAGTTAATTTTATTATTTGAATAACGGGCTAAAATGAGCAGCGCTCTGCACGCCAGAGAGGTGCCTGGCGGCCATGTTTAGTCAGGAGGCCCGTCACGCCGGAGTTTGAGGGACGGGTGGGATGAAGTGAGGAGGGGTGATTCGGGCCGAGGGGGTCGTTGTCATGACGATAACATGGGTGTGGGCCGATGGGGTGCAGCTAATGATGAATAATTATGCAAGTTATTTTTTTCTTTTAAAAAAAACGATGTTTCCCTCCCCTCCTCCCGTTGTGGAAACGGTGACCTCGCCCTGATTCCCTGGTGCTCGGAAAAAAAAAAACACAAACCAGAAAATGACTTTGATGAACGGAGACTAAACGGTGTTTTGCGGGGAATCCCGTTCGCTGCGGAAACAAACACTCCCCTCTGGGGGGGGGGCCGGGTCGCTGCCATTTTGTTAACATGTGCTCTCCGGGGTCACGTGTATTTAATATTCCACGGCTGGCTGTTTTGCAGCCTTTGCCGAGTGCAGCTAATGGTTAGCGTGCTAGCCCGTGCACGGTGCATCGATGCGGTCGCCGAGCCCCCCCCGCTGGTGAATTTAAGTTCACGTTAAGGCAGGAAGCCCACAATCAGTCAGCTAAAGGACGCGGATCTAAGACGTGAAGGCCGTCACTGTTTCTAAATCCACACAACTTCAGCTCGACTGCAGGAGAGTCGGGAGATAAAAACCAAGCCGTGCACCTGCCACATCTGAAGTGGTACATGTAGCATTTGCATCTTTAAAATAATTGATTGTTGATTGTGTGTTTTCTCCACTCGAGGAACCAAATGTCCTCACGAGATTCAAACTGGGACGTTTGTGACGCCTCTAATTTCTTGAAGGGTTCTTTGAATCGTCGGGGTGTGGATTAAAGGGGCACTTTGCCCAAATTGCAAAACAAGTATCTCATTTACCTCCCGCGGTATCTTCCCTTTGCAAATACTTTCAGTGGAATCTGCCCAGGTTACGAGACGCACACACACACACACACACACACACACACAGCACCCACAGTGTTTCCAAAGTAATGCCCTCACCTCTCACTGTGAACACTTTTATATGAAATAGTTTCTGCTGAACTAGTTCCTGTTCCTAATTTTTGTCAGACAATCATTTTAAGGTTCCGGCCGGTGTTTTTCTGTTTCCTTTTGTCCGTCTCTCAATACTTCCTGTCTGTGGCTCTCAGCTCCTATTGGTCTCCACTGAAGATTTGAGTCTATAAAAGCGTCTCACAAAGGCATGCACAAGGTTTGTTTTATTTCCTAAAACAGCTGATCACTGCATTTCTTATCAAACGTCCCTTAAACATGAATAAGTAGTGCGTTTGTTGGGGACTATTTTCAGCAGCGGATTAATCCACATTTGTTGCTAGTGAGTGTTGGTGGAGGCAAGAGTGTGTATGTGGGATTGATTCATAATACACTACAGTGTGTGTGTGTGTGTGTGTGTGTGTGTGTGTGTGTGTGTGTGTGTGTGTGTGTGTGTGTGTGTGTGTGTGTGTGTGTGTGTGTGTGTGTGTGTGTGGAGGCTCACTGGTGTGTTTTTAATCGTGTTTTGCCAACAATGAAGATGTATCAGGCTTTGGATAACACTTGTTAATAGTTCAGTTGTTGTTTCATGGGATTTTTGGACACAAAAAAAGGTATTAAATAGAAATATATATATATATATAAATATAACGCTCTTGAATTTCTCACTTCCTGGAAAGCTTTGTATCTCTAGAAGGAACTTAGTTGGTGTACAGTAAGTACACAACACACGGGATCATTTTAGCTCCACTAAAGTGTCGCTTTGCAGAGTGAAACATCTCAACAACCGTTTAATAGATCACCGTGACATTTTATAAAGAAGTTCATCGAACAATTAATTCTAATATTAGATTTTGTTTTAAATGGAAAAACTAAAGTGATGAGACCTGAGTGGTACACGGCAGCAGTGTAGCGATGCTTTGCACATCCGGCTCCCCTCCCGCTGTCTTTCACTCTCAAACCGAACGCTGCCGTGGAGCCACGAACGGCCATTTTATTAGCCGGCTGCTCATTTAACCTCAAGGTTTTGCCTCCTTTCAGCTCGTACGCACGCGAATCCCTCAAAAAACCAGCTCCCTGGAAGAACTCCGAGCTCTGAGAACATTTCAGTGCTGCTGAGATGAAAAAGGAAAATGACGTGCAGGAAAACATGCACTACATCGATACACACACACACACACACACACACACGCGACATCTATACAAACATATAAAACACACACACAGCCGTGTATTCACCCCTAACACACTCTCTAAGCAACTCCTAACCCTTGCACACACATGAACACACAAACTAGCACTTGTTTAACACACTCCCTCATACATGGCATCAACCCCGCCTCCCCCACACACACACACACACACACACACGCACACGCACACACACTCTCTGGCAGCCAGCAGGCGGACGTGTGGGTGATTGAATGTGAGGGAGAGGCGAGACGACAAGCGTAGCATTCACCTTGATCAACAGCCCTTTCCTCGCTTTGAAGCGCGGTGCATGCTAACGCTGCTGCTCTATTTTAACAAGCTAATCTGGTCACACACACACACACACACACGATGTCGCTGTATTTGGAGGCTCTGTGCATGTGAGTATGTGGAGGTTTGTCAAATGTCAAATGTCAATCAAATTGTGTTAATGCAGTTTTTGGTTAGAAACAGTCATAATGTTATTTTATTTGCTGTGCGTGGGTCAGCTATAGTGCGATCATATCTCAGCTAAGAGGCGTTTTAATCAAGTACGGCAATAAGAAAGTTATAGACACATTCTAGTTTAAATATCTTCTTTATTAAAACATACTGATGCTGCCTGCACACTGCGAGTTGGTTGGTATGCAACGTACACGAGCAGCTTGTTTTTTCATCACAGGCTCGCGTTATAATAAATGAATTATTTGACTTTGTTTGAATTATTTGTGCAGCCACTGAGAAGCTTTGATAACTGCTTCGTGGTTCGTGGTTGGTTGCTGTATTGCTGCTGTGATTCTGGTCGACAGAGTGGAACCAAAAAAGCCAAGTGTTGATGTACCCGAGGAGCCTTTTGAGATGGAACGCGTGAAAGCCTCACACATCTGTCATCTCGTCCTCGTCCTCCGGTTGGAGCCGCTAACCGGTGTCTTTCTCCACGTGATGATGGCGGCAGCTGAAGTGACCCTCAACGTGTCACTCAAATGTCTTTGTCGCATTATGATTCAACACGTAGAGAAGAGCTCCAGTGAATTCAACCCTCAAGGCCGTGACTGTGACCTTTTGTTTGACCCGTGAAACCGTTGATGACGGACGGTGTGAGCGAGAGCCGGTGAAGACGAGCAAAGGTATCGTCAGTTATAGTCCGTCCGCTCGAGTCATCCGTGGGCCGGCTGAACTGTGCCGTGACTAGACCGCTACGGTGCAACAGTTGTTCTTTTCCTGCCATTTTCAGGCTTTATAAACAGCTTTAGGTGTGTTTCCATCATTCTTTTAGACTGGAGTTAGACTGCATGTCTTCAAGGAAAACCACAATGCATTGCTGTCACATATATACTGTATATATGGAAAGAATTCGGGTCATATTTGAAGTAAAGCAACGCTGATTATGAAAGTCCTGCAGAGCTGCCTCCTGAAGAAACGTCCTAAATGCTCTTTTATGAAAACTCCCTCAGAGCGCTTCCTGCAGCCGTGTGAGAGTTGTGTGGCGGCGCGGCACAGCGAGTGTTTATTTGTCACACAGAGGGAAGAAAACAATCCACCAGGACCCCACAAGCAGATGTAGAAACGGCTTTAATGACTTGAGAAAAGTCATTGTTATCACCTTCCCCCTTCAGTCTGCATCTCATAAGGAAATAAGCCTCCATTTATTTAGTGGAGCTGTGAGGCGTCCTCCTCACAGCGGAGGGAAGATGGCTGATAAAGGTGATGGTTGAAGGGGATCCATCCATCCTTTCTCTCCCTCCCTCCCCTATGGAAAAAGACTCCATTTGATGTGTGAGGAGGCAGGGAGACGGGAAAACGTTTATCTTCGCTTCCCCGACCAAAGAAGGCTCTTTCAAAAAAGTGTCACGACGTTCACGGCCGAGCGGCGGACACGCTCGGGCCCGAACTGGTCAGATTGAGGTTTTTTTTTTAGAATAAGTCTGGTTGTCTTGATGCTGTCATGCCCTCTGACTCAAAATAGATAATAGATATCTGTGAGAGGGCAACAATGAGCCAAGAAAAGGGACAACGGGCTGATGCCGGATCATTTGCAGGATCACTTGTCAGACTAACATCAGCGGGAAAGAAGACGCACTTGTTTGGACGAACAGACCGTCTGTCGTTCGGCTGGCGAGGACAGTCCCCCCGTGACTTGATGGTGGGGGGGACAGCAGTCGGCGCGCGGTGCCGTTAAGCCCTCCGAGGGTGTGATTGGACCGGTGAAACGGAGCTCGCCGACTGAGACCGGCTGGCGGTGAGGCGGCTCCAGTCGAGGCTGTCAGGAGAATTGTTTCATGCTCGTCTCTCTCTCTCTGCAGAGGGAAGACAGTTACACCGGCCTCCACTGTCGAGCCATTTTCCAGCTTGTGAAGTGAGCTTAGCTATAGGTACAAGACAGTGTGTGTGTGTGTGTGTGTATGTGTGTGGAGTCTGTGCAGTAGAAAGATAGAACATGAAGAAGAAAGATAGGCATCAGGTGTGTGTTTATATGCACGGGTGTAGCTGAAGAATATTGGTGTTGCAGAAAGAGTGCGGAGATAGAAACTGAGGAAACCAGCAGTGTGTTTTTACCATGTGTGTGTGCAGAGATGTATACTGTATGTACATCAGCGTATGTGATGAAACCTCATGTAACAGTGAGATTATACAACTGACACGACTGTCTTTCATTTAGCGGCAATACCGCGACAGTGAAAACACTCCATCGGCAGTAATATTCCAGCATTTAGATGTTTTTCTTTGGATGAATGCTGGCAGTCAAATTTTGCGATTTCAAAATGAAAGATTCCGACAGTGAAGCAAAAATGGACTGAAGTTTGACTCTCTGATTGATTGGAGTAGAGACGTATTGGGAGACACAAAGTGGGTACAGTCCTGCTAAGCTAACCGCTAACGTCAACTGAGGTTGTATTGAGTTACATCATGATGCGTTCAAGCTCTGTTTGTGATAGATATACGATCTTGCTGGAGTCTTAACAGCGTCTGAGACCTGAAAGGATGCAGTGAACTCACCATCGCTATCATTACCTGATAATTCTGCATTGTAACCAACAGGACGAAAGCTAACTAGCGTTAGCCTTTAGCAGCCGGTGGGGCTGCACAGTCCTGCTGAGCTAACTGCCAACGTTGATGGGAGTTGCATTGAGTTACATCATGATGCGTTCAGGCTCTGTTTACGTGATACGTGTACATATTTTCTCTGAAGTGTAGCGCACTGCAGTAAAAGCAGACGTCTAACTATTGCCCCGTATTAGCATCATTTTCTGAAAAATCCAATTATCTCTGCAGACTTTCCGTTGCAGTTGGTCCACTATAATATATGTAACTCTGTGAAAACACCCTGTCACAGTCGGCCCCCAGATATTATGCTTGCTTACTGTATGTTGGGGAGATTTATGTCCCGGGAGGCGTCGGGGGCCGAGGGGCTACCATATCATGCGGATGATGGCTCTTTTGTCTTGGGTGCCATCTGAGGAGACAAGGCGAGCGGGGGCAGGACGGTGGGGTCACAAGGAATCCAAAATATGTTGCACCGCACACAAAGGACATCAGTTTGGTGGTCCCGGGCTGAATGAGCCGTCGGAGAGCTTTTCATTTGGTTTCCACCGGTGACCGTTTGAATATCGCAACAAGCTGTTTTGCGGGTATCCAGGCGATGGCCAATGGCGGCCTCTGATGTCGCTTCCATCTGACAAGAGAGCTGACGGGCGGAGTTGATGCCCGTGTCGTCTCTGAAGCCGTCAGACAAAGAGGCAGACGCGTCTTGTTTTGTTTTTTGTACGGCTTGCGAGATGAGTGATGTTTTTTCCGAGCTCATTATGAGGAGACTGTTGGTCTAAAAACCCTCCGTTCATCCGTCGCTAATGACAGCAGAGACCTCGTCACTCCGGGTGTTTCTCTAAGGCGTCAAGTGGTGGCAGGGAAGACAACTTTATGGTCCACTATCAATCTCAATGTGTTATAAAGCTGATGAACAGATCGCAGTAGATCGTGGAGACGTTAAGTCGGAAAAGAAGAAATGATTTTATGCTTCCTGAAAATCACAAAACAGAATATTTCTGTTACTTAAGAGAACCTACAAGGTGTTAGAGGAGCATTTAAATGAAAGAAATGAGACATGAGTCTGATTAATGCAAACAATAATCGTCATTGGTAGACACTATGTCTAATTTTCACTAAAAAGATGCAACCAGCAGTTTTGGGCAAGATTTTGCAAAAGTTGCACGAAAAAGTTTCAAGCATTTTGAATGATGCTCTTTGTGTCGTGATGCAAATACATCGTGGATCGGTTCTGTCAAAACACTGTCTCTCTGACTTTCTGAAGTTGTTGAAAGATGATTTTTTCCCATCTTTTCAGAGACAGTCCTGCAACTCGTCTCTGAAATCCTTCTCAACCGAAGAGGCGTAACAGACAGAACGATCTGTTCGGGTCGTGTGCGTCTCTCAGGACGTCGTACGAGACTCTTCCAACACCGACCGTCTCGTAGTTTAATGACATTTGAGATTATTTTATGGCGGAGACAAAACAGTCACGACTAGAAGTAACTCAAACATGTCGAGTGTGCAGCATTACACAGTTGTAATGCCGTAAATCATTACAAAGGCTGTACATGTTAACCTCTCCTCCAGCCGGCTGTTCAGTCAAAGTTTCTGTTGGTCTCAGCCGAGTCCATCATGGCTTCCCGGTTGTGCTGAGTCGCGCAGAATTTATTGTTTTTTCACAATATTTGGTTCCTGCAAATCATTTATTTGAGGCAACATTTTAAATGAGACATGTTGGATGAAGGGATTTTGCTAAAATGTCACAACTTTAAGCTTTGATTCGGTTGCTTTTCCTGACCGGAGCTCTTTGTCCACACGTGATGTGTTCACGGACCGTCGGGAAGCTGAAAATCCGACAATCGTGTTTCTTTTTACGTCCTCTGGCTGTGATGAACGGGGTAATTTGGGGGATTTTAAAAAACGACATGTTTTCCGTGTTTTTTCTGGTTCAGAACGCTCCGCTTCACCTGTTTCACAGATGTAGTCGCTAACTTTGAATGTTTTCTGCTTGGTGCTGGGCAGGAAGCCTAAAGTGGGTTTAACTGCCTGCTGCTAGAAAGAGCATTTCTTATTCAACACATAAGTTATGTTACTCACCGTTAACGTAAAAGATATTAAAGCTTTAATACCTCGTTGCTCTGATACGGGGTGGCAGGACTGTAATCTGTCTAAAATGTCCTGTTGTTTTATTTAAAGACACCTCAGGCCAATCAAAAAGTAGTATTTTCCATAATAGGCGTGATGAAGCGTGAACCGAAGTCCAGTCTGTGGAGATGAATTGATTTAGAGTTTGACAGACACGTGTGAGGACGGCGGTTGAACCTCCTGCTTGTAAGCTGTTGTTATACAACCGTGATGCAGACAGAGACAGAAGGAGTGCGAGCAGGTAGAGGTGGGAGGTGGCACTGCGTGTGTGTGTGTGTGTGTGTGTGTGTGTGTGTGTGTGTGTGTGTGTGTGTGTGTGTGTGTGTGTGTGTGTGTGTGTGTGTGTGTTTTGGGGGGTGTAGCTGTGGAGAATAATAGCCGATGCGGGAAGTGAATTTCTGCTAAAAGGGAAAGGAAATGAAACATTGGCGCCCAAAGCTCCCTTTACTCTCTCGCTTCCAGTTCGGTTAGCTTGTGTTCAGAGCATTAAGACCTGGGTAGGTGGAGGGGGGGGGGGGGGGGTACAAACTGAAAGGCACTGGTTAAACCCCCCCCCCAATGTCCACCAGCCACCAAGCAACCCCCCCCAAACACACACACACACACACAGGGCAGGGTCCTCACTGCCTGCCACCTCCAGCTGTCGCCAAAGGGGACAAAAGGAGGTGTGGGGGTGTTTGTGAAGGAGTTGGAGGGACGGAGGGACGGGGGGGTTTGAATAGAAAGATAAACTGAAGAGCCCCCTACACACACATATACACACACACACTAATCAACACACACACACACACACACACACTCCCCAGGAAAGACCTTGTCATCTGCATTAGGCAGCATCTCCTCTCTTTGCCCCCTCACTTTCTTTTCTAAGCCCAACTGCACACAGTGGTACGATGGGACACACACACACCTACACACACACACACACACACACACCTTCCAGTCTTAATGCTCTAACCCTCCTCCAGTGTTTGCTGCAGCTGTTAGTCCTCCATTGGTCTCAGCGCCTCCTTCTCCACTCCGCAGCTAATAACTCATTAGCCCTATTTGTTGATTAGTCGTGGTCGTGGCCACGGTGTGTGTGTGTGTGTGTGTGTGTGGGTGTGTGTGTGTGTGGGTGGGGGGGGTGGGGGGGGGGGGGACATCCCTAAGTAACAGCACAAACTGTAACTGTCAGCTGCACTCTCTCTTTGGCAAAGAAGATGAAGATAACCACAGTAGATAAAACCGATCCATCGATCTGTGAATAAAAGGACGTTTTGTTAAAAACAGACGTTTCAATCGGTCTCGTTTCTCTCGTGTGTTGAAGAGATTTAATTGGTTTCCTCGTTGCAAAGAGAACATTTCAGAGAAACTGCAGGATTCCTGTGAATTTTCTCGGAAATCAAGTTTTTAGTTTTTTGGTCGGTAGTGCAGCACGTATTTCCTTCTCAATCAGAAGGTTTCGCACCATATTTCAGGAACTTTAACGCTCCGTCTGAACTCGTTTTCTGAGTGCAATCGTTGCTCCATGCAAACGTCTGCTTTCTGCTTCATTTAGTGTTAAAAACATGCTTTTTATTTAAGTGAATTGTGTGCCTGTTATTGAGGGAGACTTTCTTCAGCAAACATAATCATTTTAGGAACTCATATTTGGTTGTTTAGGCCAATAAAGATATCAGTATTTGAAATTATAGTTCGTGCCGGATCCCTTTAATTTGGTTCTTTAGAATAGTACCACATGATGTGCGTAGAGGGATATTTCACAATTTGAACTGTGTGATCGTGACACAGTTTCTGAATCAGTTCAAACGTACTTTGGGCGTTTCTATACTGCAAACATTCGGCTAAAAATCCGACAAATCTGTCGTCCCGAATTTGTCCGATCACGTGGAATCCACATGAGACATTTAGTATCTTCTGAACGTGTGATTGATTGAGTTGTTTGTACAGATGGTTCCTCCCCCGACGATGACAGCGCTGACTGTCTGTTACCCGCTCTACGTATTCATCTTTGTCACGTGACGTTAAGACGCCGTCAGCAGCCGTCCCTGGAATCCTCCCACAGCTCTTCACGTATCAGAGTTTTCCTACAACCGTATGCAAAACCGTCTTCTCACCGAGTCACATTTCAGCTGGAGAGCAAAGCTCCGCAGTGCCGGTGGGGACGACTCTTCTGCTCGTTGCTCAAAAAAGAGAGAAATCCTGAGTTGCAGGAATCTGTTCCTTGAGTTGAGCAGCGGCTTGTTGGCGTCTGCAGATATTCCCTCCAGCGAGCGGAACGAGTGAACGTCGGCGCTCTGACGGAATGATTTTAATTTGTTTGAAGGAAAACAAGGTTTTAAGGCTCAGCGTGAGCGGGAATGAGTTTTTTTTTTCCTCCTTTCCTCCTTTCCTTTCCTCATTTCCTCACGGCCTCATCCCTCCGCTCCTTAATCCCTTCCTCCTCCTTTTCGCCTCCTTCTTTGCTTTTCCTTTCTCCTCATTTTGTTCTCCCCCCCCCCCCCCCCCCCGTTTCTCTCTCTCTCTTGTCCTCACCTCCTCTTCCTCTTCCTCTTCCTCCTCCTGTCGGCAACATGTGGAGCCGTCGCCTTGGCAACGAGGGGAGGTGACATGTGCTGTAGACAGGCAGGGAGCGGAGGGGAGGGATGGGAGGAATATAAGGAGGAGCCCCACAGCGCACTTTGTAGTCTCTCTCTCTCTCTCTCTCTCTCTCTCTCTCTCTTTCTGTCTCTCTCTCTCTCAGAAAAAACAAGTAGCATCTCATTCCTCTCTGTGGAAGTGTTGGAGGCTGCTGCTGCTCTCCTCTGCCTCCCCTCCTCTTCCTCCTCTTCCTCTCCTCTTTGAGCGTGTGCTGAATTGCGTCCCAAAAAAAAATGGAAAAGATCGAAGAAAAATCCGTTGGTGCAATTTTCTTTTTGGTGCTCTCTCTTTTTGCAACGGATGAGAAGCCGGCGGATGGCGGGAAGAAAAAAAAACAAGGTGGAGGAGAGGAAGCTGAGAACTTTCTCTTTTTTTGGTCAAAGGAGA